>NC_137824.1:20953406-21190906 GCF_963921795.1 Nannobrachium achirus | reverse complement strand
AACCCCCGCTGGCAGCAGGGGAGGAGGTGTTGCTCTCCTGGGCCAAAAGGGAGAGAATTTACCTGTCAATTTGACTGATAAATGCAGTCAGAGTGGAAGTGTTTTTTTTTCCAGTCACCCGAGTGTTTAAAATTCTCATAAACGTTTTCGTATCCATCCACCCATCCATCCACCCCCCCTCCCCCGCCTAGCCCGCCCACAGCCTGCCTTTAAACAGTGCGTTGCCCTGGTGTTGCCACCACATGGCCGTCCCCCCGGACACGGCAGCAAACAAGCATAGTTCCTGTGCAGTGTGACAGCTCAACAAGACAACAAAAAAATAAATAAAATAAAACCTTTTAGAAAACTTAAACTTCCCCTCGAGGGAGGGGAGGGGGATTCTTCTCCTTTTTTATTATTATTTTTTTCTGCATGTTTGCAGTTGGCAGAGTCAGGAAGAAAAAAAAAACACCCATCGGTTCTGGGATGTTGTTTTTTGGGTTTTGTTCTCTGTCTCCCTCCGGCGCTGTGGAGCGTGCCTTTTTTTTTTTTTTTTTTGCTTTGCGGTTCTGCGTTGGATCGCAGCCAAGAAACACTGGAGGCCCCCGGAGGGCCGCCGTGGAATGACATGTGTCAACGTTACAACACACACACACACACACACACACACACACACGCACACACGCACACACACACACACACACACACACACACACACTGCTGTCTGCCTCGGAACCAACACAGATATGTCTCTCTCTCTCTCTCTCTCTCTCTCTCTCTCTCTCTCTCTCCCCACCAGTGGTGGAAAAAGTATTCACATTGCTTACTCAAGTAAAAGTATCAATACTGCAATATAGAAACACCCCGTTACAAGTAAAAGTCCGGAATTCAAAATGTACTTGAGCTTTCCAAAAAGGAAAAGTACAACATGTTTGAAAATATTAGATCTACAAGCTCATAACGCGTCGCATAGCTTGTAGATCGACTATTTTCAAATAGCCAAGGTATAAAATTGGTCTGAAGTGGATTAATATATGTTTTATAACATAATCAATGATATATGCTAAGTAACAAGTAACTCAAGTTTTCAAATAATTGTAGCGGAGTAAAAGTATACAACATTAGGATCCGAGATGTAGTGGAGAGGAAGTTAAAGTACTGAAAACTGGAAATACTCAAGTAAAGTACAGATACCTCAAAACTGTACTTAATAAGTACAGTACTTAAGTAAATCTACTTTAGTTACCCCCCCACACACACACACGCACACGCTTCTGTGTCAGTCTCATGCTCTACTGTCACTCTCTTCTTGACAGCCCCGTCTTCCTGATCTGCTGTCTCGCTCTCCTGCTGATTTCAACTCTTTCTCAGCATCTCTCTCCCTCCCTCCCTCCCTCCCTCCATCTCTCTCTCTCTCTCTCTCTCTCTCTCTCTCTCTCTCTCTCTCTCTCTCTCTCTCTCTCTCTCTGTGTCTGTGTCTCTCTCCCCCTCGCTCGCTCCCCTCCCGGAGGACTTCCTGTGTTTACTCTACATTGAGCTTAAGGTTCTTGTCTCTTTGTGCAAACATTTCAGTTTAACTGCCGTCCTCTCGCCGTCGACACGGCGCGCCACACACCTCCACAAGACGTCTGCCACTTCATTCACCCCTAGACACCCACGCACACGCTCGTGCACACGCACACGTATTTGTGCACAGGCACACACACACACACACACACACACACACACACACACACACACACACACACACACACACACACACACACACACACACACACACACACACACACACACACACACGCTTATGAGGACATCACATTATTAATTTTTGCCCCTAACTCCCCAAAATATAGCAGATCTACAAGCTCACATGCACTGAGCTGTGAGGTTAGATCGGTAACTAACTATAAAATAAAACACAATTGTAAAAAACATTTTTATAAAATCATTTATTCATTCTTGGGGACCAGGAAAATGCTTTTTATACTCTATTTCTCAAAGTCTATTACAGTTGTGGGGACAATTGGCCCTCACAAGGATGGCAGTACGTGTACACACACACATGCGCACACACACACACACACACACACACACACACTCTCTCTCTCACACACACACACACACACACAGGTGCACATCATTCACATGCACTAGCTCGCACACACGCACTCGCCCACAAATCAAAATAATGCCCCCTCTCTCGCTGGCCTCTCCTCTCAACATTTGCAAGAGGCGAACGTGTAAATATGTCAACTCCTTTTGTCCGACGGTGCATGAAATTACCAAAAAAGGGGAGAGGACCTGAGCGGGCCCCAGCGGGCAGCTTCTCCGGGGGCCCGGGAGACAGGGGTGTCACACCAAATTCTGGGCCCTGGGTACTTTAACTATTGAAAAATAGCAGATATACAAGCTCACTGCGAGCTTGTAGATCTGCTATTTTTGAGAAATCGTGAACGTTTGTTCAAGTCTTTGAATATTTCAAATCCTTCTAAGGTTTTTTGAAAAACCTATGTTTCTATGTCAGTGGTGCTTTTCATGTGAAGGACCCCCAAAAAGATATGTATTTGGCCACGGACCCCCATCTCAAAACATTTAGTTCCAAGGACCCCAAGGAAGCAAAATTTGAGTTACAAATGTTCACTTAAAAAAATACATATAGGCTATATATATAAGATTTTCACATAATTTTCACGACTTTTCAAAAATAGCAGATCTACAAGTTCGCAGCGCGGCACCGACCTTCTATATCTGCTATTTTTCAATAGCTAAAGTATAAAATAATTCCAGGCCCCTCCACCTCCTTGGGCCCTATAGTATAACTCAGTCCCACTTTTCCCCCCCTTGTGACGCCCCTGTCTCCGGGGGCCCGGGAGGAACCAGGGAGAAGAATCCATGAAATGATGCCTGGTAAACTGATATGATTTAGAGAGCGTCGCTCCTGTGCCCCGCGGGGCGGAGGAGACAAGCCCCAGAAATGTAAATACTTACATAGAGGTTCCTGCACTGAAAATAATATTTAATTTGTTAGGGCGGGCACACACACACACGCACGCACACACACACACACACACACACACACACACACACACACACACACACACACACACACACACACACACACACACACACACACACACACACACACACAGCGGCCCCCTGCTCAAATCCACTGAGGGTAGTAGGGCAACCCGCACGCAAGGCTGGCTGTGTGTGTGTGTGTGCGTGCGTGCGTGCGTGCGTGCGTGTGTGCCTTCACTTGTGAGGGCTAGACTATCCTTATATGGGTAGAAAGCTTCGATTTGCCCCCGTGATTCTCAATGCTGTTCAGTCCAAGGACCCCCATGTTTCATATCAGGGCTTAAGTTAGTCATTCATGATTATTTTTTTGTGAATTGGGAGATAGAACAGTGGATAGCAACGGTGAATAGAACTAATTGATTGATTGATTGATTGATTGATTGATTGATTGATTGATTGACACATAATGGCATACAATAATGCTAAAATGATAACACAAACAGCCATGCAGAGTTTGTTTCCGTTAAACAATTTGAAAGAAACTTTACAACATTTTAAGCTTGCAGATCTATATTTTCTTTAGCATCTAAAATCACGCCACTGGTGAGCATGCATCTTCCATTGTCCACATTGTGGGTTATCACTCTATTTAAGTCCAAAGGTCCTCTCAACCTGTGCACTTACAATGCTTTATAATGCCTGGGCCTCTGCATACCTCCAGTACGCACTCTTAAGTGCTTACTCCCACTGTTTTACTACAACGGGTGTGTGTGTGTGTGCGTGCGTGTGTGCGTGCGTGTGGGCGTGCATTTGTTTTTGGCCGTTCAGTCAGTGAGGTGTTGGCTTCATTCTACCATCAACCACGCCTAATCGACGCAAATGTCAATGTCAGATCGATGCACTCATTATCGTGCACGCGCAGCGGTGGGCACGCACACACACACGCACGCACGCACGCACGCACGCACGCACGCACGCATGCACACACACACACACACACACAGTGGAATTCGTAATCACGGATACGGATTACCACCATTAACCCTCTTAATACAAAGCTTAGTGACAAAAGATGCAAGATAAACCAACAACTTGTCAGCCACCTTCACCTCTTTGCAGCCCCTCCCATGAGCACACCAGTATCCCTGCCTAGGCCCAAATGGAACCAAATGGAATTCACTTAGGATGATGAAAAGACTTTCTCTTCTTTTCATTTCTAACCCATATCTTTTATGGGTTAAGTATACAGCAACAGCCTATTAGCTTCACTTAGTTTGTCTTGTACTGTAAATACTTCGAAGGTCTTTTTACTACACAATATATCCTAACTACACGCGCGCGCAAATGCATGCATGCACAACACTCACAAAAAAGCAAGCACGCATCAAGGACACTTTGTTGCAGGTTTGGGTTGTATAGCTTCCTTGCCATGATGTAACTCCAGACATTGGCGAGAAATCTTCTGTCGTTTCTCAGAAATTGATATTCCCAAAATAGCCTCCTCGATGTTCAATTTATTTTACTGTCTTGACCCAGAGTGCATCTCAAAGCTTCAGATAGAAAGTTGACAGTAAAGGACAACTTTGTTTTTCTTTTACAACAAGGGTTCATATTTGAGATTGTAGTTAGATAAAAGAAAGTGTTAAAATGTTTTACTGCTTTCTATCGTTTTAGCGATTTTAATGATTTTGATTTCAGTGGTTGGTGGCATGCGTACAAGGTGGCTAAATATGTATTTTTAGACACATCGGGCCTGATTCATCAAACACTTTGCGGCTAAATTACGCCCATTTTTTTTTATCTTACCGGCATTTAGGACAATTCCCAAGTTAGGATTCAGATTCAGCAATGTACTTTTTTTATTTATTTTTTTATTTTTTGTCAGGGATTTTGAAGGGATTTTGAAGGTAAGACAGAAATATAAGCCAGATTTTGTCACTTTATTTACACTATATTTACAACCAGATTGATGAATCGGGCCCAATAAGCCCATTCCCAAGATGCACTGCAATCCTTCATGGACAGATGTAACTTATGGGGGCTAGCGTGACTGTAAATAGTAGGCCTAATACAAAACTCGCCGGCTTATTGTGTATTGTGACTTCACTGAACTGAACAGAATCAACACATGCAGAAAACGGCAGCAACGGACAGCAATACATTAAAGCACTATGCAGAGAGCAAGCACAGGCAGGGATAAATGGTCTCTGGCCAACTAGGCAGTCATTAGGCAACAGCTCACAGCTGTCTGTCAATCAGGTACTCACAGGAGGGGAGGGGGCGAGCAGAGAGTGGTAGAACAGGGAAAGGGCAAGAGGTCAGACCCGGGACGTGGCACAGACTGTGACACACCATCATCAGACTTTAGCTCAGTGGTTCTCAACCTTTTCAAGCCACGACCCCCAAAATAATCACATTTTAACTGGGGACCCCCAAACCCTGACGAGCACTAAGAGTTGAGGCATTACATTTTGTAAACACGGTTCTATTGTGAAAATAGCAGATATACATGTTCACAATGCTTCGCGTTGCGAGACGTTGTGAGCATTTAGATCGGCTATTTTCACAATTTCTGCCTCTAATATTTTGACAATTTGGCCAATGTTTAACTTGTCATTTTAGAGGTACTCAAACGTCCTCTTATGTTGCAATGATTTTTTCTCTTCAATGTCTCGCGTTGCCATGGTTACCATAGACTTCCATGTAATTGTGCAATTGTGTAAAAAGTGCACGCCCATGCCTAGATGATGCACCACGTGTGTAGATGCTGTTCACAGCTTTCAAACAAAAAAATCCGCTTGGAAATCCGTTCAGGCATTCATGATTTATGGGCCATTATGTTTTCTTCAGATGTAAACAAACATGGCTGCCATGTTTGAAAGAATGGGTTGGTATGGGGGTTAAACATGCAATTTCGCGATCGCGATCATGCCTAACACATTTCTGGAGGTCCAAAGATTTTTTTTGAAAAAAAAATATTTGAATAAAAATATATATATTTTTTTCAAAAACGGCCCAAACTCGGGAAACTCGGGGTTGGCACAGCGTTGGTATCAATACAAACTCGGGAAACTCGGGGTTGGCACCAGATGTGTTAAATTGTCACTTTGGAAATGTACATAAACCCTCTATACACTTAAACTTTATGTTGGTTTGTTTACTGTTGAGAGAGAAAACAATGTTGCATACGCAGCTTGCATTCGAGTTCTGCAGCCATGACGAACAGACGTGTCTCTCTCCGCTCTGCACGCAAACGACTCCTCAGGCGACTTCACCTAACGCCGGCTTCACGATCGGTAACAAAGGACAGGATATTTTTTTCTTTTCTGATGTTACTGCTGGTGCTGCTTACGTGGATCACGGATTCGTCCCAAAGTTTATCACGGGACGTACATACAATGGACAAGGAGCTGTATGTACGTAATCAACGGGAGTCACACAGCGATTTCTATATGCATGATGGCTTAGAGAATAAACATCTCAGCCTCGGAGATGCAACCGTCTATGGCTTGATCTCAACAAGAAACAAACCCCCGAATTTCAGTGAAAACAGGCGCTCCTTGTTTGTTTTTCTTATGTTACTTTGTGGTGATGTGGAACGTAACCCAGGTCCGGTACTGACGAGGCAAGCAGCTGCTCGCCTTGCACGAGAACAAGAGTTGGACGCCGCCGTGTACAACTCGCCGCCGCGAGCCACGGACCTACGGATCTTCGAGGGTCACTCGGCCGCCGCACACGACATCTCCGCGGAAACAGCTCGGCGTTAGGACAGCCGTGTCGCCGAGCCCGAGACACTGGCCATCGACCGTGACGCCCTTGACTCACGGACCCCCTGGCGAACACTCGGCGATCACACCCGCGACCGAGTCTCTGGACCCAGGCTGCAACATTACCGCGGAAACAGGTCGACGCGAGGTAAACAGCAGCAACACGACACTAGACCTGGGCGTGCAGACCACCCAGCAGCCCACCACGGCGGCACCCTGCACCGAGGCTTCGGATCAGAGGGTCTACAGGGATCGAAATCATTCATGGCTGGCTACATTTTTAGGATGGAAACCATTCTGCGCCACTTTCCCCATCCCCCGCACCGAGGAATTATCCTGGATATCTCACTGTCTAGGGTCTCAGACAACAAAGGAACTTGACCTCCCCCCCACCCCCAGCGCCCCCCGGCCCCCCCACCCCCACTACAGACGGACACTCCAGCTGTGGACGAGAACAAAGGGGAACCCTCCTCCCCCAGCCCTGCCAATGGTTATTTGGACACCTCCAACATGAAAAGTACTTTTGTGAAGCGAGGACTTAAAATGATTCATCTCAACGTCAACAGTTTGAAACCCAAACTGGCACAAATCAAAGCTATGTTTCTTGATGGTAAGGTACAAATTTTAACCTTCTCGGAAACTAAACTCGATGATTCTTTTACAGATGCTAGCATTGAAATAACCGATTACACTGTCATTAGGAATGATAGGAACAGGAAGGGAGGTGGTGTTTGCATGTATATTCACAATGATTTAAATTTTATCATTCGCTCAGACCTACACCACAGCTCTCTTGAAACTGTATGGGTCGAGATAATTTTTGAACATGCTAAAAATATACTAATATGCGCTGTCTATAGACCCCCTGACCAGAATGACTTCTTTGAGCTGTTTGAAGAGAGCTTAGCAAAGGTGGACGGTATTGAGTACTACGCTTTGGGCGACTGGAATGTTGATGTTTTGCGTAAAGAAACACCCCTGTTCAAGTCCTTTAATGGGTTATGTAGTCAATACGGCCTCACTCAGCTCGTTACCGTACCCACTAGGGTGACGGAGCACTCCCAAACCCTCATAGATCTCATTGTAACCACAGACAAATCCAAAGTCACCGCTAGCGGGGCTATTGTATGCGGTCTTAGTGATCATTACATGATCTACTGTACGCGTAAAATACACAAACCCAAGGCTAGTGGCCACAAAACAGTTGTAGCTAGAAGCCTCAAAAACTACTCCAGCGAGGCTTTAAATCACACACTAGCGAATACAGACTTTTCCCCTGAACTGCAGTGTACAGATGTCGAAGGAGCATGGTGTGGTCTTAAAACCAAATTGACCGATGCTCTAGACGTCGTGGCCCCCTTGCAAACCACCAGGGTTAAAGCCCGCCAAGAGCCATGGTATAACTCAGATATTTCCGAATCAGCTAAACTCAGAGACAAAAAGTACGATGAAAAACGTAAGTGCTGCAAAAAGCTTAGGAAAAAATTCAACCATGACCTCAAAATCCAAATCAAACATCTTACTGCTCAATTCAAGAAACTTAGAAACCAGACGACCGCCCTAATTAGATCCGCCCAAAAAAACTACATAGACGAAAAAATCGACGAATACAAAAACAAACCACGAGACCTATGGAAGTTGCTTAACAACCAATTAGGCTTAAAACCAAAAACCATATGCCACAGCATAAACATCAAAACGGACGCCGCTCTCATTTCTGACAAATGTGAAGTGGCTACCCATCTTAACAAAACCTTTACCACCATGGCCCGTTCACTGGTTGAAAGACTGGTCGCCCCATCTGGGCGGTATGGTGTAAAATTTGTTAAGAAATTCTACAATAAACTGGGCGTCAGTAAAGACAGTTTTAAACTTGCCACAGTGACAACTGATGAAGTGTTTAAAAAACTGAGCGCCCTACCTCAACACAAGGCCACTGGCCTTGATAAAATTCCAGCTAGATTTCTCAGAGATTCAGCCGCCACCATTGCTCCAATCATTACCCACATAATTAACCTTTCCATCGAACAGGGTCATGTCCCACAGGACTTCAAACTAGCAAGAGTAACCCCCCTGCATAAAAAAGGTAGCAAACTAGACCCTGGAAACTATCGTCCCGTTTCCATTCTTAGCTCCATATCAAAAGTCATGGAGAAAATTGTCTACGAACAGATAGCAAGATATCTCGATGAGAATAATCTGATTTACGAGTTCCAATCTGGATTCAGAAAATCTCATTCCACTGACACATGCCTTCTCTATTTGACTGACCAAATCAAACGCGAAGCGGATGGCGGCAAATATAGCGGCATGGTCATGATGGACCTCCAGAAGGCATTTGACACCGTAAATCATTCTATTCTGATTGAGAAACTAAAAGCCATCGGTCTTGACAGCGCAGCAGTGAGTTGGATGCAGTCTTACCTGGTGGGGAGGGAACAGGTGGTGGAGATTAACGGTACCCTGTCCCCCCCCCTCCCAGTAAGCTGTGGTGTTCCTCAAGGTAGCATACTGGGACCTCTGTTGTTCCTAATATACGTGAACGACATGGCATCTGTTTGTGACTGCAACCTGTTCCTGTTCGCGGATGACTCGGCTCTCCTAGTCTCGGGCAAGGACCACTTGCAGGTTGAAAGGACACTTAACTCTGAACTAAGTAAGATCTGCACATGGCTTAATGACAACAAATTATCAATTCACCTGGGTAAAACTGAGTCCATCCTCTTTGGATCAAATCATAACCTCAAAAAAGTCGATAACTTCACAATCAAAGTGGGTGACAAGGTCATAACACGAAAAGACGAAATCTCTTACTTTGGATGTATCCTTGAAGCTAATCTTTCCAGGGAAAAGATGACTTCTAAAGTAATAAATAAAATCAATCAACGAACTCGTTTCCTACAGAGGATCGCCCCAATGGTCAACTTCAACACACTGAAGACCATAGCTGGTGCAATAATCCAGCCCCTCTTTGACTACGGAGTCCACGTATGGTATCGTGACGCCCCACAAGCCCTGAAAACAAAACTCCAAACAGCCCAAAATAAACTAATTAGGGTTCTGCTTAACCTTCCCTATCAGACTCACCTCACCGCTACTCACCAGCTAAGAGTGGGGTGGCTCAGAGTAGATGACAGAGTACAGCAACTTGCAATGGGCCTGGTGTACAAGATACACTACACCACTATGATACCCAAGTACCTGTCAAAATACTTTATAAACATTAAGGATGTCCATAATTATAACACCAGAGGCAGCGCCACAGATCACTTCCAACCCAGAGTAAAAACCAACAAAGGGTCAAACTCGTTTTTCTGCTATACCACCAAAATGTGGAAAGCCTTACCGAAGGCCATAAAGGAGTGTGGATCACTAGCATCCTTTAAAATTGCCCTGAAAAACCACTTACAGGCAGCAGCCGTTCGCAACTGGTAAAAAAAATGAACCTAGCCCAACCCTACCCTCCCCTGCCCCTTCTTTGTATATACTGTTTGTTTAGACTTACTGTTTTCTTTTTTGTTTTTCTTTACATATCTACTGCATAGTACTGTGTTCTATTTGTCTGTCATTCAATGTTATATGAGATACTTCAATGGTTTCCAGTGGAAATAAGCTTAGTCTTTTCATGGATCTCCTTTTAGTAGACCTTGTACCAGTGAACTGTACCGTCATGAAACTGTACCTTTTCCTATGCAAACTTCTAATAAAGTCTTCAATCAATCAAGCACATTAAGTTAATCATCTAGGGACCCCCCCCAAAATCATTTGGGGACCCCACCCGACCCACAGGTTGAGAACCACTGCTTTAACCCCACCTATCTCCCAGACTCCCCAGTCAGAGTTTGTGAATGACGTGCGAGATGTAATTTGCCTACACCCGTGCCTAAGGTCTCCTATACCCCGCTACACCTTGATATGACTGAGTGTAGAGTAGACATAAGCATTATTCACAAACCGGAATCATATTTCCATACTATACAATAATCCCTCATGCGCCCACACACACCTCGACAAAACACAATCACACACACACACACACACACACACACCACACACACACACACACACACACACACACACACACACACACACACACACACACACACACACACCTTCTCTTTGTTAAGTATAGGACGTTGTGTTGATGTCTGGGTTTGGGGGGGTCTGTGTGGGCGGACGGACGGACGGTTGTGCTTGTTTTGCGTCGGCGGCATGCAGGAAAAGACCCATTTTAGATGCTAATGAAGACGCGCGGGTCCACCGCCAACGCGGGATCTCTGCCCGCTCATCATCTGAGTCAGCAGGGTTTAGAGAGACATAGAGAGAGAGAGAGAGACAGAGAGAGAGAGAGAGAGAAAGAGAGAGAGCATTATATCGTCGGTGTCGGGTGAAAACCCTGTATGTCCAAAAGCCGTTCGTTTTGCATTTATCATTTTAAAAATGAATTAACCTAGTGAAAACAGCCGATCTACAAGCACACAACGCCTCGCGGTGCGAGGCGTTGTGTGCTTGTAGATCTGGTGTTTTCACTACTTTTGTGCGACGGCCTTATATGATGAAGCAGGGCTTTACTTTGTGAAAGAACGTACAAATTTGAAACTTGGAGATAAGAGTTTTCCAGCTGACAACGATGATATGCAGTTTGTCCATTGTTAGCATCAGAAAAATCAAGTCACGTTCAACATCGAATACCCTAGGACTAACACACACACACACACACACACACACACACACACACACACACACACACACACACACACACACACACACTTGCCTGCAATTACGCACACATACGCTCACATACGCACACACACACACACACACACACACACACACACACACACACACACACACACACACACACACAACAAACACAGAGACAGGCAGACAAAGAGAGACAGGCGGACAATAGACAGTATTCAGTCAGGCAGTCACCATACAACATTTCTGGCGGGCCACAGACAGACAGACAGACAGACAAACAAACAACAACAAAACCCTGTTCCAGCCCGCGAGGGACACACACAGACAAACAGACAGAGTACAACGGGGTACTCTGTCAATGGGTACAATGGGTGTTGTTGCATATAAACCGGAGGGCGAATGCATTCCCGACTTCTATTCGCTGGTTCCCGAGTAACGCCCGCAACAGCCCTGGTTACAGTCAATGCCAACATTGTCATTGTCACTTGTCACCAGGCGCATCTGAAGCCAGGAAGAAAGAACACTGAGTGCCGCAATATCACATCGACAGAGAGTCACACTCGCTTGAAAAGCCCCAATGGAATGGAGCTGATGGAATAAAAAGAAAAGCTCATATATCTGTTAGTGTCACCTCTAGGGTGGTAAAACCTCTGCCTTGAAGGGAGCGGAATAAACTCACTCTGTAAAGGTGCTGGGAGTCCAATAATAATCAGTTTCCATGACCAGGTCATCGCAGCTTTAATAAATAACACATTCCACTTTTAATGCACCTTTTCGAAACACACATGGACACTGGACATGTTACAGTATGGTCTGGAAGCAGAAGTAGAACTGAAACATGGAAAGCAATTATTAACTTAGCAAAAGTTTTTATATACAGATGAGTGACACATTAAAGGGGGGGGAAAACTAATTTAGAGCATTTTCTTGTTTGTGTAAATTAACACACCGGGTGCCCAGGACTATTCAAGATTTAATCGGCAGTTGCCATGGAAACCCGACATTTTACCTCTTTCTGCAGCTCCAGGGAAAAGGTAATCTGAGTAAATGTAATCTGAGTATATCCGGGATTTTTTAACGATAGGATTTTTTTTCACTCAGAAAAATAACAATCGCAGGCATCAGTGTTTTTGTAACGGCCGGTAGAGAATGCCGCGCTTTAAACATGAACGTGATTTAAAAGTTAGATTAGAAGATAAATGCGCATTATAACGCGCATGATATTTTTTTTTAACAACATTCGGGCAAGCCCCACGGTACCAACATGTGATTGGCTGAAAGACTTGCATGCAGCCGTCCAACGCACTACAGTCCCTTTGAGCCGCATTCGGACGCAGAAGCAGTCCCCTGCTCAATATTTACTATTCTGTCCATAACAGCACATAACTCGGTAACAGTGCTCACAACGCGTCTTTTCCGGGACTTACCCGATTGTTGTTACTGTACATCTAGATATCACGCGCATAACACTGCCCTCTACAAGGGAACGGATTTCCCGGTCACGTGATACCCCGTTGTCAAACGCGTCGAGGGCACAGGGAGACATCAAAGAGTTTGACCTCCTATGAGTTAATGTACACCACTGTCGTCTCCTGTACAGCTCCTGGAGGGAGGGAAACTCACCTCCCAAAAAGCGTCATGTCTTTACGTGTGTTTGGTGCAGATCCCAAAACCTGACAGTGACAGAACGTTGCCAGTGGAGCTGTCGTAGAACACCAAGGGATACGAGGGTCCTGCTCCAGACTTCTTCAGGTATGTGTGTGTGTGTGCGTGTCACTCGAGTTCCTCCTCGATGTTTACTCCGAGGAACTTGAACTCTCTGACCCTTTGCACTGCAACTCCATCGTTGAAGATAGGGACGTGCTTCCTCGAGTCTATATCGTCACTGTCGGGCAGAAACCTTGTTTCTTCAAGTTTCAAGTTTGTATGTTTTTTCACCAAGTAAAGCCCTGCTTCATCAAACAAGGGCTGTCGCACAAAAGTAGTGAAAACACCAGATTTACAAGCACACAACGCCTCGCGGTGCGAGGCGTTGTGTGCTTGTAGATCGACTATTTTCACTAGTTTAGTTCATTTTTAAAATGATAAATACAAAACGAACGGTCTTGGACATACAAGGTTTCCACCCGACAACGGCGATATGATCAGCTCTTTGGTCTTGTTGACGTTGAGAGCGAGGTTGTTATCCTGTCCTGACACCAGAGAGCCAGCGATCTGACCTCCACAGGCCAGTGTTTTTCCACCTTTTTCACATTGAGGGTCCATTATTTATTCACCATTTGAGCCACGGACCACCATGGGAATTTGTCCACAATTCAATGCTGTATTGATGTTGGTACTATAGGAGAGGTAACAGGCAAAACGTTGATCAAAATGACAATTCTTCTACATTCTGTAGAATTCTTCTTGGAAATTAAGCAGGCCTAAAGGCCGATTCCCACTGGGCCAGATTAAAAAAAGAAAAAAAATCTGTCTCCACTGAGGTGGATGAGACTGGACAGATAGTTTGTATGTTGCAGATAAAAAAAGAAATCTGTGTCCATTCAAGTGGATGGTAGTCCAGTCTCATCCACTTCAATGGAGACATATATTTTAGTATCTGTATCTGGTATTATGTCGGTAAAGGATCAGACCATTGCAGACTTTTCGAATAAATTTTACTTGACTTTTCAAAGCGTGTAGCAGCAGCAACAACAAAAAAGGAAGTGCAGTGTGACAATGTACATTATCAATCAAGCCCAGATAATTCCCGTACATCACAACAACAGGGCAGGTAAAAACAGTCAAACGCCGCACGATCAAACTGAGGATCATTATGCATAACAGAACACTCACTGGAACACTAGTCAGTGAGACATAACATCTAGCTCAGTGGGAATGGGCCTTTATACTGATGTTTAACAAAAAATGTACCGGTACTCTTGAGTGTAAAATGAAACCAAATGGACCCATTTTATGCTCTCAAGAGTTAAAGATTGTTGCCATTTTGGTCACAAAATCAACACATACCCGCAGGATGCAGCAACGTCATTAGAACACGAAACGAGGTGAATATATCTTGTGTTAGAACAGTGTTCCAGCCACTCTGGTGGAGTTCCACAGACTATGGCTCACAGTGTCCCAGGCTTATACAGTACCAACACACTGCTGTTGTTGTCCCTTCGCTTTAAGGCATTTAGCCCTAGAATTATTTAATGTTTTAACTATTGAAAAATAGCAGATATACAAGCTCACAGTGCGGCACCGAGTGCCGTGCTGCGAGCTTGTAGATCTGCTATTTTTGAAGAAAAATAAATGTTTGCTTCTGTGGGGTCCCCGGAATAACACTTTTTGAGATAGGGTCCGTACATGTACTTTTGGGGGTCCTTGACATGGAAAAGTTTGAGAACCACAGATTTAGAAGAAGAATTTAGAAGACACTTATAGAATCGGGTAAAAAATAGTCATAGACTTGCAGAAATGTTTGTTTTTTTGCAAATCTTTGAATACATCTTTTTATAAGCGGACATTTGTAACTCAAATATGTCCCTCTTGCATGAGGGTCCCTGGAAGAACGCATTTTGAGATGGGTGGGAGTCTGCGGCCAAATACATGCAAATGTGGGGGTCCTTGACATGAAAAAGTTTGAAAACCCACTGATTTAGAAGAAGGATTTAGAAGACATTTATAGAAAAATAGCAGATCTACAAGCTCGCAGCGCGGCACTCGGTGCCGCACTGTGAGCTTGTGTATCTGCTATTTTTTAATAGGTAAAGCATAAAATAATGGTTAAAGTGGACACAGATTTGCGTTCAGGTCTAAAGGACTTAATTTGTCACTCGTCCTGTATACACATAAACAGGCGAGGTCAACAGAGTGGTGACGAGCAGTGCTTTCGGGGTGGAGAGAGAGAGAGAGAGAGAGAGAGAGAGAGAGAGAGAGAGAGAGAGAGAGAGAGAGAGAGAGAGAGAGAGAGAGAGAGAGAGAGACACCGTCTCACTGTGGATGATGACGGGAAGTGTTGGCGCTGTCACAGTCTCTGCAGTGCATGGTGGAAGAAGTATATATAGTTTGTTTTACGTAAGTAAAAAAAAAGATAGCTACGGAGCCCTGGATCGGCCGTTGCATAAAAAAAAAAAAGAATAAAAAAAAAAAAAAAAAAAAAAAAAAAGCTATTTCGTGGCCACGAAATACTATTTCGTGGGCACGAATTACTATTTCGTGGCCACGAAATACATTTTTTTTTTTTTTTTTTCATTTTTTTTCTTTTTTTCGTGGCCACGAATTACTATATCGTGGGCACGAATTACTATTTCGTGGCCACGAAATATATATATATTTTTTTTGTTTTTTTCAATTTTTTTTTATTTTTTATTTTTTTTTTATTCGTGGCCACGAATAAGCAGAAGTCTCGGTAGGACCGTCATGGGTGCTGGAACGCAAGTGGAGTGGAGAGCATATAGATTCCTCTAGTCTGGAGAGCAGTGCTACAGTAACCAGAGACGAGCGAGCCGGCCTCTATAAACACTAGCTTGCTAGCTAGCTGCATTGTGCTAACATAAACAGACTTCAAACAGACTTCAAACAGTCACGGCTGCTATTATGGTTCTGTTTTGGAACAGCCTACTTTCACAAACTACTAAGTTTGGAGTTCTTACACGTGAGGTGGGGTCCACTTCAGCTTGCTTGTCTGCTTACTGCAATACTGCTCTCCAGTCCAGACCAGAGTAATCTATATGCTCTCCACTCCACTTGCGTTCCAGCACCCATGACGGTCCTACCGAGACTTCTGCTTATTCGTGGCCACGAATTAAAAAAAAAAAAAAAAAAAAAAATTGGAAAAAAAAACAAAAACAAAAACGTATTTCGTGGCCACGAAATAGTAATTCGTGCCCACGATATAGTAATTCGTGGCCACGAAAAAAAAAAAAAATTAAAATAAAAAAAAAACGTATTTCGTGGCCACGAAATAGTAATTCGTGCCCACGATATAGTAATTCGTGCCCACGAAATAGTATTTCGTGGCCACGAAATAGCTTTTTTTTTTTTTTTTTTTTTTTTTCAAATTTTTTTTTTATGCAACGGCCGATCCAGGGCTCCGTAGATAGCAATACTACAATGTAGAAATATTGTTACAAGTACAAGTGCACGCAGTCCTGAGTAAAAGGACAGAAGGATTGGCATCAAAATGTACTTGACGTTGCAAAAGTAAAAGCAGTAACTAGAAGGATGCGATTCTTGGAAATTGCAAGTGTGGTTGCCGCGATGCAACCACTACATAAACTATGTAATGTATATTTTAGCAAAATGGAAAACAGACCTGATGAAGCCGGTCGATTTGACATAATGGCCACCAAAGCTGTGGGATGAGCGTGGCAAAATAAAGTTTATCCGGAAAGATGGAAGAAGTCTGGTCGCCCTGTTAGGTCAACCACACTAAAGCCCTTTGCACACAGGACAGTTGCGTTTTTTTCGTTTGCGGCAAGAATAAAACGCATTGGATTTGGTGTGCAAGGCTGTGCGGTATCGGCGCTGCGGATCCAAAAAGTAGTCATAAAAGGAGTGATGAGTTTTTTACCGCATGCGACAAGACGCACGAATCGAACTGGGTTCGATCGAGAAAAAAACGCACGGCGGCAGCCACTCGTCGCACGGCTAATTCGGAGCCGGTGTGCATGAGGTCGTAGAGAATCATTGTTTTCTTTTCAAAAAATTATATTGTCCGTTTTATCCGTGCGGTTAAACGCGCCTGTGTGCAAAGGGCTTAAGGTGCCGGCTACACAGAGCTGGATATTTCACATATAGAATCGGGTCAAAAATATTCAGTTTTTTTTTTTTTTTTTTTTTTGCAAATCTTTGAATATAATTATCTTTTTATAAGCGAACATTTGTAACTCAAATATTTCCCTCTTGCATGGTGGTCCCTGGAACAACGCATTTTGAGATGGGTGGGAGTCTGCGGCCAAATACATGCACATTTGGGGGTCCTTGACATGAAAAAAGTTTGAAAACCCACTGGTTTAGAAGAAGAATTTAGAATACATTTATAGAATTGGCTCAAAACATTCAAAGACTTGCACAAAGTCTTTAGTTTTAGATTTTTAAAGCATAAAATCATGGTTAAAGTAATAATGTGTACATTCTAATGGGTTCAAGTACAGTACAGTACTGGATAGGGATGGAGCTCGTTCATGTTTATTGATAATGAGCACCTTATCGATCCTGCCTATTGAGCCGGGATTTTATCGAGCCCACTAGTGAGCGTTTTCTAATATTTTGTGGAAAGATATGAGAGGACAAATTCAGAACATTTCTTTTTTTATTGGCCAGTTGTTGTGACTGTGAGTTTGTGGCTGACCACCATCTATGAAGATGACACTTGACAAAAGTAACAAATGTTATCATTAAATATCATTAAAACAATCATTCATTAGTGTGCAATAAGTGTTAAATGGCTTTATATTATGAATAGCACTGTACTAATTTCTTGATCGCCTCTTGTCTTGATTGTTTAAAAATGACATAATGGGCCTTAACCCTTAAGCCACGGGGAGCCCCTTAATGTTAAAACCGTAGTATATCGCACATCCCAGCAAGGAGTCTCAGCCACGCCGTACTTTCCCGGACTTTGTCATTAAAACCGGAATAAATGATTTTCATCCGAAAATCGGCGATCGTCTAACCTTCCCTAGTCACCACTCGTGCATGAAGCAGAGGTGACGTCAGCTCCTTTCCTTCTCCAAGGCTACTCCCAGCCATCCGTTTGCTGTCTGTACACTAGGGCTCCTACTGCAGCCATGCTTGGGGCTATGCTAGCGAAAATTTTCAGTTCTGCTCTTGAGTCACACATGGACTATTTGCGGGGACATTTACGTGAACGGATCGCGCACGCGAAACGCACGGGGAGATCGATGATCGGCCAAAACCCCCATTCTATCCCAACGGAGATCGAGAAAATCACGGTGAGCTAATGACCTGGGGGGAAAAAAAAAAGAAAAAACAACGGCGCTGTCCAAGAAGGAGGGTTCTATTGATTACTCATGCCATGGAGAGTAGAGTTCAATAATATTTTTTGTTTTTTGTAACATTCCTAAGACAAAAATTTGATTCAAGGAAATGTATTCTGGATGGGGACCCGTTTCGAAACGGGTCCCCATCCGGGGGTAAATTTATTGTTATCAAATTTTTGTCTTAGGAATGCGACAAAAAACTAAAAATATTATTGATCTCTACTCTCCATGGCATGAGTAATCAATAGAAAAAAAGTCATTTTGGGGGTGAACTACTACTTGAATGGTCGATAACACGCTTGATAAGCCCAAAGCTTATTGATACTGGGTACTCAATAAATCTGTTATCGGGTTCTCGAGCTACCCTTGTTTAGGGCTCCATCCCTAGTACTGGAGTAAATGTACTCTGGTGCATGTGTTGCTGTTGGATGTGGAAGAAGTGTTGTGTGCTGTCAGAGAGGTTGTGCAGTGTGTGGAGACAGAGGACAGCAGACAACACTCAGGCAGACATGACGAGCCGCTCGCCGCTCAGCTCGCCGTTCCTCGCCTTGCGCAGCAGCGAGGAGTCAACACGCCATACCAAGAAGAAGAAGAAGCAGCCTGGATATGTCACTGCGGCGCCGTGTTGTCACCGCGTTGCATTGTGGGCCGGGGGAACCTATAAATAAAATAACAGTCATCGCGCGCACGCTAGCAGGCGCGCGCACACCCTGTATCAGACAGCGCTCACGTATAACTTTAAATCATTCCGAGTGTGTGTCTGTGCAACCATCATCGGTTTACTCATCTGACCTGTGTGTGTGTGTGTGTGTGTGTGTGTGTGTGTGTGTGTGTGTGTGTGTGTGTGTGTGTGTGTGTGTGTGTGTGTGTGTGTGTGTGTGTGTGTGTGTGTGTGTGTGCGCGTGTGTGCGTGTGTGTGTGTGTGTGTGTGCGCGCGCGCGCGTACGTACGCGCAAATATAAAAGTGTACACATACTTACACACATACTCAAATACATAGGTGGAGAGTGGGGTAAACTGAAAAATACATAAGAATCAATTGAGAAAAGTTTGGTACACCCTTTAATCAGGTTTTACAGCTTTCTCTGGGGTAATGTGAGATAGTGTCTTCCTTTACCCCGAAAGCAATTGTCTCACTTTACCCCACAGCCACATCTTCAGCTATCTATCACATGGATTTATAAGTTGGTAGTTCATCAACATGTATGATATACTGTAAAATGCTCCACTTAATGCAATTAACTCTCATTTGCCACCATGGCCCGACAAAATACATTTTTGTAGAAAGCACCGCTCATTTCACACTGGGTAATAGCCTATACCAAAAACAGTAGATCTGCAAGATCATATGGCATCAGATCACGATGCACTGGGAGCTTGAAGAACTGCTATGGTGTGATACTGCAGTGAGACAAACTGGGGCGACTGTAATCTATAGCTACAATAGTTGAACTACGGAGATACAAGGTTTCTGCCTGACAACACACAGACGGAGAGAGAGAGAGAGAGAGAGAGAGAGAGACTTATGAGGCATGGAGTGGTGTTAAATCTTGTTTTGCTCTTCATTGACTTGTCTTCAGCTTGTAATTGTAATCAGCCTCGCATGCTTGCACATACCAAGGCTGCTGTCAAGTTTTTATGTGGACTTTTAATATCGTTTGTTTGTTAATGGATTTCCCTTTTTTTTGTACGGCACGGCTCCGCAGAAGGGGCCTGTCTATGTGTGTGTGTCTGTGTGTGTGTCTGTGTGCGTGTGCGTGCGTGCGTGCGTGCGTGCGTGCGTGCGTGCGTGCGTGCGTCCAGAGTTAATCTGACGAGAGCTGCGCACGAGAGCTGCATGTGCATGAGATCTGTTACATGTGTCAAGTCGTCTTAATTGTCATCTTGTTAAAAAAGCTAAAACAAGTTGGAATTGTTTATCTGACCTTTACAGTTTGTTTGAATTCCAGCAGTGTATAGTAATGGAAAGGGTGGCACAGTCACAACATCCAAAATAGAATAATAGCGTATCACAACTCCCTTGTTGCCGTATGACTAAATACTAATCATAATCATAAAAGTACTGCTTGCTGGGCAATTAAATGTTCTTAAGTAAGCATTTTGTAGATATTGCAGAGAAACACTTGAGAATAGGTTGGGAAGAAGGAAGAAGACAAAAAAATAAAAATAAAGCAAAGGCTGATGCACTGAGAAAAGCATTCTGTCTCAGCCGAGTGTAAACCTTTACCTTTGAGATTCAAATAGTGAAAATAGCAAAAGTAGCAGATCTACAAGCTCGAAACGTTTCTCGCTGTAGATATTCTACTTTTGGTGCTATTGAGGGTATGCACATGCATAAAGTGAATGGCGAATCGAGTGCCAAATCGAGTGGAAAAGTGAGTTTAATGTTGTTTGATGCAATCAGATGCGATGCTTTTCTGTTTGGATGTATGGGCTGGCATATCTTCCAGGTATGATGATGATGTCACACGAATACCCTCTATCGTGTGACACTGTCTATGATCAAGTAGAACACTGGTTTTCAACTTTTTGTTATTCATTAGAGAAGATCTTTACGGCTCTAGCTGTGACTCTCAGCCATTTTCATTTCAAGGACCCCCAATTACACATGCATTATTTAGGCTACGGACCCCTATGTAATGGCATATCCATATCTGGGCCCCAATGCCCTCCGAAGCACTTCAAATAGAAATGGGTAAATTAAAACTTTGGTTCAACAAGAATAAGTTATCTCTAAATTTAAATAAAACCAGGTGCATGGTTTTTGGAAACCGCCCAATAAATATAGACATCAATTTGATGATAGATAACGTTATTATTGAACGCGTATATGAATACAAATTTCTAGGGGTAATTGTGGACCACAGACTGTGCTGGAAGCCCCAAGTAGAATGTGTGAGGGCCAAGATGGCAAAGAGCATCTCAGTGATAGGTCGAGCGAGAGACATCCTAAATCCAAAGTCATTGCACACTCTATACTGTGCAATGATTTTGCCATATATGTACTACTGCTCTGAAGTGTGGGGTAATGCATATAATACAACTCTAAATACATTGGTTATACTCCAAAAAGAGCTATAAGATTGATAAACCATGTAGGCTATCGAGACCATACACACAGACTGTTTTTTGAATCACAGGTTTTGAAGTTCAAGGACATAGTTAACTACAAAATACTGCAGGTAATGTACAAAGCAAGACATAACCAACTGCCCGTAAATGTAAAAAATAAATTCCTGGATAAGGAGGGAGGGTACGACCTCAGAAGACCACTTGACTTCAAGAAACCTGTGATGCGAACCAATCTGAAAACAATGTGCATCTCCTCCTGTGGGGTAACATTATGGAATGGCCTAGAGGAGGAGATGCAGTACAGTAAGAACATCAAACAATTTAAATATAAATTAAAGAAATCGATTTTTGAAAGGTACAGATTGGAGGAGGAGTCTTTAGATAATCTATGATTACTGTTGTTATTATTATTATTATGTTATTATATGGTGGTGATAATGGTGATAATAATCTAGGTCATATATCATTTTTATAATATAACAAAACTAAATATATAGCATATACTGTATGGATGGATTATTGCCACTATTATCACTATTGTTATCATAATTACTATTGTTGTCTACTTTTTATTTCATTGTGACAAAAAAGAAGAAAAAAAAAAGAAAAAAGAAAAAGAAGTGTCATAAAAAAAAATAAACAAACCCCTTTTTCAGGGACTTGGACAAATACTGTGAAATGTATGTACAGACATTTTCGTATGCATATTTATACTGTTGATTATATTTTTCTATTTTTTTCAATAATAACTTGTATAATGCCCAAAGAACTGAAAATAAACTGAACTGAACTGAACTGAAATAGCTCGAACAAAGATTTAAAATAGCATCGCTGCCCCAAAATTGGGTGACACTGTCAAATAGGGTGGTGGTTTTCAACTTGTTTTCATCTTCACATTTCAAATGTGTATGTTTATTTTTTATTTTTTTCGTAAATTACCGTATTTTCCGGACTATAAGGCGCACTTAAAAGCCTTTAATTTTCTCAAAAAACTACAGTGCGCCTTATAGTCCAGTGCGCCTTATATATGGATCATTCTTTGACATTGACATTCCCTTTAGCACAGCTCCATCTGTTTGATGCATAACGCAAGGGTAGCGTCTATTATGTGCGCCTTATAGTCAGGTGCGCCTTATATATGAAAACAGTTTGAAAATAGACCATTCATTGACAGTGCGCCTTATAGTCAGGTGCGCCTTATAGTCCAGAAAATACTGTATATAAAGCCCTACTTCATCATACAAGAGTGTTGCACAAAAGTAGTGAAAATAGCAGATCGGCTAGCAGATAGCAGATCACCTTTAGATCGTCTATTTTCACTATTTTAAATCGTTTTTAAAACAATAACAAAAAAAGGAAGGTTTGGACATACACGGTTTCCACCTGACAACGACAATATGGAGGAGATACAAGGTTTTGCACGTTGTGCACACGTGACGTCGCATTCGGCCCCGTCTGGCCTGTTACCTGAAATGAGCTCGACACCCCCCTGTTTCTTGGGGGTGGGTTGGCGGGGGCAGGGGGGCGGAGACGCAGCGGGTTGGTGTTGTACATGGGTAGGAGGGGGGAGGAGGGGGGATGGGACGCCTGTCATTATCATTAGTACAGACAAGGTCAATTATTGTATGTGTCATCTGTCACGAGTGGGGGACACGCGCACACGCTGGGTAAATTAAAACTCTCCGACTGGGCCACCGCTAGGTCCAACAACCACGCACGCACACACACACACACACACACACACACACACACACTCACACACACACACACACACACACACACACACACACACACACCTCATTCACCATTGTCATTATGGAACGTTTCACAAATGAAGTGCAACTATCGTTATACAAGACGAAGACACACTACCCACCCAGAAATGCCAAGAAAATGCACCTGGGGATCAATGTTGATGAACATTATGACAAAAATGTTTGTCGACTACCTTTTTTTTACGAAAACTAAATAAGAACTGAATAAAACAAAGCTATGATGACTAAAACTGAGATTAAATATAACTGTGTCAACAAGTAAAAACAAGACTAAGAGATCCAGTAGAACTGAAAGACATGTCATTTTATGTTTGGTCGTGCTCGGGTGTAGCAATGCGTTGCAGCGTTGTGGGCTTGTAGATCGGCTATTATCAGCATGCAAACCATGTGTAAAATCTGCCATTATGATGCCACCAAGACCCGCCAAAATACGTTTTTGTTGACAAAATCAACTGTAGATTTAGTCGATTAAAATCGTATGATATTTAGTCGACTAAAACTAGACTACAACTAAAACCTTTCAGATGAAAAAAATGTGACAAAAACTAAATGACAATTTATTCAAAGTTACCTTGCCCGTTGTCTTTGGTTGAGGCAGACCCTAACTTACTGTACACAAACACACATCCATGATTGACATCCATCCCTACAGTACATCCTGTCATAATATTTTCTTCCTCATCCCTCTGTCTTCAACTCCATATAAGGTCAAACTATGCACGGTGTGTACACAGCCTGGCAAGGCTGTGTGTGCGTGAGCGTGTGTGTGTGTGTGGCCTGCCCCATCTGCCATCCATCAGGCTTTGTGTGTGTGTGTGTGTGTGTGTGTGTGTGTGTGTGTGTGTGTGTGTGTTTAGATTCCACTGTCAAACCGTTTCTTTCTGTCAACAGTGTGTATGTGGAACGTTTACAGGACGGGCAAACAATAGCCGGCTGCCTCCGATAAGAATTGAGTATGATCTCTGTTAAGGACACAACTATTCGAGAGCGCACGTGTACACGTGCGCTCTTGTAGTTGTGTCCTTATCGGAGGTCAAGTCAGGTCAAATGACATTCATAAAGCGCGTCTTATACAACGTCAACTCAGACGACTACAAGGTGTCTTTGTGAACACAATCGGCCCGTGGTCAATGGCAGGCAGGCACGTACCGGTACACACAGAGACATCATCTGTATAAAGTGCCCTCTCTCCAGACAATGAGTGCAGTTTTTACTATGGTGAAAGAAATACAAATGCCCCCTCACCATGCCATACCTGAAGGCAGCATTCAAGAGAATTGCCTGGTCCAAACTCCCCTGAACTTCAATGCAGCATCTCATGTTGAAAGAATTGCCCTCTCTGTGTAGAAATCCATGCCGTTACGTGACATCTCCAGTATTGACTTGATTATGCTTAGTTTAGCATGGTATCAAACACCGAAAATAGCCGACCTCCAAGCTCACAACGCGTCACAGCGTGACACGTTGTGAGCTTGGAGGTCTGCTATTTTCAATATTTTCACCAAAGGTCCTTTTAGAAATTTCAGCCCCTGCCTCTCTAACATTCTCTGCACGTTGACATCCATCCTTTCATCCTGTCATAAGATGTTCTTCCTCATCCCTCATCTCACACACATGCACACGCACGCAAGCACACACAGAGGTTTCACAGTGATGATCTATGTACTGTATATTCGTCAGGCGTTTGTTTCGGTAAGCGCAGAGCCTAGAGACATCGTTAGGAATTTGCCGCGTGGCATAAATTCCGCAGCTCTGATGTGGAAGACAACAAGAAGCACTCTGGTTGTTGTGCTGCATCACAAGTATCTGATACAGTGGTGCTCAAACCTTTTCATGTCAAGGACCCCCAAACTGACACATTAGCCTGCGGACCCCCATTTGAAAATATGTGCCAGGGACCCTCATTAGAGAAGATTTTTACAGCTCTATGTAGCTGTGATTCTCACCCATTTGAATTTTAAGGACGCCCAATTTCACATGCATAAGGCTACGGACCCCTATTTGATGGCATTTCCATTTCTGGGACCCCAATGCCCCTCGGAACACTTCAAATAGCTGGAACAAAGATTCTAAATATCATCTCTGTCCCCAAAACGTTAATTTTCCGATTGATCCAATGTAGGCCTGGGTTTCCATGCAATCATTGTAATTTCAAAAGGTAGGGCAATCATTTTCCCTACCTTTTGGAAGAAAAGTTGAAATATGGTTTTGCCTTTTTTCTTTTTTCTTTTTTTTTTTTTGCCTGTCCCTGACAATATACAACTGTCAGGTTTGAAGCCATTAAAACGCACTCTGTAACTTTAGGCACTATGTAAAAAAAGTGAATTAAATATGTCTTTATGGTAGAGTAGGCCTATGGTAATACAATATAACTTACATACAGTACAATCGGGGTGGTTGTATTTTTGTCTCCCTGCTCTTCTATTGAGACTTTTAGGTTGTGTCAAAGGTCATGTCTCACCAAGACACAGGATCTGACAAAAAATTTGACCTGATTGGTCAAGATTACATTTATCCCCTGAGCAAGCAGGCTCTATATACAGTAGCTCAATGGTAAACATTTCAGCATTTGGCAGATACCGGGTTCTAATCTTGGGCTTTTCCATTTGTATCCGTATCTTGTCAACCTCTAAATTACATTAACGTCATGCTGTGTAACTTTTAATTAAACAGAAATGTATTTTCAATACAGTCTCTCACTGGCATATTTTCCCCATTATATGTATTTTTGGACAACTTTTTCTTTTTGTCGTGGGTGTTTGCTCCTGACATTTGCAACCAAAACGATACAGACAGCCAACACAAATGCAGAAGAAATGTATTTATTCATGTATTTTAACGTTAATGCAAACCGTTTCCGTTGCAAAATATCCTCTGCACTGCAGGAGCTCGAAGCGTTTGTTTTGGAGCGGTGATTCCGTGGGTTTGTTTCTGCGAGCTGTCGGTGTTGTCAAGTCAATTTTACATACCGCCGAAATGTGGAACGTCCTGACACCATCCATTAAAGGACGTGTATCACTGGCTTCTTTCAAAATCAGCCTGGAAAATAGAAGGAATAAAAGTCTATTCAGGAGACCACAAGGGGAAGTAAATGTAATAATGTTCCCATCTCTTTTAGTGATGTACACGTATTATTGTGTTGATTTCCTATGCTTTGTTGATGAATTGAATGCATAGGACCACAATGGAAACAAGTCCCCAGGACTTTTAACATTTTTGTTTTCAAGTTTTAGCTTTAACACTTTCAGTGCCAGGGCGTCATATGACGTCCGACACGACCTTGGCAATGATGCCAGAAAATAATATTGGCGTCATATGACGCCAGATGCTTTTTTTTCATATTACAGTAGTACAGTGTTGGATCTATGCGGTAACCAAGATACAGCCCTTTTGGACGATGGGACGGTCGTCATGCATGACAATTCAGTGGCGTCAGTTCAGAACAAGCTAAGGTATGGCAACATGACTGGTGTCTGGTGAAGACACCAGTCATGTTGCCATACCTTAGCAACAGGCACGATGAAAAGTACATTTTTATTATTTCCCCCTGTCAAGGTATGGCAGCTGCATACCCCTGCCATACCCAATTGACGCCCCTGCATGACATCACACGCTTATGTGACCAAATTCAAGCATGCTGATTGGCCGGTTCCCCCCAGAAACAAGGGTCTCAAAGACGAGTTCAGTGACTTTTACCGTCCGGACACAGCAATCAGAGGGAGAGAGAGATATATTGAGAGAATGAGCTAGAATTAGTTATAAAATCATTAGATGTAGTATTATTTAGAGAGATAGAGATAGAGAGAGAGATCGGAAGGTAGAGGTTTTACCTCCGCTGATCAGAGAGCAAGTCATGGCCGCACATGGAGACCAAGCAGGCAGCCGAACCATGCCCCGTGGCCGTGGACACCACCAAGCCCGCAGCCTGCTGCTGCCCAGCGCCGCCACCGACCATAATCAAAACCCGAAGCACCAGTTGGACTTTCGTTTGTTGCTGCGCGGCTGCGTTTGGGACTTGACTGAGGCGACGCGTGAGGATGAACGGTGATGCCGTTGAACGCTGATGCCGGCGATTTGAAGAGAATTCTGTGTTTTTGCTGCTGTGTCGGGGGAGCCAAGGAACGTCGCCAGCCATCCACAGTGGACGGAGGAGCTACGGCGGTGATCCGGACCGGAGGCAGGCTGTTTGGAGCAGTGTATCATCTTACGGCGCCCACCGGCTGCACCGATAGGTATGGCCCCGGAGAGCGGAGTTGCAGCGGGCGCTAATACACCCAAATGAGGCCGTGCGTGGACTTAGCCAAGGAGGACGACCCGGTCGCTGCGGTGTGTGTGTGCTGCGATCAGCGAACCGGGTAAGCATTATAAAGCTATGCTTTTTACGTTTCAATATGTTCTATACGTCTGTCTGTCTTTCAATGTTATATGAGATCAGTGCTGTGTTCTGGGGACTCACCGGGGACTACCCTCCACACCTCGCCCGCCGGCCTCTATACCTCCGTGATGGAGGAACAATAAAATATGAACGGCGTCTGCCCTCGTGAACCTTTCAAAGTAGCGTATTTGATAGGGATTATGTACTATAGCGTCTGCCCTGGCCAAACGAATAGTAGCTGATCGTATGCCCTCAAAAAAAGTCTAGAACACACCACTGTATGATATGCATAAAGTGTGTTCCTGTGGAAATGAGCCATGAATCTGTAGGTCTACTCTAATGCAAGCTTGTAATACATTCTTCAATCAATCAATAACCGATGTCAATAAGCCTGACCTGCTATTGTTTTTTTTCCACGTAGGGTGCATTTGGTAATATACAATTCAATTCAAAGGAGCGTTATTGGCATGAGAAAACATACGTTTACATTGCCAAAGCAAGTATCACACATACAATAAAACTAGACCAGGTCAACCTGGTTGTGCCAGACCCCCTGTCTGTCATCATCATTTATGACATCATGCCTTTTGTAGGCATGTCATCATCATGTCATCATCATATATACCCTTTATATAGAAAACCAGGACAGACAGACCGACATTTGCTTATGTAGGCCTACCCATTTCATGGGTCTGGCAAAAAACAGTTGAAAATATACAGTTGGAGGGGGTACAGCATTGTTCAAACAGAGCTATGTCGCATTGTCATTGCCAGACCCATGAAATGGGTAGGCCTACATAAGCAAATGTCGGTCTGTCCGGTTTTTCTCCATAGATGGTCATGATGATGACATGATGATGACATGAGGGAGGGATAGACCGACAGACAAAGCCTTCATGTCATCACAATGTCACAAATGATGATGACATGAGGGAGGGACAGACAGCCTATAAAGGGACAGACAGCCTATAAATGTACCATTAAATTTATAGGCCCAGAGGGTTGGCAGAACCGGGGTCTGGCACAACCAGGTTGACCTGGTCTAGTTTTATATATATACAGGGTACAAATGGCAGCATTATTTTCCTCATAGTACATAAAGGTATCAGCTCTGTTTCATACTGTATGTGCAGTAGGTCTCTGTTTCATACTGTATGTGCAGTAGGTCTAGATGTCAATCCATGGTTTGTAGTAGGTGTATGAAGTTCCTCCAACTTCTTCCAGTAAGAATACATTTCTTTATAGTTTAGTTTTTTATTGTGTGTGTATACCTAGATAGATAGTTTAGTAATACAATCAGTGTGTGTGTGTGTGTGTGTGTGTGTGTGACATAATAATCTATCAAATCGATCTCAAATCTGTATCAAATTTGTATCAAAGCAGAGCCTATAGAATTCAGTGGCCACGTATATATACATATATACATTTGAAATTATTTAGACTAGTGAAAACAGCCGATCTACAAGCACACAACGCCTCGCTTGTAGATCTGCTGTTTTCACTACTTTTGTGCGACAGCCTTTGCTAAAGAACATACAAATTATACAGAAGCACGTTCATTTAGTATTTTGTATTTATTTCTATCATATACAGGGCCCGTGGAGTCTGACTGGATGGAGGAAGGATGGGAGCCCGATCTGCAACCAGACCAATGACAACGCAGAGGACAGTATGATGGCGGAGATAGCGAGAGCGGAGGAGTCAGGCATAGGTCATACACACTGTAGGTTCGCTGCCTGGACCAATGTCACTCTAGGGGAGCTGAAGAACTTTCTGGGACTTCTCTTCCTCACAGCTATCGTTCACAAGCCGGAGATTGCCATGCAGTGGTCAAAAAAACATTGCCATGCCGTACTTTCCCAGAACAATGGCAAGGAACAGGTACCAGGCCATTTTGAGGCACCTGAGGTACACACACACACACACACACACACACACACACACACACACACACACACACACACACACACACACACACACACACACACACACACACGGTGAACAGTACCATCTTTGACCTTTATTTGTGGTGCCTTTGACTCCTGAATGTTGGCTTGTTGAATGCCTTTTTTTGAGAATACAGTACAGTACAGTACTGACTTTTATATTATTTTATTTATTCTTTACTTGCTGCACATTTATTTTATTTTACTTTTATCCAGTTATATTTTATTTTTGTGAAGTCATATTTGTGATTTCTTTTTTTTTGGAAATATTTGTAAATATTGTTGAACATAAATATGTTCATGCTGGATGTGTGAGGTACTCACCAGGGTTAGGGTTCGATGTTGCCATAAAATAAAAGGTTGACATCGCTTTTCTGACTTTTTGTCTTCCTGACCTTCTAGACCAGGTAAAAACACAGTGAATTCACAGTGCATAGTTCTATCAAAATGTAAGGCAATTTCTACCTTCTGAGTCATTTCATACTTTTTCACTTTGCCCCCTTGAAACTAGACGATGGTACAATATTTCTTTAACTTTTTTTGCACATAATGAAAGTAGGCATGTCATTCTTTCTGTCAAGGGTACTTGTGTTCCGTTACCATTTACCAATTTGTTGCTATGGCTTCCTAAAGTTTTTTTTCTTTGAACTCAAATATCTCAGAATCTAGATTTCTGAGGTTATTGACTGGTTTGCGCAGTGCGCACTCTCGAGCACCTATCTCCAAAACCGCTCACCGAAATCACTCCAAAATTTTTGTTGGTAAAAAAAAAAACCCTCTTTTACCAAACCTCCCATTTTTGTTCCGATGTGAATATCGGATCATTTCCAATTTATTCCCTGGAATTGGGGCAGAAATGAATGGGACCTAATGGTGGCACTGGTAAGGGACGGGGGGCAGGGGGGGCTGGCACTCAAAGTGTTAATAACGATTCTCAAAAAAATAAAAATAGGAAGGCGAAATTCTGGGAAATTGTGGTTGCACTGACACCAGTCGCGAGGAATCCAATGGGAACTGAATTCCGTCTTACCATTTATATTATATATTGTGAGTGTGATGTCATGTGAAGATGACAACAGTGACAACAGTGACAAACAAGACTGTGTGAAGCATGACCAAAAGCTTCACTTTTACGTTTGTGGAAAAGTGTACAAAAGGCAGGTTCACTTTACTGGTGAAAACATTCTCGGACGAGAACTAGTGTGTTGCTTATAGCAACCACACTAATACAAGAACCAGTCTCTCTCTCTCTCTCTCTCTCTCTCTCTCTCTCTCTCTCTCTCTCTCTCTCTCTCTCTCTCTCTCTCTGGCTTCCCACACACCTGCAGGCACAAAGTCTAGTGAGAGTTGTGTGGGGGGAGCGGGGGGCAGAGACAGCACAATGCATTCCAGATGGAAGTCACATGGTTTGAAGTCTAGTGAGAGTCCTGTGGTTGCTTAAGCACAAGCACACAAGCACACAACACGCACAGGGACTGTTGTAGGCAAGTATTAGAGGGCAGACAAGCTGCACTTGATGAGACAGAAGGGCAGGGTTCAACTGCCAACCAATAGGGCAGAAAGGCCATGATGCAATCCCACACAGCTGTGTTCACTTGTAGTTTGTACTCCACAGCAGCAGAGCCTGTCTGCACTGCAGTGACATGAAACCTCCATTTCAGAACAAAAAATATTATAAATAAATTAAAGTTAAGTGTGTTTCACAGTAAAACATTTGAAAATAACAATGAATATCACAAATATTTCTTTGCATGTCATACATAGTGACAGTGATGCCTACACAGATGCAATTGATTAATAATAAAATGATTCATAATAAAATGTAAGCTTTATACAGTGGTGGAAAAAATACTCAAATTCATTGCTTAAATAAAAGTATCCATACTGAAACATACAAATACTTTGTTACAAGTAAAAGCCTGGAATTCAAAATGTACAGTATTGAGTAAAAGGTACTCTGCCTTCACCCGATGACAACTCCAAAAGAACTACATGGCCAAATACCATATCTGGTTCCTCCTCAAGCGGAACCGCCCACGTCCGCAAAGCATTGTGGGAAATGTATTATTTTTTGGAAGAGACTTTGACTGATCAGAACTTTGATGAGCACAGTGCGTTCCAGTGTGAGTGCAGCCTCTGTATGTGTGTGTATGCTGTCCCAAGCATTCCATATAAATGCTATATGTTCATAGTGCGTTAGTCAAAGTGTCCTCGCTGACTGCAGAGCGGCCGCTTGGGAAATGGAAGGTTCCCAGTTCGATCCCGGGCTCCCCCAGAGTTAGTGTTTTGGTGTCCTTGAGCAAGACACTGAACCCCTAATTGCTCCTGATGAGCAGGTTGGGAGCAATTAGCATGGTTTCCTCCGCCATCGATGTATGAATGTAGTAGTGGGAGCAGGGACTATGAACTCAACCTGAATATACTGTATGTGGCAACAATTAGGGCCTTACAGTATGTATGTGTGGGTATGTATGACCACACACATAACCACCCACATCGAGACTGAACTCATTTACTTTCACGCTCCGTTGGTCGCACTCGTTTTCTTCAGAAGGTTGTGCACAAGGAACAAGTTGGCATCCCGACAGAGTGCATTCTAGTGTTACTTGTGCCAGCAGAGTGTGCATGTAGAGTGATGAGTGCTGTCTGTCTGTGGGTTGTATGGGGCTGACAGTACAAAGACAGGGCCTTTAGCCAATGAGGAAGCAGCGTTCTCGGTGACGTCAACACCAACCAACAAGTGTCGTCACATACCCACATACCCACATACCCACTTACCCAGACAGAGCCCATCACCCTATTTGCGCGCTCTGTTGGTGAACAAGTAGGCCATATTTGGCTATGAGTGCACAAGAGACAAGTTGGCACCTCAACAGAGTGCAGTCTAGTTTAAGAGAGAAATGTGTCGATATGTCAATTTCATCACAATGATGCACTGATTGAAATGGTTCCTGCACAAATTGCGATTGTCAGGATTGCATGACAACGGTTTGTGTTGTGTGTGACATCAAACCAGAGCTCTAGGTAGTATAATATATACTGTAAGATGGTCCCTTCTGTACAGTATGTCCAAAAGCCATAGTGAGGAAGGGAATGGATATAGAGATTTATATCTAAACAGACAGATTAAGACTCAGGAGAAGTGAAGATTATATAGAAGGACAAATCCGGGAACAAACCATAGACATTGTCATTGTCTGAATATTATCCCTGTTGGCTAAGATTATCCAAGATAAATATTGTAATCGGGCACAACTGAGACAGTCCGAGTGAGAGAGATAGGGATATACGGTAAAGGACGGATCTTCAAACCCTAAGAGAACCTCTGACTCCTTCCACATCACAGTCCATGGATAGCTCTGACCATGAACCAGCTCCCGCTCAAACAGACAGATCTGTAGCCAGCCGGAAACGAGGAGATGACACAGACGAACCAAGATCTTACCAAGACTTTAACTCAGCCGGGACAAGTAAAGATGGATCCGATGACTCATGCAGGAAAGCAAACCACACATGTAAACAGTGTGGTAAGAGTTTCCGTAGGTTAGCCTGGCTGAAGATTCACCAGCGTGTCCACACTGGTGAAAAACCTTTCCTCTGTAAACATTGTGGCAAGAGTTTCAGTCAGTCAGGTGACCTGAAGATACACCAGCGTATCCACACTGGTGAAAAACCGTTCAACTGCAATAGTTGTGGCAAGAGTTTCAGTCAGTTAACTCACCTGAAGACACACCAGCGTATCCACACTGGAGAAAAACCTTACGCCTGTAAACATTGCGGCAAAAGTTTCAATGGTTCCTCATACCTGAAGATTCACCTGCGTATCCACACTGGAGAAAAAACTTTCCACTGTAAACATTGTGACAAGAGTTTCAGTCACTCAAGTAACCTGAAGAGGCACCAGCGTATCCACACTAGAGTTCTGAAATTGTGCCCGAACCCGACATTTAGAGTAGGGTAGGGCCAAAGGGTTTGCTAATTAGTCGGGCCGGGTAGGGCCTCGGGCTCAATGAAAAAAGAAAATATATATTTTTTTATTATTTTATTACAAAATTCTTTCCAAACCTTACCATAACCAACCCAACGTTTTCGGGCCGGGTATGGCCTAAAATGTATGCTAACTAGTCGGGCCGGGTAGGGCCTTGGGACGGCCCGGTTAGGGCCCAGTTTGGGCCGTGCCTTAATTTCCAGGCCCGTTGAGAACTCTACACACACTGGGGAGATGTTTCCACTCTAAACATTGTGTTCAAGTGTTCCAGACGGTTCCATCTCTTGAACAGCCATGAAGTGTCTAAGCTACAGTATGACCACCTCTATGGTTCCTGGTCTGTTTACGTCTCTCCTTCTGATCTATTCCTTTTGAAATGGTAGAGGAAGTGATGCATTAAAAACACTGGTTCCCGGGGACCACTGGCCTTACAAATGGACTCTTACATGTCTGTGACTCAGAGATGGATCAAGTGAGGATTTTACTATATTGACTGGGGTTGCAGTATAGTTACTTGCGCAAGCAGAGTGTGACTCGGCTGGGTATGTATGTCGGTGTCCTCCTTTGTTTAAGCCCGTAGCCCAATCAGGGACCAGCATTTCTGGCAACATCATCATTAACAGCCAATGAGGGACCAGTATTCATGGTGATGCCAGTGGTGATGCCAGTGGTGAGCGCACCTCACGGCGCGCTCTGCTGGTCCTATTATACCCTAAGCTAAGACTAAATACTGGATAAACAGAGCTGCTACCTTTAAATTCTGAGGATATATATATATATGCCACGTCATTATATAACATGTATAATGATGTGGCATATGACATATGTCATAATGATAAAAAAAAAAGCAAATACCCAAGAAAGGTACATAAAGGTACATAATACTCCAATTTCTACCACTTTTTCTAGTCACATGTTCAAATACTGGATTCTGATTGGCTAAATTCCGGAGGTTATGGCAGAACAACCGCCGCAGTTGTGTGAGGACGAGATCAATGCGCCTCAGTGTACATCCGGGGACTTCAGGAGGTAGTCGGAACACCTTTCCCCCAACCAACATATGACGGTCGTAGCGGTCCTATGTTTACTAACGTGCGTACGACGTCGCCGATTTATTTGGATCCAATGCAATCCGCCAACTTTAAAGCCCCTTTTCTCTGAACCTATGCCTTTCTGGAAGCGAACAGCCTCTATTTACGGCCGGAACGGTCCTTCTAACTGACGTTAGCTTAGCTGTATGCTAGACATCTTTCTCTGCATGGAGTTGGCGTCATCTGGTGGTGAGTAGAAGATGTTGTTTGTGGAACTATTTGCTGTCGTCGCGGAAGTTTTATAGGCAATAATGATTGTAACTTAATATCCTTGCAAGTTACAACTATGTGTTTTCTTTCATGTATACGGAAAAAAGTGGTAGAAAAGCTATTTACCACTCGGGGTCGGACATTATGCTCTGATAATGTCCTGTGTGAGGGTGTTATCGGACTCGGCTTCGCCTCGTCCGATCACCCCCTCACACAGGACATTATCAGAGCATAATGTCCTCTCACTCGGGGTAAATTGCTTACATAAGTACAGTACTCAACTAAATGCACTTCGACACTGTACTGTACCACCGCTGTAAGCGGACCAAGTGGCAGCCGCGTTTTGGGTGAGTGAAATCCAACATAATTCATTTGGTGCTGGACCTCCAGACAGCTCTGACTTTTGTGTGGGTGAGATTAAAATGGAAGCTTCTGAAACACTTTCCTCCCACTTGCATCTGTGTGGCCAGACATCCAGACAGAGCACAGCCTACTGCCTCCTGCTGTTACCTCCAGGTCTGGCAAGCATGCCAAGCAGCGGTGGACAGTACAACCAGGGATGTGCAGAGAATGTTAGAGAGGCAGAGGCTGACATTTCTAAAAGGGCCTTTTGGTGGAAATATTGAGATAGCAGAACTCCAAGCTCACAACGCCGCGTTGTGAGCGGCTATTTTCGGTGCTTGATACCACACCGAACTAAGCATAATCAAGTCAATACTGGAGATGTGATGTAACGGCATGATTACTACACAGAGAGGGACATTATTTTAACATAAGATGCTGCTTTGAAGTTCAGGATAGTTTGGACGAGGCAATTTGCTTGAATGCTGCCTTCAGGTATGGCATGGGAAAGAGGGCATTTTTTTTTTTTTTTTTTTTAAGATTTTTTTGGGGCTTTTTTATGCCTTTATTTGATAGGACAGGAAATGGGGAGAGAGATGGGGAATGACATGTGGCAAAGGTCGTCCGGATCGGGAATCGAACCGGCGACGCCAGCAGGCACCATAGCCTAGTATGTGGTATGCGCCTTGACCACCAGGCCAGCGGGCGCCCCGGAAAGAGGGCATTTGCATTTCTTTCACCATAGTACAAACTGCATTCATGGTCTGGAGAGGGCACTTTTTGGGCACCCTTTGCAGAAAGAGCAGGGGCTCAAGCCCCCTTTGATGTCTATGTGTGCACATGCCTGTTTACTTGAGCACAGTACTCCAGTGCATTTTTCAAAGAATCTGCACTTTGCTTGACTTAAACTCCACTACGGTATATTGCAGAGACTTTTGACTGGAGTAACAATGAGAGTGGTAGTTTTGACAACTAAGTACTTGCGGGAGCGGCTCCTTTGAGAGTGTTGAAAAACGGGCTGTATTGATACAGACAGACAGACAGACAGACAGACAGACAGACAGACAGACAGACAGACAGACAGACAGACAGTTGGCAGTCGTTTGGCAGCCGATCAGACAGACAGTGCCAGCCGGCCAGCGGGCAGCTTGGCGAGAATCCAGCCCATGCCCGCCCCCCCGGAGAGGCTGGCAGTCTGAACAACTTCCTGTCCCTCTGCCAATCACCTGGCTCTATATACTTGCCGTCCCAGCCAATCACATTTCTCTACCGGTCATCCAGCCAATCAGCCTGGCTCTCCGCTAATCATCCAGGTGTAGCATCCCCTGTTAGGCCGAGAAGAGGCCGGCTAGCCAACCAGCTGCTCAGTGATTCTACAGTGAGCCTGAAACGCTGTCTGTCAGTCTAGTCCTGGTAGTCAACCTGTCAGACAGACACAGCGGTGAAACGTTTTACTTAAATGAGTAGTTCACCCCTAAAATTAAGATTTTCCTATTGATTAGTCATGCCATGGTGACTTGATTTCACGGATATGCATTTGGATCCCCATCTGGAATCAATGGGGGTACATTTACTTTAATCAATCTTTTTGTCTTAGGAATGCGACAAATACAAAAAAATATTATTGAACTCAAGTCTCTATGGTGTGAGTAATCAATAGAAAATAATTAATTTTGTCGGTGAACTACTCCTTTAAGTAAAAGTATCAATTAAGTAAGTAAATGTTAGTTACGTTACACCACTGGGGACCACACACGCGCACGCACGCACACACACACGCACGCAGCCACGCACACGCACGCGCTCACAAGACGTGCACATTCATTTCACGTCTGGCGGCCTGGCAGTGATGAGTCAGCGGCGAAGCGAGCGGTGACCCTGGTGAGGTGCCAGGGAGGATGGCGGACCTGCTGATCAGCTTCTTTTCAAACAACCACGCACACACGCGCACACGCGCGCACACACACACACACACACACACACACACACACACGCGCACACACACACACATATTTCACTACACCTGCAGCAGCGTTCTCTGGAGACTCTCAGCTGTCTGACAAATGAATGGCCACTTGGGCCCTCCTCCAAGAGAGAGGAAAGAATAAAATAAATAAATAGAAGGCCCTATTTATTTATTTATTTATTTATTAAGGAGACACTATGGAACTTATATATTTTTTCATGAATAGACTCCCATGCAATGTTGTCCAAGTAAAGAACCGTTTACACTGAGCATATTTTCATAGTCAGGAGTTTTCATAGTGCTCACAGTGTGGCCAATAATTTAAAATATGCCTTCTAAATCCATACACAAGGTTTCGCTTCGCACCGCGTTTCAAACTCGTATAGGATCTACTACTTTCGAAGCTTATTGTGTGAAGCTGCAGTTTGATCAACTAGCCCAGGGGTGGGCTAAAAAAAACATAATAATGCTGCCTTTTAAGATGTAGATTTTATGGGGGTTAATGTGTTTTTCTTGAGGCCGTATTGAGATGGTCCAAAGGCCAGGTCCGGCCCCCGGGCCCTATGTTGCCCATGTGTGAACTAGGGCTTTGATTCGGGAAACAGAAAATGAATAAACATGGAGATAAGAGGTTTCATGCCCAACGGACAACAAGATGTACAAGCCTTACTGTCTGGTGTATCATGTAACCACGGTCTCCTGTCTGCTCTGTCTTCTGGTAAGCATGATCAATAAGCTACAGCACTGTAGACGACACACCGTGCTCTGTTGCATTTGATTTGAGTTATTCTTCCAACAAATGAACTAACAAATGAGCCTTGAGCAATTCTAGGTGACCTCTTTATATGGGTCGTCATTAAACTTTTTTTTTTACTTAGTTGCTATAGCAGGCAACACGCTATTGTTCTGGGTCAGAGAATTATTTGCCAGCTATCTGAACCTGCTTTTTGTTAACCTTTGCACAACAGAAAAGTGAAGCTTTTAGTCATGCCTCACTTGACATCACATTCACAATATACTGTATAATATAAACGGAAAGACAGAATTCAGTTCCCAGTGGATTTATTGCGAGTCGCGTCAGTGCAACCGCACGTGCAATTTCCCAGAATTTCACCTTTATAGTTATTATTATTTTTCACCTTGAATGAAAATCAATTTCTTAAAAATAAAATAAGTTAGGGTTAGGGTTAATAATTTCAGACCCTTTCAAAAATATTTTCAGATGTTTTTATGTATTTATTCATTTTCAGAAGTTGTAAAAAATTCACCCTCCCCCAAAAAAACAAAAGTCCCGGCGGGGGGACAACCAAAATCCGGAGAGTGGAGCTGAGAACAGCTGAGAACGACGTTATAGAACAACGCCGCGAGAAACTCACCCGCGATCGAACCCCATCCCCCATGCACTCCCCCCCACCCCACATGACGTGACAGCTCTATGGAATGTAAAAATAGTGCAGCGTACGCAGAAAAGGCCATATGTGGGTTTTCACGCCGGCATATATGGTATAGCACACTGTGTCCGTGCGTGCGTGTGTGTACAGTACACACACACACACACACACACACACACACACACACACACACACACACACACACACACACACACACACACACACACGCACACACAAAGCACACACACAAAGCACACACACAAAGCACCACAAAGGAGCTAATTTGCACGTTGACATGAACAGACTGCATCCTCCCAGAGAGGAGACAGGCAGCAACACTGTCTCCGTTGCAAGGAGAGCTGGGCCCGAACCCCGAGTTATGCTGGGACGGTGTTAGCTTGTTGTTGTTGGTTTGTCTGTTTGTTTGTTTGTGTATTTACTAGAGAGAGAGAGAGAGAGAGAGAGAGAGAGAGAGAGAGAGAGAGAGAGAGACCTGGAAGAGAGTCTGTGCAGGGACTGACACCATCCCACCACCTTTCTTATGTTGCCATATCTCTCTCTCTCTCTCTCTCTCTCTCTCTCTCTCTCTGATGATGGTAGGCCTAATTAACCAATCGTCTTGGAGCCAAATGTGTAGCTCTCTGAGGTGGAACGAGTCCACTCGGATCTGCCATGTGTACGTGTACACTCTTATAATTACAACAACAAAAACAAAACAAAAAAGAACTCAGGAACTTTACGATGCTGATTGGGGGTACCAGTGATACCAGTGATTCGGTGGGGGGTCCGCGTTGACACTTTCAGCGGGACATCGATTTTCCTTGTTGCAACTAGGCTATCCGTTTGGTCTCTCTCTCTCTCTCTCTCTCTCTCTCTCTCTCTCTCTCTCTCTCTCTCTCTCTCCTGCTCCCATGGCGTGTCTTTTATTCTGGTGCCAGCGCGGGCGCCATGCCGCGGCAGACTGGCGGTTTGTGGGTAATTAACGGGCAGCCTGAAGACATGTTAGCCAGCGCTCTGCTGCAGAGCCTGCTCTGTCCAGCTCCACCCGGACACCTGCAGTACCAGGAGAACCCACTGGCCCCCGGGCCGAGAGAGAGAGAGAGAGAGAGAGAGAGAGAGAGAGAGAGAGAGAGAGAGCACCGTTGAGCGCTCCATTCAGATGGTCGGCCAATCGCGGCCTTCCGCTCAGAACAAGCTGCCTAACAAGCCTGTGTTTACATCAGGGCCAGGGTTATCAACTACGGGGACAAAGATGTGTCCGTGGCAAAAACTCATATTGCACACATAAACAGCGTTATATACGAACACATTTTAAATCTGAGGCTTTTCTTTGCATACTATCTATATCAGGGAACTTCAAGGTTTTAGGCCAAGGACCCCTTAACAGAGAGAGAGAGAGATGAAGCAGTGACCCCCTCTACATATTGTATAAATGCGTTAATGCAGATTTTCATCGACTTGTTTGTCATCAGTCTGTTGGATTCGTGTTAATGTTTTTTTTTTTTCAGACATTTAGCCACTTCAATCGTTGATAGGTAGTGAATTTGACCTTTCACACTGTACTTGGTCTGCTCTTTTTGACCTCTACACCAAACCTCTTTGCTGAAAATAGCCGATCTACAAGCTCTCAACGCTTCGCAGTGCGTTGAGAGCGTGTAGTTCTGCTATTTTGGGCTAAAGTTCTCCTCAGAGTATTGGGATGCGAGGGTTCAAAGTTTTAAATTTAAAATAATTATCCTATCACACAAGGATCTGGTGGCCACCCTGTAGTAACTCTGAGGACCCCCTAGGGGTCCCGGACCCCCTGTTGAAGACCCCTGATTTATATTGTTTTGAGGAAAAAGAAAATGCTGCTATTTGTCCCAAAGTGACTGCAAAAGTTTTCTGCCATTTGTTTCAAAAATCTTTATACCCTATAACGACACAATGTGACATAGCTCTGTTTACACAATGCTGTACCCCCTCCAACTGTATATACTAGCCCTTACCCGTTCAAAGATATGAGCTCCAAAATGATGTGCAGTGTGTGGGTTATGGGATGTGCACTGTGCACACGGTATATGAGGGATGGAAAGTAACTTTAACTGGTGCTTGCATGATAATATGTAGGAGCATCAATATAAGAAATACCCGTTTCGTTTAATGGCTACAGAGATACTGTCCCCCCGCCCGCACGCACGCACGCACGCACGCACGCACGCACACACACACACACACACACACACACAGAGCTGGTTAAAGATGTTGCCTCATGCTAGATGCAGAATAGATATGCCTCATGCTAGATGCAGAATAGATAGTAGATACACCATAAAAATGCTAATATACAGCATATGATTTGTGAAAGTGACAAACGGGCTTCACAGTTATGTCAGGTGTGTTCATATGCTAATGGTGATGCGATTTCAGATCAATTGCTCCAGCCACTGAGGAGAAACGCTGTTTCAGACAGACAGACAGACAGACAGACAGACAGACAGACAGACAGACAGACAGACAGACAGACACTCACTCAGACATTCGGAAAATTATATGTTTGATGTTCCCCATTTTCAACTGTTTTTGTTATATTTTGACACTTGCTTTGGCAATGTAAACACATGTTTTCTCATGCCACTAAAGCTCCTTTGAATTGAACTCAACTGAAATGTGTCCGTCTTTTGCCTTCCCTTGCAGCCTCACTCACAATGAGATGTTCATAACATACTCCAGCTGCTGAGGGTCTGGATTGAGAGCTATAACGTCGTCAGGAGCTGAGCTTCCATTGATCTTTCAAAGTTTGGATGTCTCTGCATTGAGCATGTGTGAAGCTGCTCTTCTTCCCGGGAACATCGAGACCTGTTCGGCTCTTCACCGGGCTTCGGGTTCATCATTCATACAACAGCAAAGAAACCCTCACAGGTAAGTGATTGTGGACGTTTTATTTTGTATTTCCTCCCCCCCTTCCCCCTTTCTTTAGCCATTTATCCGTATCCATGTGCGAGTCAGTGCGACCGCACTCTAACCTAACGCGGACCAGTTTGTGTAGGCAGATGGGCGGGCGCGGCGAATCTCTCCGTCTCCGCGAGTCTCTGGCCAATAGCATGTGTTCTCCTCCCCCACCCCCCTCTGCTCCTCTGCTCAGCGCAGAGAACGCTGCTGCGTCATGACGTCAACACATTCGGTGCGACGCTCTCTGCACTCTGATTGGTTAGGGAAATTCTACAATTCCTCCAACAGTGATCATAACGCGATCGCCCAGGCTTCTTTTTCTTCCTATCACCAAAAGAAGCCTGGGTTTCCGAGGCTAGTGCGACCATGATCTGGTACCACCCAAATTCAGAGAAAACATGGGCCAGTTCTCATTCTACTGCTCTGCCACCAAAATGTTAACATTGTATGGTTGTATGTGTTGATGATAATGTAGGCCTACTATTGTGTTGCATTGTGGGACATTCATCATCAATAGCTTTGGCGATGGACACTAACGTAACTGTCCTTTATCTCTCTATCTATGAAAGGTTTTGGAAATGGCAGAAACAAACACTCACAGGGCAGTGCATAAAGGCATCAAGGCCACTGATGGGGCAGCCACTGATACTAATCGAGACTGAAATGTCCAATCCCCCCCCCCCCCCCCCCCCCCACACACACACACACACACACACATGCACACATAGCGCTCAATAGTAATTCTCAAATTCCTGCCATTTGTCTAAAATTCCTTTATTATTCATAATTATTAACAAAATAATAACTAAAAAAAAAGAAAAAGAAAAAAACAGACCACTTTTGAAAGAGTAATTTATATCCTGGCCGTAAGCCAAGCTGTCAGAAGTTGAGGTTGGACCAAAAGCAGATATTTGCCTCCATGTGTTCTCCCTGGAGAGAAAACACCAGTTTTAACACTAAACTCTATTAAATGAGATGTGTGTGTGTGTGTGTGTGTGTGTGTGTGTGTGTGTGTGTGTGTGTGTGTGTGTGTGTGTGTGTGTGTGTGTGTGTGTGTGTGTGTGTGTGTGTGTGTGTACGTGCGTGCGTCCATTGCACGCTTGTGCATGCGTGTGTGTTGTTTAGCATGTTTCCCTCTGTTTAGGCATTGGTGATTCAGACATACCCTCAATTCAATGCAAAATAGAGTGACACACATTGTTGCAGTTGGGTGGAAACCTTACTTTTCAGGACTCAAATTAAAAACAATTGCAACAAACAGCAAATCTACAAACTTGTATATCACAAAACAAAAAAAAAGTTAAACTATGGCGATGAAATGTTTCTGCCTGTATTTTGACACTTGCTTTGGCAATGTAAACACATGTTTTCTCATGTATAGTATAGTTACTTTGTAACAGTCTTATGGGTTTGTCGCTCTGACAACACTGTGATGTCAGGGGAACCACACTACCACACTAACAGAATCCCTTTTATACCCATATATGGAGTTCCCTGATGTCATCAATATTAAGCCCATATCTAACAGGTCTTCATATGGGAATGCCCATATATGGAGGCTACATCGGCCACACTAACAGAATCCAAATTATGGCCAAGACAGCCCATATCTGTGTGGCTGGTTCTACAGACAGGGATCTCCATGTACAGGCAAGAAAGGGATTGTATGTATGATGTCAGATGTCTAGACGTCATAGGACTTTCACATTTATCTATAACTATGTCCGTGTGTGTCTGCGCTGAAATCTTTCAACCAACCAGACTATAAATGGGCCAATCTCCAGAATTTGTCAAGCTTCACGTGACATCATTGCGTCCGTACGGGTATCGCCTGTCACTGTGGTTCCCCTGACACATCACTGTGACATCACAGGTGACATCACAGGCTTTGGAACATTTGGCCCCTCCATATATGGGCATAAAGAGGTGACATCAGAGTGGTGTGGCTGGTTCAGACAGGGATCTCCATGTATGGGCATAAAATGGATTGTATGTTGTGATGTCATGGGATCCACTCTATGCCCATATCTGGAGATTCCTGATGTCATTAATATTAAGCCCATATATAACAGGACTTCATATGGGAATGCCCATATATGGAGGAAGACAGCCCATCTCTGTGTGGCTTGTACAGACAAGGATCTCCATGTACAGTATGGACATAAAAGGGATTGTATCTATGATGTCAGATGTGATAAACGTCATGGGATTTTCACATAACGAATAACTGAGTAAGCATGCATGTTTGGGGTCTCACAGCATATCTCCAGACATGGCACGAACTCGCTTGTCGCCCTGAGGCGTCTTACATAATACCTTACAATAAAATGGGTGGAGCGGGAGCAAACCTCTAGTCTATCTATAAATTAGCCTATTATTAGTCTATGTCCTTCTGTCTGTCTGTGTGTCTGCGATTACATCAGCCAATGGGAGAACCCTTGAGAAAACACAGGGTGACGTCATCCAATGGGTAAAACCCTTGAAATAACACAGAGTGACGTCTTCAACACGCGTGATGACATCACCATCATCACCATCAACAGCCAATGAGGGACCAGCATTATTGGTTACGTCACCATCAACAAGTGCGGCCTGATATAAATTACAAGGCGCGCTCTGCCTGCGGGACCTCGCCCTCTGCGCGACCTCAAGGTCACTTTTTGCCCTTATGCGTCTTACTGGTGTTATAATCCGAATTTTTCGAAGTACTCTTCCCAGAAAAAGAGTCAGCATGAAGAGAAAAGCTCTGTCGGACAACAGACAGTCATACGAACGAGGTGACAGAAATGAGAAGGGGACAAACATGTCAACAGGGAGTGTCTGTGTTTATGCCATGGGCCCATAGCCAATCAGAGAGGGGCAAAGGGTGAACGTCATAACATTGAGGTAGCCTCGCGTAGCCAGGCTTTACTCATCTGCGAAGAGAAAAGCCTGGTGACAATATAAGGCAGAAAGCGTTCAACTTCCGCCGTGAGAATTTCCCCGGAAGACTGCAACGCATGATGTAACTTCCGTTAAACGCAGGACTTCCGCCACTTCCGCTAGAACCAACCGGAAGGCATATTGTCTACAGGGTGACATTGAGGCATACAGTAAACTAAGAGTCAAGAGAGGGGCTGTCTATGCCCGTAGCATAGCATATGCCAGATGGGCATAGATGGGCATAAACGGGAATATGTCCGATAAGCTTGAGCCTTTACTTCCGGGTTTGGTCATCAACTTGATTCAATGATTCAACTAAATTCACAGATGGATGAATTGCAACTGTCAGATGTGCAAATCGGTGTTATTAGGAATGATGTCATTGTGATGTCAGACCTGAGCTATGGTCGACCTGAATAAGATGTGACGCAGTTTCAAAACGTCACATTTAGTCTGAGTACGACCGTGAGGGAGCCTTTACAGACAGAGTGTACTGTGAGAGTCAGAGAGTCAGGGACATATAGAGACATAGACAAAGAGATTGTCAGAGAATATATTAGTCTTTCCAACCTAGCTGCAAGAGACACAGAAACACCTTCCAATTTACAGTCGTAGAGTAGCAGAAGGGGTGTCCATAAATCAATCTTCCAAGACACAGGTGTCCTGTCCATGCGCCTTCACGTCTCTGGTCACCCTCCATGAAAACATGAATAGGAGCCACAACGACCTCTACTGTCAAATGATGAGCAATGGACAGCTCCCCTCATCTTCCTGTCCGACGATCACCAGCTGCATAACCTGCCAGAAACAAGGAGACGCAGACAAACCAAGATCTTGCAAGGACTTCAACTCAGCCAGGAGAAGTAAAGAAACATTTGATGATCTACACAGGAAAGAAAACCTCTTATGTGATAAGGGTTTCATTGAGGTATCGACACAGCATGACCAGCGTGTCCACACCAAAGACAAACCTTTCCAGTGTATATACTGTGACAATGGTTTCAGTCAGTTAAATAAACTGACGACACACCAGCGTGTCCACACAGGAGAAAAGCCCTTTGTGTGTAAACAGTGTGACAGGAGTTTCAGTGTGTTAAGTAACCTGAAGACACACCGGCGTGTCCATACTGGAGAAAAACCCTTCCACTGTAAACAATGTGAAAAGGGTTTCAGTCATTTAAGTAACCTGAAGGCACATCAGCGTATCCACAGTGGAGAAAAACCCTTTGTGTGTAAACAGTGTGACAAGGGTTTCAGTGAGTTACGTTCTCTGAAGAATCACCACCGTGTCCACAGTGGAGAAAAACCCTTCTGTTGTAAACAATGTGACAAGAGTTTCAGTGTGTTATGTTCTTTGATTAATCACCAGCGTGTCCACAGTGGAGAAAAACCCTTTGTGTGTAAACAGTGTGACAAGGGTTTCAATAAGTTAGGGAATCTGAAGACACACCAGCGTGTCCACACTGGAGAAAAACCCTTTGCGTGTAAACAGTGCAACAAGGGTTTCAGTCAGTTAGGGGCTCTGAAGACACACCAGCATGTCCACTCTGGAGAAAAACCCTTTGTCTGTAAACAGTGTGACAAGAGTTTCTGTCATTTAGGTCACCTGAAGAGGCACCAGCGTATCCACACTGGAACAAAACCCTTTGTCTGTAAACAGTGTGACAAGAGTTTCAATCAGTTAGGTACTCTGAAGACACACCAGCGTGTCCATACTGGTGAAAAGCCCTTCATCTGTAGACAGTGTGACAAGGGTTTCAGTCAGTTAAGTAACCTGAAGAGGCACCAGCGTGTCCACACCACATAAGAGCTTCAGTCAAGGCATTAATATGCACAGGGAAAAAATAAAACATAAATAAACAAGACGAACCTCGGTTCGAAGTGAAGCGGTGGACAGATAAAACCTCCAATAGCACATGAAACCAAGTCATTTGATGAGACGATCAAATTGTAGATGTTCCTCTCCATGCTGACTATAGCAAAGTTAATAATTATTTAGTATAAACCATGCTATTACCTATAGGGTTGAATTGTCATGTGAAGCTTCACCAATCCAATGCAATAGGTGAGACCTATGCAATAAGTGAGACCTATTGCATATTTGAAAAAGCCTATTCATTCTGGACTGATATTTTACACGTACGGGACAGGAAAAACCTGTTCATTCTGGCCTGGAGTGACCATATATGGACATAAGGTAACGGACATTGTGTTTTTGAAAAACCCTGTTCATTCTGGACTGAAATGACCATATATGGGCGTGGTACACAGATTCATTGGAGGTAAGGGACATTCTGTTTTTGAAAAAACCTGTTCATTCTGGACTGAAATGACCATATATGGGCGTGATACACACAAAGCCATTCATTGGAAGCGGTTTCCACCGCTTCAAAAAGTAAAAAATAAATAAAAAAATGAATACAACATTTAGAGTAAATGTACGTAGTTAACGTTAAGAACAGAACATGCTATTTAGAAGCGCTAGCATGATACACAGGTGTTTACATGCAATTTAGAACCATTGGCATCATACCTACACAGCGTTTACATGCAATTTGAAGCATTAGCGTTGTAATGCAGGTTTTGCATGCTACTTAGAAAGCATTAGCATCATATCCTTTTCGAAACATTAGGATGCGTGTATGTGCATTACGGGATGCCATATAAGGCTAGCTTGCAGTCACTGCACTATAGTGGAGATGTTTTTTGCTCTGAACATACACTGTAACAAATATGGGCAAAGGAAGCGGTGACATCATCACCGACTGGTTTCTACACACGTACCCGTTTTGAAGCCAATTCAAATCCACCGTCTTGGAATTTCCAGTCCTGAAAAAAGTGCAGCGAGGGGTGGGTCTTCACTCAGCCAGTAGAAGCTCTAGAAGCATAGCCTACTTTATCATCAATTTTAAAATTGATGAATGATGATGATGATGATGATGATGATGATGATGATGATGACGATGATGATGGATTTACAAAAATGTATTTCCTGGTAATTGAAAGAGGACTTTAAGGTATAGGGTAAGTGATTTAATTTAATTCAAATAATAACAAAAAGGATCTATGTTCTGATAGTACTAGTTACTAGAGTGTTAGGTCCATATGCATATCTCCAGACATGGCACAACCTCGCCTGTCGCCCTGAGGCGTCTTACATAGTACCTTATACAATAAAATGGGTGGAGCGGGAGCAAACCTCTAGTCTATCTATAAATTAGCCTATTATTAGTCTATGTCCTTCTGTCTGTCTGTGTGTCTGCGCTTACATCAGCCAATGGGAGAACCCTTGAGAAAACACAGGGTGACGTCATCCAATGGGTAAAACCCTTGAAATAACACAGCGTGACGTCTTCAACATGAGTGATGACATCACCATCATTACCATCAACAGCCAATGAGGGACCAGCATTATCGGTTACGTCACCATCAACAAGTGCGGCCTAGCCTCGCGTAGCCAGGCTTACTCATCTGCGAAGAGAAAAGCCTGGTGACAATATAAGCCAGAAACAACTTCCACCGTGAGAATTTCACCGGAAGACTGCAACGCATGACGTAACTTCCGTTAAACACAGGACTGCCGCCACTTTCGCTAGAACCAACCGGAATGCATATTGTCTACAGGGCAAGTGCGGCCTGATATAAATTACAAGGCGCGCTTTGCCTGCGGGACCTCGCCCTCTGCGCGACCTCGAGGTCACGTTTTGCCCTTAGGCGTCTTACTGGTGTTATAATCCGAATTTTCGAAGTACTCTTCCCAGAAAAAGAGTCAGCATGAAGAGAAAAGCTCTTTGGACGGACAACAGACAGTCATACGAACGAGGTGACAGAGATCAGAGAAGTAACTTTTATCTTCCCCCCTTGACCCAGGGTATGGCAGCTGCATACCCCTGCCATACCCAATTGACGCCCCTGGTTTATGCCATGGGCCCGTAGCCAATCAGAGAGGGGCAAAGGGTGAACGTCATAACATTGAGGCATACAGTAAACTAAGGGCCAAGAGAGGGGCCGTCTATGCCCGTAGCATAGCATATGCCAGATGGGCATAGATGGGCATAAACGTGCATATGTCCGATAAGCTTGAGCCTTTACTTCCGGGTTTGGTCATCAACTTGATTCAATGATTCAACTAGATTCACAGATGGATGAATTGCAACTGTCAGATGTGCAAATTGGTGTTATTAGGAATGATGTCAGTGTGATGTCAGACCAGAGCTCTGGTCGACCTGAATAAGATGTGACGCAGTTTCAAAACGTCACATTTAGTCTGAGTACGACCGTGAGGGAGCCTTTACAGACAGAGTGTACTGTGAGAGTCAGAGAGTCAGGCACATAGAAACATAGACAAAGAGGTTGTCAGAGAATATATTAGTCTTTCCAACCTGCAAGAGACAAAGAAACACCTTCCAATTTACAGTCGTAGAGTAGCAGAAGGGGAGTCCATGAATCAATCTTCCAAGACACAGGTGTCCTGTCCATGCACCTTCACGTCTCTGGTCACCCTCCATGAAAACATGAATAGGAGCCATAACGACCTCTACTGTCAAATGATGAGCAATGGACAGCTCCCCTCATCTTCCTGTCCGACGATCACCAGCTGCATAACCAGCCAGAAACAAGGAGACGCAGACAAACCAAGATCTTGCGAGGACTTCAACTCAGCCAGGAGTAGTAAAGAAACATTTGATGACCTACACAGGAAAGAAAACCTCTTATGTGATAAGGGTTTCATTGAGGTATCGACACAGCATGACCAGGATGTCCACACCAAAGAAAAACCTTTCCAGTGTAAACAGTGCAACAAGGGTTTCAATGAGTTAGGGACTCTGAAGACACACCAGCGTGTCCATACTGGTGAAAAACCTTTTGTGTGTAAACAGTGTGACAAGAGTTTCAGTGAGTTGGGGGCTCTGAAGACACACCAGCGTGTCCATACTGGTGAAAAACCCTTCTTCTGTAAACAGTGTGACAAGGGTTTCAGTCAGTTAGGTCATCTGAAGACACACCAGCGTATTCACACTGGAGAAAAACCCTTTGTGTGCAAACAGTGTGACAAGGGGTTCAGTGTGTTAGGGGCTCTGAAGACACACCAGCGTGTCCATACTGGTGAAAAACCTTTTGTGTGTAAACAGTGTGACAAGAGTTTCAGTGAGTTGGGGGCTCTGAAGAAACACCAGCGTGTCCATACTGGTGAAAAACCCTTCTTCTGTAAACAGTGTGACAAGGGTTTCAGTCAGTTAGGTCATCTGAAGACACACCAGCGTGTCCACACTGGAGAAAAACCCTTTGTTTGTAAACAGTGTGACAAGAGTTTCAGTCAGTTAGGTACTCTGAAGATACATCAGCATATTCACACTGGAGAAACACCCTTTGTGTGTAAACAGTGTGACAAGAGTTTCAGTGAGTTGGGGGCTCTGAAGACACACCAGCGTGTCCACACTGGAGAAAAACCCTTTGTTTGTAAACAGTGTGACAAGAGTTTCAGTCAGTTAGGTACTCTGAAGATACATCAGCGTATTCACACTGGAGAAACACCCTTTGTTTGTAAACAGTGTGACAAGGGTTTCAGTGAGTTGGGGGCTCTGAAGACACACCAGCGTGTCCATACTGGTGAAAAACCCTTCATCTGTAGACAGTGTGACAAGGGTTTCAGTCAGTTAGGTCACCTGAAGACACACCAGCGTGTCCACACTGGAGAAAAACCCTTTGTTTGTAAACAGTGTGACAAGAGTTTCTGTCATTTAGGTCACCTGAAGACTCACCAGCGTATCCACACTGGAACAAAACCCTTTGTCTGTAAACAGTGTGACAAGGGTTTCAGTCAGTTAGGTCACCTGAAGACACACCAGCGTGTCCATACTGGTGAAAAACCCTTCATCTGTAAACAGTGTGACAAGGGTTTCAGTCTGTTAAGTAACCTGAAGAGGCACCAGCATGTCCACACCACATAAGAGCTTAGTCAGGGAAAAAATAAAACATAAAAAATCAATTAAAAAGGAATACAAAATTGAGATAAGATGTTTCTGCCCGGTAGCTACGATATATGTAAGAAAAACATAAAAGAGAAGTAAAGAGATACAGGTTTTCTGCCCGTCTGTGTCGATACGATGCATTAGCCTACCTTTACCCCCACAAAATATGTACAAAACAGTTTGATTACATTTCTGTTAGCCTGCGCTGTGACCTCGACCTTCAAGTTGGATCCAAATCAAATAAGCACTGCTATAAAACGTTATCGCTGTGACAACCAAAACATTAGCCATTCCAACTCCAGTTTGACTGCATTTAGGAGAGGCTACCCTGCACAGACACTGGTGATGAGGACTGGAAAAAAGTACTCAAATATGTTACTTGAGTAAAAGTATCAATACTACAATGTGGAAATACTCACTGTGGTTCCCCTGACACATCACTGTGACATCACAGGTGACATCACAGGCTTTGGAACATTTGGCCCCTCCATATATGGTCATAAAGAGGTGACATCACAGTGGTGTGGCCGGTTCAGACAGGGATCTCCATGTATGGGCATGAAATGGATTGTATGTTGTGATGTCATGGCATCCACTCTATGCCCATATTTGGAGATTCCTGATGTCATTAATATTAAGCCCATGTATAACAGGACTTCATTATGGGAATGCCCATATATGGAGGAAGACAGCCCATATCTGTGTGGCTTGTACAGACAAGGATCTCCATGTACAGTATGGACATAAAAGGGATTGTATTTATGATGTCAGATGTGATAAACATCATGGGATTTTCACATAACGAATAACTGAGTAAGCATGCATGTTTGGGGTCTCACAGCATATCTCCAGACATGGCACGACTTCGCCTGTCGCCCTGAGGCGTCTTACATAATACCTTACAATAAAATGGGTGGAGCGGGAGCAAACCTCTAGTCTATCTATAAATTAGCCTATTATTAGTCTATGTCCTTCTGTCTGTCTGTGTGTCTGCGCTTACATCAGCCAATGGGAGAACCCTTGAGAAAACACAGGGTGGCGTCATCCAATGGGTAAAACCCTTGAAATAACACAGAGTGACGTCTTCAACATGAGTGATGACATCACCATCATCACCATCAACAGCCAATGAGGGACCAGCATTATTGGTTACGTCACCATCAACAAGTGCGGCCTGATATAAATCACAAGGCGCGCTCTGCCTGCGGGACCTCGCCTTCTGCGCTACCTCGAGGTCACTTTTTGCCCTTATGCGTCTTACTGGTGTTATAATCCGAATTTTTTGAAGTACTCTTCCCAGAAAAAGAGTCAGCATGAAGAGAAAAGCTCTGTCGGACAACAGACAGTCATACGAACGAGGTGACAGAGATGAGAAGGGGACAAACATGTCAACAGGGACGGCTGTCCCACACTGAGTGTCTGTGTTTATGCCATGGGCCCATAGCCAATCAGAGAGGGGCAAAGGGTGAACGTCATAACATTGAGGTAGCCTCGCGTAGCCAGGCTTTACTCATCTGCGAAGAGAAAAGCCTGGTGACAATATAAGGCAGAAAGCGTTCAACTTCCGCCGTGAGAATTTCACCGGAAGACTGCAACGCATGATGTAACTTCCGTTAAATGCAGGACTTCCGCCACTTCCGCTAGAACCAACCGGAAGGCATATTGTCTACAGGGTGACATTGAGGCATACAGTAAACTAAGGGCCAAGAGAGGGGCCGTCTATGCCCGTAGCATAGCATATGCCAGATGGGCATAGATGGGCATAAACGGGAATATGTCCGATAAGCTTGAGCCTTTACTTCCGGGTTTGGTCATCAACTTGATTCAATGATTCAACTAAATTCACAGATGGATGAATTGCAACTGTCAGATGTGCAAATCGGTGTTATTAGGAATGATGTCATTGTGATGTCAGACCAGAGCTCTGGTCGACCTGATTAAGATGTGACGCAGTTTCAAAACGTCACATTTAGTCTGAGTACGACCGTGAGGGAGCCTTTACAGACAGAGTGTACTGTGAGAGTCAGAGAGTCAGGGACATATAGAGACATAGACAAAGAGATTGTCAGAGAATATATTAGTCTTTCCAACCTAGCTGCAAGAGACACAGAAACACCTTCCAATTTACAGTCGTAGAGTAGCAGAAGGGGTGTCCATAAATCAATCTTCCAAGACACAGGTGTCCTGTCCATGCGCCTTCACGTCTCTGGTCACCCTCCATGAAAACATGAATAGGAGCCACAACGACCTCTACTGTCAAATGATGAGCAATGGACAGCTCCCCTCATCTTCCTGTCCGACGATCACCAGCTGCATAACCAGCCAGAAACAAGGAAACGCAGACAAACCAAGATCTTGTGAGGACTTCAACTCAGCCAGAAGAAATAAAGAAACATTTTATGATCTACACAGGAAAGAAAACCTCTTATGTGATAAGGGTTTCATTGAGGTATCGACACAGCATGACCAGCGTGTCCACACCAAAGAAAAACCTTTCCAGTGTAAACACTGTGACAATGGTTTCAGTCAGTTAAATAAACTGACGACACACCAGCGTGTCCACACAGGAGAAAAGCCCTTTGTGTGTAAACATTGTGACAAGGGTTTCAATAAGTTAGGGAATCTGAAGACACACCAGCGTGTCCACACTGGAGAAAAACCCTTTGCGTGTAAACAGTGCAACAAGGGTTTCAGTCAGTTAGGGGCTCTGAAGACACACCAGCATGTCCACTCTGGAGAAAAACCCTTTGTCTGCAAACAGTGTGACAAGAGTTTCAGTCAGTTAGGTACTCTGAAGATACATCAGCGTATTCACACTGGAGAAACACCCTTTGTTTGTAAACAGTGTGACAAGGGTTTCAGTGAGTTGGGGGCTCTGAAGACACACCAGCGTGTCCATACTGGTGAAAAACCCTTCATCTGTAGACAGTGTGACAAGGGTTTCAGTCAGTTAGGTCACCTGAAGACACACCAGCGTGTCCACACTGGAGAAAAACCCTTTGTTTGTAAACAGTGTGACAAGAGTTTCTGTCATTTAGGTCACCTGAAGACTCACCAGCGTATCCACACTGGAACAAAACCCTTTGTCTGTAAACAGTGTGACAAGAGTTTCAATCAGTTAGGTACTCTGAAGACACACCAGCGTGTCCATACTGGTGAAAAGCCCTTCATCTGTAGACAGTGTGACAAGGGTTTCAGTCAGTTAAGTAACCTGAAGAGGCACCAGCGTGTCCACACCACATAAGAGCTTCAGTCAAGGCATTAATATGCGCAGGGAAAAAATAAAACATAAATAAAAAAGTAAAAAATAAATAAAAAAATGAATACAACATTTAGAGTAAATGTACGTAGTTAACGTTAAGAACAGAACATGCTATTTAGAAGCGCTAGCATGATACACAGGTGTTTACATGCAATTTAGAACCATTGGCATCATACCTACACAGCGTTTACATGCAATTTAAAGCATTAGCATCGTAATGCAGGTTTTGCATGCTACTTAGAAAGCATTAGCATCATATCCTTTTCGAAACATTAGGATGCGTGTATGTGCATTACGGGATGCCATATAAGGCTAGCTTGCAGTCACTGCACTATAGTGGAGATGTTTTTTGCTCTGAACATACACTGTAACAAATATGGGCAAAGGAAGCCGTGACATCATCACCGACTGGTTTCTACACACGTACCCGTTTTGAAGCCAATTCAAATCCACCGTCTTGGAACTTCCAGTCTTGAAAAAAGTGCAGCGAGGGGTCGGTCTTCACTCAGCCAGTAGAAGCTCTAGAAGAATAGCCTACTTTATCATCAATTTTAAAATTGATGAATGATGATGATGATGATGATGATGACGACGATATTTCCTGGTAATTGAAAGAGGACTTTAAGGTAAAGGGTAAGTGATTTCATTTAATTCAAATAATAACAAAAAGGATCTATGTTCTGATAGTAGGCCTACTAGTTACTAGAGTGTTAGGTCCATATTTGGACTTCAGTCTTATCCCTTGGAGATTCCTGATGTCATCAATATTAAGCCCATATATAACAGGACTTCATATGGGAATGCCCATATATGGAGGAAGACAGCCCATATCTGTGTGGCTTTTACAGACAAGGATCTCCATGTATGGACATAAAAGGGATTGTATCTATGACGTCAGATGTGATAGACGTCTTGAGATTTTCACATAACGAATAACTGAGTAAGCATGCATTTTTGGGGTCTCACAGCATATCTCCAGACATGGCACGACCTCACTTGTCGCCCTGAGGCGTCTTCAGGGCCGTAGCGCGTCTAATCGGCGCTCTAGGCGAGCTCTCTCGAATGCGCCCCCCCACTCCCGCGCGCGCGCGATTTTTGCGGGTTTTGCCGTGAATTTAGTCGGTTTTGGGCCGGTTTTGGGCTGGTTTGGGTCCACTCCCTCCATTTCCGCGCCCCCTCAGCGCCCCCTCTAGGATGGCGCAGGCGCTCTAGGCGACCGCCTATACCGCCTATAGCTAAAAACGGCCCTGGGCGTCTTACATAATACCTTATACAATAAAATGGGTGGAGCGGGAGCAAACCTCTAGTCTATCTATAAATTAGCCAATGGGAGAACCCTTGAGAAAACGCAGGGTGACGTCATCCAATGGGTAAAACCCCTTGAAATAACACAGAGTGACGTCTTCAACATGAGTGATGACATCACCATCATTACCATCAACAGCCAATGAGGGACCAGCATTATCGGTTACGTCACCATCAACAAGTGCGGCCTAGCCTCGCGTAGCCAGGCTTACTCATCTGCGAAGAGAAAAGCCTGGTGACAATATAAGCCAGAAAGCGTTCAACTTCCACCGTGAGAATTTCACCGGAAGACTGCAACGCATGACGTAACTTCCGTTAAACACAGGACTGCCGCCACTTTCGCTAGAACCAACCGGAAGGCATATTGTCTACAGGGCAAGTGCGGCCTGATATAAATTACAAGGCGCGCTTTGCCTGCGGGACCTCGCCCTCTGCGCGACCTCGAGGTCACGTTTTGCCCTTAGGCGTCTTACTGGTGTTATAATCCGAATTTTCGAAGTACTCTTCCCAGAAAAAGAGTCAGCATGAAGAGAAAAGCCCTTTGGACGGACAACAGACAGTCATACGAACGAGGTGACAGAGATCAGAGAAGTAACTTTTATCTTCCCCCCTTGACCCAGGGTATGGCAGCTGCATACCCCTGCCATACCCAATTGACGCCCCTGGTTTATGCCATGGGCCCGTAGCCAATCAGAGAGGGGCAAAGGGTGAACGTCATAACATTGAGGCATACAGTAAACTAAGGGCCAAGAGAGGGGCCGTCTATGCCCGTAGCATAGCATATGCCAGATGGGCATAGATGGGCATAAACGTGCATATGTCCGATAAGCTTGAGCTTTACTTCCGGGTTTGGTCATCAACTTGATTCAATGATTCAACTAGATTCACAGATGGATGAATTGCAACTGTCAGATGTGCAAATTGGTGTTATTAGGAATGATGTCAGTGTGATGTCAGACCAGAGCTCTGGTCGACCTGAATAAGATGTGACGCAGTTTCAAAACGTCACATTTAGTCTGAGTACGACCGTGAGGTAGCCTTTACAGACAGAGTGTACTGTGAGAGTCAGAGAGTCAGGCACATAGAAACATAGACAAAGAGGTTGTCAGAGAATATATTAGTCTTTCCAACCTGCAAGAGACAAAGAAACGCCTTCCAATTTACAGTCGTAGAGTAGCAGAAGGGGAGTCCATGAATCAATCTTCCAAGACACAGGTGTCCTGTCCATGCACCTTCACGTCTCTGGTCACCCTCCATGAAAACATGAATAGGAGCCATAACGACCTCTACTGTCAAATGATGAGCAATGGACAGCTCCCCTCATCTTCCTGTCCGACGATCACCATTTGCATAACCAGCCAGAAACAAGGAGACGCAGACAAACCAAGATCTTGCGAGGACTTCAACTCAGCCAGGAGAAGTAAAGAAACATTTGATGACCTACACAGGAAAGAAAACCTCTTATGTGATAAGGGTTTCATTGAGGTATCGACACAGCATGACCAGGATGTCCACACCAAAGAAAAACCTTTCCAGTGTAAACAGTGCAACAAGGGTTTCAATGAGTTAGGGACTCTGAAGAGACATCAGCGTATTCACACTGGAGAAAAACCCTTTGTGTGCAAACAGTGTGACAAGGGGTTCAGTGTGTTAGGGGCTCTGAAGACACACCAGCGTGTCCATACTGGTGAAAAACCTTTTGTGTGTAAACAGTGTGACAAGAGTTTCAGTGAGTTGGGGGCTCTGAAGACACACCAGCGTGTCCATACTGGTGAAAAACCCTTCTTCTGTAAACAGTGTGACAAGGGTTTCAGTCAGTTAGGTCATCTGAAGACACACCAGCGTGTCCACACTGGAGAAAAACCCTTTGTTTGTAAACAGTGTGACAAGAGTTTCAGTCAGTTAGGTACTCTGAAGATACATCAGCATATTCACACTGGAGAAACACCCTTTGTGTGTAAACAGTGTGACAAGAGTTTCAGTGAGTTGGGGGCTCTGAAGACACACCAGCGTGTCCACACTGGAGAAAAACCCCTTTGTTTGTAAACAGTGTGACAAGAGTTTCAGTCAGTTAGGTACTCTGAAGATACATCAGCGTATTCACACTGGAGAAACACCCTTTGTTTGTAAACAGTGTGACAAGGGTTTCAGTGAGTTGGGGGCTCTGAAGACACACCAGCGTGTCCATACTGGTGAAAAACCCTTCATCTGTAGACAGTGTGACAAGGGTTTCAGTCAGTTAGGTCACCTGAAGACACACCAGCGTGTCCACACTGGAGAAAAACCCTTTGTTTGTAAACAGTGTGACAAGAGTTTCTGTCATTTAGGTCACCTGAAGACTCACCAGCGTATCCACACTGGAACAAAACCTTTTGTCTGTAAACAGTGTGACAAGGGTTTCAGTCAGTTAGGTCACCTGAAGACACACCAGCGTGTCCATACTGGTGAAAAACCCTTCATCTGTAAACAGTGTGACAAGGGTTTCAGTCTGTTAAGTAACCTGAAGAGGCACCAGCATGTCCACACCACATAAGAGCTTCAGTCAAGGCATTAATATGCGCAGGGAAAAAATAAAACATAAATAAAAAAGTAAAAAATAAATAAAAAAATGAATACAACATTTAGAGTAAATGTACGTAGTTAACGTTAAGAACAGAACATGCTATTTAGAAGCGCTAGCATGATACACAGGTGTTTACATGCAATTTAGAACCATTGGCATCATACCTACACAGCGTTTACATGCAATTTAAAGCATTAGCATCGTAATGCAGGTTTTGCATGCTACTTAGAAAGCATTAGCATCATATCCTTTTCGAAACATTAGGATGCGTGTATGTGCATTACGGGATGCCATATAAGGCTAGCTTGCAGTCACTGCACTATAGTGGAGATGTTTTTTGCTCTGAACATACACTGTAACAAATATGGGCAAAGGAAGCCGTGACATCATCACCGACTGGTTTCTACCAGAGCCCTAGAATGGAGAGTTGCGTCACTCCCGTTCACTTCATGGGGCCAGGTCTTCTACGCACACATCTATTGGCGTATAGTGACAAACGGCGAACCGGAAGTTTACAAAATGCATTGAAGTCTATGAGGTGTAAAGTGACAATGAACCACGTGACCAGCGCTGTTTCTGACCCCGCGGTGACACCACTCTCTGATTATACTGCTCTGGTTTCTACACACGTACCCGTTTTGAAGCCAATTCAAATCCACCGTCTTGGAACTTCCAGTCTTGAAAAAAGTGCAGCGAGGGGTCGGTCTTCACTCAGCCAGTAGAAGCTCTAGAAGAATAGCCTACTTTATCATCAATTTTAAAATTGATGAATGATGATGATGATGATGATGATGATGATGATGACGACGATATTTCCTGGTAATTGAAAGAGGACTTTAAGGTAAAGGGTAAGTGATTTCATTTAATTCAAATAATAACAAAAAGGATCTATGTTCTGATAGTAGGCCTACTAGTTACTAGAGTGTTAGGTCCATATTTGGACTTCAGTCTTATCCCTTGGAGATTCCTGATGTCATCAATATTAAGCCCATATATAACAGGACTTCATATGGGAATGCCCATATATGGAGGAAGACAGCCCATATCTGTGTGGCTTTTACAGACAAGGATCTCCATGTATGGACATAAAAGGGATTGTATCTATGACGTCAGATGTGATAGACGTCTTGAGATTTTCACATAACGAATAACTGAGTAAGCATGCATTTTTGGGGTCTCACAGCATATCTCCAGACATGGCACGACCTCACTTGTCGCCCTGAGGCGTCTTCAGGGCCGTAGCGCGTCTAATCGGCGCTCTAGGCGAGCTCTCTCGAATGCGCCCCCCCACTCCCGCGCGCGCGCGATTTTTGCGGGTTTTGCCGTGAATTTAGTCGGTTTTGGGCTGGTTTGGGTCCACTCCCTCCATTTCGGCGCCCCCTCAGCGCCCCCTCTAGGATGGCGCAGGCGCTCTAGGCGACCGCCTATACCGCCTATAGCTAAAAACGGCCCTGGGCGTCTTACATAATACCTTATACAATAAAATGGGTGGAGCGGGAGCAAACCTCTAGTCTATCTATAAATTAGCCTATTATTAGTTTATGTCCTTCTGTCTGTCTGTGTGTCTGCGCTTACATCAGCCAATGGGAGAACCCTTGAGAAAACGCAGGGTGACGTCATCCAATGGGTAAAACCCCTTGAAATAACACAGAGTGACGTCTTCAACATGAGTGATGACATCACCATCATTACCATCAACAGCCAATGAGGGACCAGCATTATCGGTTACGTCACCATCAACAAGTGCGGCCTAGCCTCGCGTAGCCAGGCTTACTCATCTGCGAAGAGAAAAGCCTGGTGACAATATAAGCCAGAAAGCGTTCAACTTCCACCGTGAGAATTTCACCGGAAGACTGCAACGCATGACGTAACTTCCGTTAAACACAGGACTGCCGCCACTTTCGCTAGAACCAACCGGAAGGCATATTGTCTACAGGGCAAGTGCGGCCTGATATAAATTACAAGGCGCGCTTTGCCTGCGGGACCTCGCCCTCTGCGCGACCTCGAGGTCACGTTTTGCCCTTAGGCGTCTTACTGGTGTTATAATCCGAATTTTCGAAGTACTCTTCCCAGAAAAAGAGTCAGCATGAAGAGAAAAGCTCTTTGGACGGACAACAGACAGTCATACGAACGAGGTGACAGAGATCAGAGAAGTAACTTTTATCTTCCCCCCTTGACCCAGGGTATGGCAGCTGCATACCCCTGCCATACCCAATTGACGCCCCTGGTTTATGCCATGGGCCCGTAGCCAATCAGAGAGGGGCAAAGGGTGAACGTCATAACATTGAGGCATACAGTAAACTAAGGGCCAAGAGAGGGGCCGTCTATGCCCGTAGCATAGCATATGCCAGATGGGCATAGATGGGCATAAACGTGCATATGTCCGATAAGCTTGAGCTTTACTTCCGGGTTTGGTCATCAACTTGATTCAATGATTCAACTAGATTCACAGATGGATGAATTGCAACTGTCAGATGTGCAAATTGGTGTTATTAGGAATGATGTCAGTGTGATGTCAGACCAGAGCTCTGGTCGACCTGAATAAGATGTGACGCAGTTTCAAAACGTCACATTTAGTCTGAGTACGACCGTGAGGGAGCCTTTACAGACAGAGTGTACTGTGAGAGTCAGAGAGTCAGGCACATAGAAACATAGACAAAGAGGTTGTCAGAGAATATATTAGTCTTTCCAACCTGCAAGAGACAAAGAAACGCCTTCCAATTTACAGTCGTAGAGTAGCAGAAGGGGAGTCCATGAATCAATCTTCCAAGACACAGGTGTCCTGTCCATGCACCTTCACGTCTCTGGTCACCCTCCATGAAAACATGAATAGGAGCCATAACGACCTCTACTGTCAAATGATGAGCAATGGACAGCTCCCCTCATCTTCCTGTCCGACGATCACCAGCTGCATAACCAGCCAGAAACAAGGAGACGCAGACAAACCAAGATCTTGCGAGGACTTCAACTCAGCCAGGAGAAGTAAAGAAACATTTGATGACCTACACAGGAAAGAAAACCTCTTATGTGATAAGGGTTTCATTGAGGTATCGACACAGCATGACCAGGATGTCCACACCAAAGAAAAACCTTTCCAGTGTAAACAGTGCAACAAGGGTTTCAATGAGTTAGGGGCTCTGAAGACACACCAGCGTGTCCATACTGGTGAAAAACCTTTTGTGTGTAAACAGTGTGACAAGAGTTTCAGTGAGTTGGGGGCTCTGAAGACACACCAGCGTGTCCATACTGGTGAAAAACCCTTCTTCTGTAAACAGTGTGACAAGGGTTTCAGTCAGTTAGGTCATCTGAAGACACATCAGCGTATTCACACTGGAGAGAAACCCTTTGTGTGCAAACAGTGTGACAAGGGGTTCAGTGTGTTAGGGGCTCTGAAGACACACCAGCGTGTCCATACTGGTGAAAAACCTTTTGTGTGTAAACAGTGTGACAAGAGTTTCAGTGAGTTGGGGGCTCTGAAGACACACCAGCGTCTCCATACTGGTGAAAAACCCTTCTTCTGTAAACAGTGTGACAAGGGTTTCAGTCAGTTAGGTCATCTGAAGACACACCAGCGTGTCCACACTGGAGAAAAACCCTTTGTTTGTAAACAGTGTGACAAGAGTTTCAGTCAGTTAGGTACTCTGAAGATACATCAGCATATTCACACTGGAGAAACACCCTTTGTGTGTAAACAGTGTGACAAGAGTTTCAGTGAGTTGGGGGCTCTGAAGACACACCAGCGTGTCCACACTGGAGAAAAACCCTTTGTTTGTAAACAGTGTGACAAGAGTTTCAGTCAGTTAGGTACTCTGAAGATACATCAGCGTGTTCACACTGGAGAAACACCCTTTGTTTGTAAACAGTGTGACAAGGGTTTCAGTGAGTTGGGGGCTCTGAAGACACACCAGCGTGTCCATACTGGTGAAAAACCCTTCATCTGTAGACAGTGTGACAAGGGTTTCAGTCAGTTAGGTCACCTGAAGACACACCAGCGTGTCCACACTGGAGAAAAACCCTTTGTTTGTAAACAGTGTGACAAGAGTTTCTGTCATTTAGGTCACCTGAAGACTCACCAGCGTATCCACACTGGAACAAAACCCTTTGTCTGTAAACAGTGTGACAAGGGTTTCAGTCAGTTAGGTCACCTGAAGACACACCAGCGTGTCCATACTGGTGAAAAACCCTTAATCTGTAAACAGTGTGACAAGGGTTTCAGTCTGTTAAGTAACCTGAAGAGGCACCAGCATGTCCACACCACATAAGAGCTTAGTCAGGGAAAAAATAAAACATAAAAAATCAATTAAAAAGGAATACAAAATTGAGATAAGATGTTTCTGCCCGGCAGCTGCGATATATGTAAGAAAAACATAAAAGAGATGAAGTAAAGAGATACAGGTTTTCTGCCCGTCTGTGTCGATACGATGCATTAGCCTACCTTTACCCCCACAAAATATGTACAAAACAGTTTGATTACATTTCTGTTAGCCTGCGCTGTGACCTCGACCTTCAAGTTGGATCCAAATCAAATAAGCACTGCTATAAAACGTTATCGCTGTGACAACCAAAACATTAGCCATTCCAACTCCAGTTTGACTGCATTTAGGAGAGGCTACCCTGCACAGACACTGGTGATGAGGACTGGAAAAAAAGTACTCAAATATGTTACTTGAGTAAAAGTATCAATACTACAATGTGGAAATACTCACTGTGGTTCCCCTGACACATCACTGTGACATCACAGGTGACATCACAGGCTTTGGAACATTTGGCCCCTCCATATATGGGCATAAAGAGGTGACATCACAGTGGTGTGGCCGGTTCAGACAGGGATCTCCATGTATGGGCATGAAATGGATTGTATGTTGTGATGTCATGGCATCCACTCTATGCCCATATTTGGAGATTCCTGATGTCATTCATATTAAGCCCATGTATAACAGGACTTCATTATGGGAATGCCCATATATGGAGGAAGACAGCCCATATCTGTGTGGCTTGTACAGACAAGGATCTCCATGTACAGTATGGACATAAAAGGGATTGTATTTATGATGTCAGATGTGATAAACATCATGGGATTTTCACATAACGAATAACTGAGTAAGCATGCATGTTTGGGGTCTCACAGCATATCTCCAGACATGGCACGACTTCGCCTGTCGCCCTGAGGCGTCTTACATAATACCTTACAATAAAATGGGTGGAGCGGGAGCAAACCTCTAGTCTATCTATAAATTAGCCTATTATTGTGGGCTCGCCTGGAAGGCGAGCACACGTATGTTATCTTCATTATTTCTTTATTTATTTATCTATCAGTCAGTATCTCCTCAAAACTTTGGCGCGATTCATCTCTTAAACGCTTACACCTTTCAACACCATTCAAATTTTTATGTGTTCAGCTTACTGAGGACACGTGTGCTTGTATTCTTGGTTTTGAAATGTTTTGTAGTATAAATATAAAAAAATAAAAATGTTTAACTTTAAGCACCCAATGCATTTCCAATGGGTTTAGTGAGTGGGGACAGAGTGGAGAGAAGGATAATAGACCCATGTTTATGTTAAGGCGCTGTGGCTGCAGTGTTCACACTTCAGATATGCTATCTATATCATTGCGTTCACACAGGTCGGCTCTCTGATTTGATCCAAATATCTAAGCTTTGTGATGTATATATTCTGAGTTAAAACTACAAATATCTATAAATGTCCCTCTCCACTCTACTGATTGAGACAGCTGTGATTAAAGGCCTGTCTGTCATTGGCTGTTCTGTGGTGCTGCAAAGTAACCAAGTACATTTACTGAAGTATATACAAGTACTTGTACCTACAGTACAATTTTGAGGTACTTTTACTATACTTTCCATTTTTGTTACATATACTCTACTATAAATACAGCATTTGACAGCCTCAGTTACTTGTTACTTTGCAGATTTTATTATTAATAAAAATAGATAGATGGACCACTTAATACTGCTATGAAGTTGATCTACAATGTGCACACACACACACACACACACACACACACACACACACACACACACACACACACACACACACACACACACACACACACAAACAACTGTTACTGTGTTACTGTGGAGACGTTTGCTTGTATTTGTCTTTGAGACATGTTTTGTAGTGTTTTAGAAATTTTAGTTAAAAAGAATAAGGTTTTAGGATCCCGGGCAATGGGATTTACAGTATATATCCTAGAACCCGCAGGGACACTCAGCCGTATTAGTGGTTGTTGTTGGTTGTCAGGGAGATATCACAACCAATGCATTTTCAAATCAGATCCACAAACACAATAAAAGTCATGCTCCACTCCTCAGTCTGGAGTGGCCACATAGAAGAACGCCTTGGTTATAGACATAGTGGAGGACAGATGTGATCTGGGATTGTTAACCTACAGTGTATGCACTCAATATACACCTCTAGAACACATAGAATATGTACAGTACAGTAAGGTTCAGTTGAGTACAGTAAAAGTACAGTAAGGTTTAGTAGAGTACAGTAAAGTACAGTAAGGTACAGAAAGGTACAATACAGTAAGGTATAGTAGAGTACAGTACAGTAAAGTACAAAACAATAGAGTAAGGTACAGTAGAGTAAAGTAAAGTACAGTAAGGTACAGTAGAGTACAGTAAAGTACAGTAAGGTACAGAAAGGTACAGTACAGTAAGGTATAGTAGAGTACAGTACAGTACAGTACAGTAAAGTAGAAAACAATAGAGTAAGGTACAGTAGAGTAAAGTAAAGTACAGTAAGGTACAGTAGAGTACAGTAAAGTACAGTAGAGTACAGTAAAGTACAGTAGAGTACAGTATAGTAAGGTACAGTAGAGTACAGTACAGTACAGTACAGTACAGTAGAGTACAGTATAGTATAGTACAGTAAGGTACAGTACAGTACAGTAAGGTACAGTAGAGTACAGTAAAGTACAGTACAGTAAGGTACAGTAGAGTACAGTAAAGTAAAGTAAGGTACAGTACAGTAGAGTACAGTAAAGTACAGTAGAGTACAGTAAAGTACAGTAGAGTACAGTAAAGTACAGTATAGTAAGGTACAGTAGAGTACAGTACAGTACAGTAAGGTACAGTATGGTACAGTAGAGTACAGTATAGTATAGTACAGTAAGGTACAGTACAGTACAGTAAGGTACAGTAGAGTACAGTACAGTACAGTACAGTACAGTACAGTAAGGTGCAGTACAGTATAGTAAGGTACAGTACAATACTGTAAGGTACTGTACCTTACAGTACCTTAAAGTATCCTATTTTTTGGGTTGGAAGCGAGCCCACACTGTTTCGAAGGAACAGTATTTCTAGTTAGTCTATGTCCTTCTGTCTGTCTGTGTGTCTGCGCTTACATCAGCCAATGGGAGAACCCTTGAGAAAACACAGGGTGACGTCATCCAATGGGTAAAACCCTTGAAATAACACAGAGTGACGTCTTCAACATGAGTGATGACATCACCATCATCACCATCAACAGCCAATGAGGGACCAGCATCATTGGTTACGTCACCATCAACAAGTGCGGCCTGATATAAATCACAAGGCGCGCTCTGCCTGCGGGAACTCGCCTTCTGCGCTACCTCGAGGTCACTTTTTGCCCTTATGCGTCTTACTGGTGTTATAATCCGAATTCTTTGAAGTACTCTTCCCAGAAAAAGAGTCAGCATGAAGAGAAAAGCTCTGTCGGACAACAGACAGTCATACGAACGAGGTGACAGAGATGAGAAGGGGACAAACATGTCAACAGGGACGGCTGGCCCACACTGAGTGTCTGTGTTTATGCCATGGGCCCATAGCCAATCAGAGAGGGGCAAAGGGTGAACGTCATAACATTGATTCAATGATTCAACTAAATTCACAGATGGATGAATTGCAACTGTCAGATGCGCAAATCGGTGTTATTAGGAATGATGTCAGTGTGATGTCAGACCAGAGCTCTGGTCGACCTGATTAAGATGTGACGCAGTTTCAAAACGTCACATTTAGTCTGAGTACGACCGTGAGGGAGCCTTTACAGACAGAGTGTACTGTGAGAGTCAGAGAGTGAGGGACATATAGAGACATAGACAAAGAGATTGTCAGAGAATATATTAGTCTTTCCAACCTAGCTGCAAGAGACACAGAAACACCTTCCAATTTACAGTCGTAGAGTTGCAGAAGGGGTGTCCATAAATCAATCTTCCAAGACACAGAACCTGTCCATGCGCCTTCACGTCTCTGGTCACCCTCCATGAAAACATGAATAGGAGCTATAACGACCTCTACTGTCAAATGATGAGCAATGGACAGCTCCCCTCATCTTCCTGTCCGACGATCACCAGCTGCATAACCAGCCAGAAACAAGGAGACGCAGACAAACCAAGATCTTGCGAGGACTTCAACTCAGCCAGGAGAAGTAAAGAAACATTTGATGACCTACACAGGAAAGAAAACCTCTTATGTGATAAGGGTTTCATTGAGGTATCGACACAGCATGACCAGGATGTCCACACCAAAGAAAAACCTTTCCAGTGTAAACAGTGCAACAAGGGTTTCAATGAGTTAGGGACTCTGAAGAGACATCAGCGTATTCACACTGGAGAAAAACCCTTTGTGTGCAAACAGTGTGACAAGGGGTTCAGTGTGTTAGGGGCTCTGAAGACACACCAGCGTGTCCATGCTGGTGAAAAACCTTTTGTGTGTAAACAGTGTGACAAGAGTTTCAGTGAGTTGGGGGCTCTGAAGACACACCAGCGTGTCCATACTGGTGAAAAACCCTTCTTCTGTAAACAGTGTGACAATGGTTTCAGTCAGTTAGGTCATCTGAAGACACACCAGCGTGTCCATACTGGTGAAAAACCCTTCTTCTGTAAACAGTGTGACAAGGGTTTCAGTCAGTTAGGTCATCTGAAGATACACCAGCGTGTCCACACTGGAGAAAAACCCTTTGTTTGTAAACAGTGTGACAAGAGTTTCAGTCAGTTAGGTACTCTGAAGATACATCAGCGTATTCACACTGGAGAAACACCCTTTGTGTGTAAACAGTGTGACAAGGGTTTCAGTGAGTTGGGGGCTCTGAAGACACACCAGCGTGTCCACACTGGAGAAAAACCCTTTGTTTGTAAACAGTGTGACAAGAGTTTCAGTGAGTTGGGGGCTCTGAAGACACACCAGCGTGTCCATACTGGTGAAAAACCCTTCATCTGTAGACAGTGTGACCAGGGTTTCAGTCAGTTAGGTTACCTGAAGACACACCAGCGTGTCCACACTGGAGAAAAACCCTTTGTTTGTAAACAGTGTGACAAGAGTTTCTGTCATTTAGGTAACCTGAAGACTCACCAGCGTATCCACACTGGAACAAAACCCTTTGTCTGTAAACAGTGTGACAAGGGTTTCAGTCAGTTAGGTCACCTGAAGACACACCAGCGTGTCCATACTGGTGAAAAACCCTTCATCTGTAAACAGTGTGACAAGGGTTTCAGTCTGTTAAGTAACCTGAAGAGGCACCAGCATGTCCACACCACATAAGAGCTTAGTCAGGGAAAAAATAAAACATAAAAAATCAATTAAAAAGGAATACAAAATTGAGATAAGATGTTTCTGCCCGGCAGCTACGATATATGTAAGAAAAACATAAAAGAGATGAAGTAAAGAGATACAGGTTTTCTGCCCGTCTGTGTCGATACGATGCATTAGCCTACCTTTACCCCCACAAAATATGTACAAAACAGTTTGATTACATTTCTGTTAGCCTGCGCTGTGACCTCGACCTTCAAGTTGGATCCAAATCAAATAAGCACTGCTATAAAACGTTATCGCTGTGACAACCAAAACATTAGCCATTCCAACTCCAGTGTGACTGCATTTAGGAGAGGCTACCCTGCACAGACACTGGTGATGAGGACTGGAAAAAAGTACTCAAATATGTTACTTGAGTAAAAGTATCAATACCAGTAAGACTCCCTAATCGGGAGATAAGCGACCGTTGGTCGCTTATCTCCACAAATAGGCCAAAAGTTTGTTTTACCAATTATCAAGACATACGGGCAGTTGACAGTTTGCCATGGTTACTCATTGAAGTTGAATCTCCATATATGGAGATAACCTACGCATCACACTAAGTCTGACCTCACCAGCCCATATTTGGGCATGAGCAACTTATGTCTCCATATATGGAGATATGATGACATCACACAGTCCTCAGCCGATGATGTGGCGTGATGTCATACAATACACAAACGAGCCCTACAGTATAAAGGGGCAATTCTTGCCAGGAAAGAAGCATTTCTTCGACTCAGACCTTATCGCCAGGGTTGGCTTATAGCAGCTGTCGGAGGACCATATATGGATTCTGTTAGTGTGGATCTCCTAACAGGGCATCATCTGGGATACAATCCCTTTTATGCCCATATATGGAGATCCCTAACAGAATCCCTTTCATGCCCATATATGGAGATCCCTAACAGAATCCCTTGTATGCCCATATATGGAGATCCCTAACAGCATCCCTTTTATGCCCATATATGGAGATCACTAACAGCTAACAGAATCCCTTTTATGCCCATATATGGAGATCCCTAACAGAATCCCTGTTATGCCCATATATGGAGATCCCTAACAGAATCCCTTTTATGCCCATATATGGAGATCCCTAACAGAATCCCTTTTATGCCCATATATGGAGATCCCTAACAGAATCCCTTTTATGCCCATATATGGAGATCCCTAACAGAATCCCTTGTATGCCCATATATGGAGATCCCTAACAGAATCCCTTTTATGCCCATATATGGAGATCCCTAACAGAATCCCTTTTATGCCCATATATTATGGAGAAATCCCTGCTCTGAGTATCTGACATCAGTGTGATGTCACCTGTTTATGCCCATATATGGAGATCCCTGCTCTGCGTATCTGGTTGCTATGGTAAACAGTTGGTTGCTAGGGTAAAAAAACATGGTTGCTATGGTAAACAGTTGGTTGCTAGGGTAAACAGTTGGTTGCTAGGGTAAAACCATGGTTGCTAAGGTGGTTGCTAACGTACACTAACAGACCAGCAACAACAGACTGTTGCCACAGCAACGTACACAAAGGTTTGTGTACACATGTGGTGTGATGTCATACTGATGCGGAGATATGAGCAGGGCAAAGGTGTGACGTGTGACGGACGGACGGACGGACGGACGGACGGACGGCCGGTGGAGGTTTTCATAGTAAACTGCTCCCTGACGATCGCAACTACAATGTGGAAATACTCACTGTGGTTCCCTTGACACATCACTGTGACATCACAGGTGACATCACAGGCTTTGGAACATTTGGCCCCTCCATATATGGGCATAAAGAGGTGACATCACAGTGGTGTGGCCGGTTCAGACAGGGATCTCCATGTATGGGCATGAAATGGATTGTATGTTGTGATGTCATGGCATCCACTCTATGCCCATATTTGGAGATTCCTGATGTCATTAATATTAAGCCCATGTATAACAGGACTTCATATGGGAATGCCCATATATGGAGGAAGACAGCCCATATCTGTGTGGCTTGTACAGACAAGGATCTCCATGTACAGTATGGACATAAAAGGGATTTTGTATTTATGATGTCAGATGTGATAAACATCATGGGATTTTCACATAACGAATAACTGAGTAAGCATGCATGTTTGGGGTCTCACAGCATATCTCCAGACATGGCACGACTTCGCCTGTCGCCCTGAGTCGTCTTACATAATACCTTACAATAAAATAGGTGGAGCGGGAGCAAACCTCTAGTCTATCTATAAATTAGCCTATTATTAGTCTATGTCCTTCTGTCTGTCTGTCTGTGTGTCTGCGCTTACATCAGCCAATGGGAGAACCCTTGAGAAAACACAGGGTGACGTCATCCAATGGGTAAAACCCTTGAAATAACACAGAGTGACGTCTATAACATGAGTGATGACATCACCATCATCACCATCAACAGCCAATGAGGGACCAGCATTATTGGTTACGTCACCATCAACAAGTGCGGCCTGATATAAATCACAAGGCGCGCTCTGCCTGCGGGACCTCGCCTTCTGCGAAACCTCGAGGTCACTTTTTGCCCTTATGCGTCTTACTGGTGTTATAATCCGAATTTTTTGAAGTACTCTTCCCAGAAAAAGAGTCAGCATGAAGAGAAAAGCTCTGTCGGACAACAGACAGTCATACGGACGAGGTGACAGAGATGAGAAGGGGACAAACATGTCAACAGGGACGGCTGTCCCACACTGAGTGTCTGTGTTTATGCCATGGGCCCATAGCCAATCAGAGAGGGGCAAAGGGTGAACGTCATAACATTGATTCAATGATTCAACTAAATTCACAGATGGATGAATTGCAACTGTCAGATGCGCAAATCGGTGTTATTAGGAATGATGTCAGTGTGATGTCAGACCAGAGCTCTGGTCGACCTGAATAAGATGTGACACAGTTTCAAAACGTCACATTTAGTCTGAGTGCGACTGTGAGGGAGTCTTTACAGACGGAGTGTACTGTGAGAGTCAGAGAGTCAGGGACATATAGAGACATAGACAAAGAGATTGTCAGAGAATATATTAGTCTTTCCAACCTGCAAGAGACAAAGAAACGCCTTCCAATTTACAGTGATAGAGTGGTGTCCATGAATCAATCTTCCAAGACACAGGTGTCCTGTCCATGCGCCTTCACGTCTCTGGTCACCCTCCATGAAAACATGAATAGGAGCCACAACGACCTCTACTGTCAAATGATGAGCAATGGACAGCTCCCCTCATCTTCCTGTCCGACGATCACCAGCTGCATAACCAGCCAGAAACAAGGAAACGCAGACAAACCAAGATCTTGTGAGGACTTCAACTCAGCCAGAAGAAATAAAGAAACATTTTATGATCTACACAGGAAAGAAAACCTCTTATGTGATAAGGGTTTCATTGAGGTATCGACACAGCATGACCAGCGTGTCCACACCAAAGAAAAACCTTTCCAGTGTATATACTGTGACAATGGTTTCAGTCAGTTAAATAAACTGACGACACACCAGCGTGTCCACACAGGAGAAAAGCCCTTTGTGTGTAAACATTGTGACAAGGGTTTCAATAAGTTAGGGAATCTGAAGACACTCCAGCGTGTCCACACTGGAGAAAAACCCTTTGCGTGTAAACATTGCAACAAGGGTTTCAGTCAGTTAGGGGCTCTGAAGACACACCAGCATGTCCACTCTGGAGAAAAACCCTTTGTCTGCAAACAGTGTGACAAGAGTTTCTGTCATTTAGGTCACCTGAAGAGGCACCAGCGTATCCACACTGGAACAAAACCCTTTGTCTGTAAACAGTGTGACAAGAGTTTCAATCAGTTAGGTACTCTGAAGACACACCAGCGTGTCCATACTGGTGAAAAGCCCTTCATCTGTAGACAGTGTGACAAGGGTTTCAGTCAGTTAAGTAACCTGAAGAGGCACCAGCGTGTCCACACCACATAAGAGCTTCAGTCAAGGCATTAATATGCGCAGGGAAAAAATAAAACATAAATAAAATAAATAAAAAAATAAAAAAAAGAATACAACATTTAGAGTAAATGTACGTAGTTAACGTTAAGAACAGAACATGCTATTTAGAAGTGCTAGCATGATACACAGGTGTTTACATGCAATTTAGAACCATTGGCATCATACCTACACAGCGTTTACATGCAATTTGAAGCATTAGCGTTGTAATGCAGGTTTTGCATGCTACTTAGAAAGCATTAGCATCATATCCTTTTCGAAACATTAGGATGCGTGTATTTGCATTACGGGATGCCATATAAGGCTAGCTTTGCAGTCACTGCACTATAGTGGAGATGTTTTTTGCTCTGAACATACACTGTGTAACAAATATGGGCAAAGGAAGCGGTGACATCATCACCGACTGGTTTCTACACACGTACCCGTTTTGAAGCCAATTCAAATCCACCGTCTTGGAATTTCCAGTCCTGAAGAGTGCAGCGAGGGGCGGGTCTTCACTCAGCCAGTAGAAGCTCTAGAAGCATATCCTACTTTATCATCAATTTTAAAATTGATGAATGATGATGATGATGATGACGATGATGGATTTACAAACATGTATTTCCTGGTAATTGAAAGAGGACTTTAAGGTATAGGGTAAGTGATTTAATTTAATTCAAATAATAACAAAAATGATCTATGTTCTGATAGTACTAGTTACTAGAGTGTTAGGTCCATATTTGGACTTCAGTCTTATCCCTTGGAGATTCCTGATGTCATCAATATTAAGCCCATATATAACAGGACTTCATATGGGAATGCCCATATATGGAGGAAGACAGCCCATATCTGTGTGGCTTTTACAGACAAGGATCTCCATGTATGGACATAAAAGGGATTGTATCTATGATGTCAGATGTGATAGACGTCATGAGATTTTCACATAACGAATAACTGAGTAAGCATGCATGTTTGGGGTCTCACAGCATATCTCCAGACATGGCACGACCTCACTTGTCGCCCTGAGGCGTCTTACATAATACCTTATACAATAAAATGGGTGGAGCGGGAGCAAACCTCTAGTCTATCTATAAATTAGCCTATTATTAGTCTATGTCCTTCTGTCTGTCTGTCTGTCTGTGTCTGCGCTTACATCAGCCAATGGGAGAACCCTTGAGAAAACACAGGGTGACGTCATCCAATGGGTAAAACCCTTGAAATAACACAGAGTGAAGTCTTCAACACGAGTGATGACATCACCATCATCACCATCAACAGCCAATGAGGGACCAGCATTATTGGTTACGTCACCATCAACAAGTGCGGCCTGATATAAATCACAAGGAACGCTCTGCCTGCGGGACCTCGCCTTCTGCGCGACCTCGAGGTCACTTTTTGCCCGTATGCGTCTTACTGGTGTTATAATCCGAATTTTTCGAAGTACTCTTCCCAGAAAAAGAGTCAGCATGAAGAGAAAAGCTCTGTCGGTCAACAGACAGAACGAGGTGACAGAAATGAGAAGGGGACAAACATGTCAACAGGGACGGCTGTCCCAGACTGAGTGTCTGTGTTTATGCCATGGGCCCATAGCCAATCAGAGAGGGGCAAAGGGTGAACGTCATAACATTGAGGTAGCCTCGCGTAGCCAGGCTTTACTCATCTGCGAAGAGAAAAGCCTGGTGACAATATAAGGCAGAAAGCGTTCAACTTCCGCCGTGAGAATTTCCCCGGAAGACTGCAACGCATGATGTAACTTCCGTTAAACGCAGGACTTCCGCCACTTCCGCTAGAACCAACCGGAAGGCATATTGTCTACAGGGTGACATTGAGGCATACAGTAAACTAAGAGTCAAGAGAGGGGCTGTCTATGCCCGTAGCATAGCATATGCCAGATGGGCATAGATGGGCATAAACGGGAATATGTCCGATAAGCTTGAGCCTTTACTTCCGGGTTTGGTCATCAACTTGATTCAATGATTCAACTAAATTCACAGATGGATGAATTGCAACTGTCAGATGTGCAAATCGGTGTTATTAGGAATGATGTCATTGTGATGTCAGACCAGAGCTATGGTCGACCTGAATAAGATGTGACGCAGTTTCAAAACGTCACATTTAGTCTGAGTACGACCGTGAGGGAGCCTTTACAGACAGAGTGTACTGTGAGAGTCAGAGAGTCAGGGACATATAGAGACATAGACAAAGAGATTGTCAGAGAATATATTAGTCTTTCCAACCTAGCTGCAAGAGACACAGAAACACCTTCCAATTTACAGTCGTAGAGTAGCAGAAGAGGTGTCCATAAATCAATCTTCCAAGACACAGGTGTCCTGTCCATGCGCCTTCACGTCTCTGGTCACCCTCCATGAAAACATGAATAGGAGCCACAACGACCTCTACTGTCAAATGATGAGCAATGGACAGCTCCCCTTATCTTCCTGTCCGACGATCACCAGCTGCATAACCTGCCAGAAACAAGGAGACGCAGACAAACCAAGATCTTGCAAGGACTTCAACTCAGCCAGGAGAAGTAAAGAAACATTTGATGATCTACACAGGAAAGAAAACCTCTTATGTGATAAGGGTTTCATTGAGGTATCGACACAGCATGACCAGCGTGTCCACACCAAAGACAAACCTTTCCAGTGTATATACTGTGACAATGGTTTCAGTCAGTTAAATAAACTGACGACACACCAGCGTGTCCACACAGGAGAAAAGCCCTTTGTGTGTAAACAGTGTGACAGGAGTTTCAGTGTGTTAAGTAACCTGAAGACACACCAGCGTGTCCATACTGGAGAAAAACCCTTCCACTGTAAACAATGTGAAAAGGGTTTCAGTCATTTAAGTAACCTGAAGGCACATCAGCATATCCACAGTGGAGAAAAACCCTTTGTGTGTAAACAGTGTGACAAGGGTTTCAGTGAGTTACGTTCTCTGAAGAATCACCACCGTGTCCACAGTGGAGAAAAACCCTTCTGTTGTAAACAATGTGACAAGAGTTTCAGTGTGTTATGTTCTTTGATTAATCACCAGCGTGTCCACAGTGGAGAAAAACCCTTTGTGTGTAAACAGTGTGACAAGGGTTTCAATAAGTTAGGGAATCTGAAGACACACCAGCGTGTCCACAATGGAGAAAAACCCTTTGCGTGTAAACAGTGCAACAAGGGTTTCAGTCAGTTAGGGGCTCTGAAGACACACCAGCATGTCCACTCTGGAGAAAAACCCTTTGTCTGTAGACAGTGTGTCAAGAGTTTCTGTCATTTAGGTCACCTGAAGAGGCACCAGCGTATCCACACTGGAACAAAACCCTTTGTCTGTAAACAGTGTGACAAGAGTTTCAATCAGTTAGGTACTCTGAAGACACACCAGCGTGTCCATACTGGTGAAAAGCCCTTCATCTGTAAACAGTGTGACAAGGGTTTCAGTCAGTTAAGTAACCTGAAGAGGCACCAGCGTGTCCACACCACATAAGAGCTTCAGTCAAGGCATTAATATGCGCAGGGAAAAAATAAAACATAAATAAAAAAATAAAAAAAATAAATAAAAAAATGAATACAACATTTAGAGTAAATGTACGTAGTTAACGTTAAGAACAGAACATGCTATTTAGAAGTGCTAGCATGATACACAGGTGTTTACATGCAATTTAGAACCATTGGCATCATACCTACACAGCGTTTACATGCAATTTGAAGCATTAGCGTTGTAATGCAGGTTTTGCATGCTACTTAGAAAGCATTAGCATCATATCCTTTTCGAAACATTAGGATGCGTGTACGTGCATTACGGGATGCCATATAAGGCTAGCTTGCAGTCACTGCACTATAGTGGAGATGTTTTTTGCTCTGAACATACACTGTAACAAATATGGGCAAAGGAAGCGGTGACATCATCACCGACTGGTTTCTACACACGTACCCGTTTTGAAGCCAATTCAAATCCACCGTCTTGGAATTTCCAGTCCTGAAAAAAGTGCAGCGAGGGGTCGGTCTTCACTCAGCCAGTAGAAGCTCTAGAAGAATAGCCTACTTTATCATCAATTTTAAAATTGATGAATGGTGATGATGATGATGATGATGATGATGACGATGATGATGATGGATTTACAAACATGTATTTCCTGGTAATTGAAAGAGGACTTTAAGGTAAAGGGTAAGTGATTTCATTTAATTCAAATAATAACAAAAAGGATCTATGTTCTGATAGTACTAGTTACTAGAGTGTTAGGTCCATATTTGGACTTCAGTCTTATCCCTTGGAGATTCCTGATGTCATCAATATTAAGCCCATATATAACAGGACTTCATATGGGAATGCCCATGTATGGAGGAAGACAGCCCATATCATTGTGGCTTTTACAGACAAGGATCTCCATGTATGGACATAGAAGGGATTGTATCTATGATGTCAGATGTGATAGACGTCATGAGATTTTCACATAACGAATAACTGAATAAGCATGCATGTTTGGGGTCTCACAGCATATCTCCAGACATGGCACGACCTCGCTTGTCGCCCTGAGGCATCTTACATAATACCTTATACAATAAAATGGGTGGAGCGGGAGCAAACCTCTAGTCTATCTATAAATTAGCCTATTATTAGTCTATGTCCTTCTGTCTGTCTGTGTGTCTGCGCTTACATCAGCCAATGGGAGAACCCTTGAGAAAACACAGGGTGACGTCATCCAATGGGTAAAACCCTTGAAATAACACAGAGTGACGTCTTCAACATGAGTGATGACATCACCATCATCACCATCAACAGCCAATGAGGGACCAGCATTATTGGTTACGTCACCATCAACAAGTGCGGCCTGATATAAATCACAAGGCGCGCTCTGCCTGCGGGACCTCGCCTTCTGCGCGACCTCGAGGTCACTTTTTGCCCTTATGCGTCTTACTGGTGTTATAATCCGATTTTTTTGAAGTACTCTTCCCAGAAAAAGAGTCAGCATGAAGAGAAAAGCTCTGTCGGACAACAGACAGTCATACGAACGAGGTGACAGAGATGAGAAGGGGACAAACATGTCAACAGGGACGGCTGTCCCACACTGAGTGTCTGTGTTTATGCCATGGGCCCATAGCCAATCAGAGAGGGGCAAAGGGTGAACGTCATAACATTGATTCAATGATTCAACTAAATTCACAGATGGATGAATTGCAACTGTCAGATGCGCAAATCGGTGTTATTAGGAATGATGTCAGTGTGATGTCAGACCAGAGCTCTGGTCGACCTGATTAAGATGTGACGCAGTTTCAAAACGTCACATTTAGTCTGAGTACGACCGTGAGGGAGCCTTTACAGACAGAGTGTACTGTGAGAGTCAGAGAGTGAGGGACATATAGAGACATAGACAAAGAGATTGTCAGAGAATATATTAGTCTTTCCAACCTAGCTGCAAGAGACACAGAAACACCTTCCAATTTACAGTCGTAGAGTTGCAGAAGGGGTGTCCATAAATCAATCTTCCAAGACACAGAACCTGTCCATGCGCCTTCACGTCTCTGGTCACCCTCCATGAAAACATGAATAGGAGCCACAACGACCTCTACTGTCAAATGATGAGCAATGGACAGCTCCCCTCATCTTCCTGTCCGACGATCACCAGCTGCATAACCAGCCAGAAACAAGGAGACGCAGACAACCCAAGATCTTGCGAGGACTTCAACTCAGCCAGGAGAAGTAAAGAAACATTTGATGATCTACACAGGAAAGAAAACCTCTTATGTGATAAGGGTTTCATTGAGGTATCGACACAGCATGTCCAGCGTGTCCACACCAAAGAAAAACCTTTCCAGTGTAAACACTGTGACAATGGTTTCAGTCGGTTAGGTCACCTGAAGACACATCAGCATGTCCACAGTGGAGAAAAGCCCTTTGTGTGCAAACAGTGTGACAAGGGGTTCAGTGTGTTAGGGGCTCTGAAGACACACCAGCGTGTCCATACTGGTGAAAAACCTTTTGTGTGTAAACAGTGTGACAAGAGTTTCAGTGAGTTGGGGGCTCTGAAGACACACCAGCATGTCCATACTGGTGAAAAACCCTTCTTCTGTAAACAGTGTGACAAGGGTTTCAGTCAGTTAGGTCATCTGAAGACACACCAGCGTGTCCACACTGGAGAAAAACCCTTTGTTTGTAAACAGTGTGACAAGAGTTTCAGTCAGTTAGGTACTCTGAAGATACATCAGCGTATTCACACTGGAGAAAAACCCTTCATCTGTAAACAGTGTGACAAGGGTTTCAGTCGGTTAGGGGCTCTGAAGATACATCAGCGTATTCACACTGGAGAAACACCCTTTGTCTGTGAACAGTGTGACAAGAGTTTCTGTCATTTAGGTCACCTGAAGAGGCACCAGCGTATCCACACTGGAACAAAACCCTTTGTCTGTAAACAGTGTGACAAGAGTTTCAGTCAGTTAGGTACTCTGAAGATACATCAGCGTATTCACACTGGAGAAACACCCTTTGTTTGTAAACAGTGTGACAAGGGTTTCAGTGATTTGGGGGCTCTCAAGACACACCAGCGTGTCCATACTGGTGAAAAACCCTTCATCTGTAGACAGTGTGACAAGGGTTTCAGTCTGTTAAGTAACCTGAAGAGGCACCAGCGTGTCCACACCACATAAGAGATTCAGTCAGGGAAAAAATAAAACATGAAAAAAACTATTAAAAAGGAATACAAAATTGAGATAAGATGTTTCTGCCCGGCAGCTACGATATATGAAAGAAAAACATAAAAGAGATGAAGTAAAGAGATACAGGTTTTCTGCCCGTCTGTGTCGATACGATGCATTAGCCTACCCTTACCCCCACAAAATATGTACAAAACAGTTTGATTACATTCCCGTTAGCCTGCGCTGTGACCTCGACCTTCAAGTTGGATCCAAATCAAATAAGCACTGCTATAAAACGTTATCGCTGTGGCAACCAAAACATTGGCCATTCCAACTCCAGTTTGACTGCATTTAGGAGACACTGGTGATGAGGACTGGAAAAAAGTACTCAAAAATATTTTACTTGAGTAAAAGTATCAATACTGCAATGTGGAAATACAATACAAGTACAAGTCCGGAATTCAAAATTTAAGTAAAAGTAAAAAAAAAGATTGGTGTCAAAATATACTTAAAATACTAAAAGTAAAAATACTCAGTATGCACAATGTCGTGTTTCGCGTGTCGCTCACAATGCGTCGCAAAGCGATTTTCAAATAGTCATGGCTGAAGTGGCCTATGCTTTCCAAAGGAACTAACTTAAGTTGTCATACTGTATAATTGTAGTAAAAGTACAATATTTGCCTCTGACATGTAGTGGAGTAGAAGTAACATTATTTAAAATTGGAAATACTCCAGTAAAGTAAAGCTCCTGAAAATTACTTGAGTAAATGTACGTAGTTAACGTTAAGAACAGAACATGCTATTTAGAAGCGCTAGCATGATACACAGGTGTTTACATGCAGTTTAGAACCCTTGGCGTCATACCTACACAGCGTTTACATGCAATTTGAAGCATTAGCGTTGTAATGCAGGTTTTGCATGCTACTTAGAAAGCATTAGCATCATATGCAAGTTTTTACATGCTATTTAGAAGCATTAGCAACATTATGCAGGCGTGTGCGTGTCCTTTTCGAAACATTAGGATGCGTGTATGTGCATAACGGGATGCCATAAGGCCAGCTTGCAGTCACTGCACTATAGTGGAGATGTTTTTGCTCTGAACAAACATACACTGTAACAAATATGGGCAAAGGAAGCGGTGACATCATCACCGACTGGTTTCTACACACGTACACGTTTTGAAGCCAATTCAAATCCACCGTCTTGGAATTTCCAGTCCCGAAAAAAGTGTGGGTCTTCACTCAGCCAGAAACATAGCCTACTTTATCATCAAAAATATAAAATTGATGAATGATGATGATGAGGATGAGGATAGGGCTGGGTCGGTATCGACATTTTGTTATCGCGGTTACCGTCTTCCCATTTACCGCCGGTATTGCGGTAATTACCGCACCCCCGTATCTATCAATTAAGGTTCGGCGATAAGCCAAAATATTCCAATCATCTGCCCAGAATTTGCCGCTCCACAGCCCGAATTATACATCCCCGTACAGCACAGCGGGTCTGGCTTTGAAAGGAGCAGCTCACAACACGTTGCATCCGCGACGCGTTCTGAGCTTGTAGATCTCTGCACTGTCGGGTTACTATAGTAACGTAGGCTACATGGGCTTTTCAGACACAGTACGCTGTGTGTGAACAACCAGATGAGAGACGGCCCGGGTAGATCGTGTACATTGATTCTGTAAAGTCACGTCTCAAATTGCATTGATTGAGTGACAGGTTTTAGTTACTAGACTTGACACAAAAGGTTGTAAAATCGCCGACGGAGTCAGCGACGTGTTGGAAAAAGTAGAAGCTGGTTTCATTTTCGGTTTTAGTCCTCACGGCTCGCGCTCTGTCTGTATGAATAAAATAGAATCTGCCACAAGGTATATATAAACACGCTTGTGTCGTGTGGATAATGGAGAAAGTTTAACGCTGCTGCCTGCTACGAGACAGCTGCTCCAGTCAGTGTCCAGTGGGGATTTCTGTCTCCGCATGACGGCAATACCTGGGGTCTAGCGTTAGTTTCATTTTCGATGAAAAGGAAACTGATGGCCCATTAAGCTTCCAAACATGTGGTACGCGGCCCAGAGCAGAGTGGCATGGAGCGCATGCGGTCCTTGCTTCTCCCCCGTTTTAAAACTCGCTCGTTCTCAATAAAAAATTGCCTCTTTATTGTCTTTTTTGACCGCGGTAAGGACCCTGACACCGCGGTAGGCCGCGGTATACCGTGGTACGGCGATAAGGCGGTTACCGTCCCCAACCCTAGATGAGGATGATGATGATGATGATGATGACGATGAGGATGACGATGATGATGATGATGGATTTACAAAAATGTATTTTTTCCTGGTAATTGAAAGAAGACTTTAAGATATAGGGTAAGTGATTTAATTTAATTCAAATAATAACAAAAAGGATCTAGTGTGGCCGAGGATCTACATCGGCCACACTAACAGAATCCAAATTATGGCCAAGACAGCCCATATCTGTGTGGCTGGTTCTACAGACAGGGATCTCCATGTACAGGCAAGAAAGGGATTGTATGTATGATGTCAGATGTCTAGACGTCATAGGACTTTCACATTTATCTATAACTATGTCCGTGTGTGTCTGCGCTGAAATCTTTCAACCAACCAGACTATAAATGGGCCAATCTCCAGAATTTGTCAAGCTTCACGTGACATCATTGCGTCCGTACGGGTATCGCCTGTCACTGTGGTTCCCCTGACACATCACTGTGACATCACAGGTGACATCACAGGCTTTGGAACATTTGGCCCCTCCATATATGGTCATAAAGAGGTGACATCACAGTGGTGTGGCCGGTTCAGACAGGGATCTCCATGTATGGGCATGAAATGGATTGTATGTTGTGATGTCATGGCATCCACTCTATGCCCATATTTGGAGATTCCTGATGTCATTAATATTAAGCCCATGTATAACAGGACTTCATATGGGAATGCCCATATATGGAGGAAGACAGCCCATATCTGTGTGGCTTGTACAGACAAGGATCTCCATGTACAGTATGGACATAAAAGGGATTGTATTTATGATGTCAGATGTGATAAACATCATGGGATTTTCACATAACGAATAACTGAGTAAGCATGCATGTTTGGGGTCTCACAGCATATCTCCAGACATGGCACGACTTCGCCTGTCGCCCTGAGGCGTCTTACATAATACCTTACAATAAAATGGGTGGAGCGGGAGCAAACCTCTAGTCTATCTATAAATTAGCCTATTATTAGACTATGTCCTTCTGTCTGTCTGTGTGTCTGCGCTTACATCAGCCAATGGGAGAACCCTTGAGAAAACACAGGGTGACGTCATCCAATGGGTAAAACCCTTGAAATAACACAGAGTGACGTCTTCAACATGAGTGATGACATCACCATCATCACCATCAACAGCCAATGAGGGACCAACATTATTGGTTACGTCACCATCAACAAGTGCGGCCTGATATAAATCACAAGGCGCGCTCTGCCTGCGGGACCTCGCCTTCTGCGCGACCTCGAGGTCACTTTTTGCCCTTATGCGTCTTACTGGTGTTCTAATCCGAATTTTTTGAAGTACTCTTCCCAGAAAAAGAGTCAGCATGAAGAGAAAAGCTCTGTCGGACAACAGACAGTCATACGAACAAGGTGACAGAGATGAGAAGGGGACAAACATGTCAACAGGGACGGCTGTCCCACACTGAGTGTCTGTGTTTATGCCATGGGCCCATAGCCAATCAGAGAGGGGCAAAGGGTGAACGTCATAACATTGATTCAATGATTCAACTAAATTCACAGATGGATGAATTGCAACTGTCAGATGCGCAAATCGGTGTTATTAGGAATGATGTCAGTGTGATGTCAGACCAGAGCTCTGGTCGACCTGATTAAGATGTGACGCAGTTTCAAAACGTCACATTTAGTCTGAGTACGACCGTGAGGGAGACTTTACAGACAGAGTGTACTGTGAGAGTCAGAGAGTGAGGGACATATAGAGACATAGACAAAGAGATTGTCAGAGAATATATTAGTCTTTCCAACCTAGCTGCAAGAGACACAGAAACACCTTCCAATTTACAGTCGTAGAGTTGCAGAAGGGGTGTCCATAAATCAATCTTCCAAGACACAGAACCTGTCCATGCGCCTTCACGTCTCTGGTCACCCTCCATGAAAACATGAATAGGAGCCACAACGACCTCTACTGTCAAATGATGAGCAATGGACAGCTCCCCTCATCTTCCTGTCCGACGATCACCAGCTGCATAACCAGCCAGAAACAAGGAGACGCAGACAACCCAAGATCTTGCGAGGACTTCAACTCAGCCAGGAGAAGTAAAGAAACATTTGATGATCTACACAGGAAAGAAAACCTCTTATGTGATAAGGGTTTCATTGAGGTATCGACACAGCATGTCCAGCGTGTCCACACCAAAGAAAAACCTTTCCAGTGTAAACACTGTGACGATGGTTTCAGTCGGTTAGGTCACCTGAAGACACATCAGCATGTCCACAGTGGAGAAAAGCCCTTTGTGTGCAAACAGTGTGACAAGGGGTTCAGTGAGTTGGGGGCTCTGAAGACACACCAGCGTGTCCATACTGGTGAAAAACCCTTCATCTGTAGACAGTGTGACCAGGGTTTCAGTCAGTTAGGTCACCTGAAGACACACCAGCGTGTCCACACTGGAGAAAAACCCTTTGTTTGTAAACAGTGTGACAAGAGTTTCTGTCATTTAGGTAACCTGAAGACTCACCAGCGTATCCACACTGGAACAAAACCCTTTGTCTGTAAACAGTGTGACAAGGGTTTCAGTCAGTTAGGTCACCTGAAGACACACCAGCGTGTCCATACTGGTGAAAAACCCTTCATCTGTAAACAGTGTGACAAGGGTTTCAGTCAGTTAGGTCATCTGAAGACACACCAGCGTGTCCACACTGGAGAAAAACCCTTTGTTTGTAAACAGTGTGACAAGAGTTTCAGTCAGTTAGGTACTCTGAAGATACATCAGCGTATTCACACTGGAGAAACACCCTTTGTGTGTAAACAGTGTGACAAGGGTTTCAGTGAGTTGGGGGCTCTGAAGACACACCAGCGTGTCCACACTGGAGAAAAACCCTTTGTTTGTAAACAGTGTGACAAGGGTTTCAGTGAGTTGGGGGCTCTGAAGACACACCAGCGTGTCCATACTGGTGAAAAACCCTTCTTCTGTAAACAGTGTGACCAGGGTTTCAGTCAGTTAGGTCACCTGAAGACACACCAGCGTGTCCACACTGGAGAAAAACCCTTTGTTTGTAAACAGTGTGACAAGAGTTTCTGTCATTTAGGTAACCTGAAGACTCACCAGCGTATCCACACTGGAACAAAACCCTTTGTCTGTAAACAGTGTGACAAGGGTTTCAGTCAGTTAGGTCACCTGAAGACACACCAGCGTGTCCATACTGGTGAAAAACCCTTCATCTGTAAACAGTGTGACAAGGGTTTCAGTCTGTTAAGTAACCTGAAGAGGCACCAGCATGTCCACACCACATAAGAGCTTAGTCAGGGAAAAAATAAAACATAAAAAATCAATTAAAAAGGAATACAAAATTGAGATAAGATGTTTCTGCCCGGCAGCTACGATATATGTAAGAAAAACATAAAAGAGATGAAGTAAAGAGATACAGGTTTTCTGCCCGTCTGTGTCGATACGATGCATTAGCCTACCTTTACCCCCACAAAATATGTACAAAACAGTTTGATTACATTTCTGTTAGCCTGCGCTGTGACCTCGACCTTCAAGTTGGATCCAAATCAAATAAGCACTGCTATAAAACGTTATCGCTGTGACAACCAAAACATTAGCCATTCCAACTCCAGTTTGACTGCATTTAGGAGAGGCTACCCTGCACAGACACTGGTGATGAGGACTGGAAAAAAGTACTCAAATATGTTACTTGAGTAAAAGTATCAATACTACAATGTCGAAATACTCACTGTGGTTCCCCTGACACATCACTGTGACATCACAGGTGACATCACAGGCTTTGGAACATTTGGCCCCTCCATATATGGTCATAAAGAGGTGACATCACAGTGGTGTGGCCGGTTCAGACAGGGATCTCCATGTATGGGCATGAAATGGATTGTATGTTGTGATGTCATGGCATCCACTCTATGCCCATATTTGGAGATTCCTGATGTCATTAATATTAAGCCCATGTATAACAGGACTTCATATGGGAATGCCCATATATGGAGGAAGACAGCCCATATCTGTGTGGCTTGTACAGACAAGGATCTCCATGTACAGTATGGACATAAAAGGGATTGTATTTATGATGTCAGATGTGATAAACATCATGGGATTTTCACATAACGAATAACTGAGTAAGCATGCATGTTTGGGGTCTCACAGCATATCTCCAGACATGGCACGACTTCGCCTGTCGCCCTGAGGCGTCTTACATAATACCTTACAATAAAATGGGTGGAGCGGGAGCAAACCTCTAGTCTATCTATAAATTAGCCTATTATTAGTCTATGTCCTTCTGTCTGTCTGTGTGTCTGCGCTTACATCAGCCAATGGGAGAACCCTTGAGAAAACCCAGGGTGACGTCATCCAATGGGTAAAACCCTTGAAATAACACAGAGTGACGTCTTCAACATGAGTGATGACATCACCATCATCACCATCAACAGCCAATGAGGGACCAGCATTATTGGTTACGCACCATCAACAAGTGCGGCCTGATATAAATCACAAGGCGCGCTCTGCCTGCGGGACCTCGCCTTCTGCGCGACCTCGAGGTCACCTTTTGCCCTTATGCGTCTTACTGGTGTTATAATCCGAATTTTTTGAAGTACTCTTCCCAGAAAAAGAGTCAGCATGAAGAGAAAAGCTCTGTCGGACAACAGACAGTCATACGAACGAGGTGACAGAGATGAGAAGGGGACAAACATGTCAACAGGGACGGCTGTCCCACACTGAGTGTCTGTGTTTATGCCATGGGCCCATAGCCAATCAGAGAGGGGCAAAGGGTGAACGTCATAACATTGATTCAATGATTCAACTAAATTCACAGATGGATGAATTGCAACTGTCAGATGCGCAAATCGGTGTTATTAGGAATGATGTCAGTGTGATGTCAGACCAGAGCTCTGGTCGACCTGATTAAGATGTGACGCAGTTTCAAAACGTCACATTTAGTCTGAGTACGACCGTGAGGGAGCCTTTACAGACAGAGTGTACTGTGAGAGTCAGAGAGTGAGGGACATATAGAGACATAGACAAAGAGATTGTCAGAGAATATATTAGTCTTTCCAACCTAGCTGCAAGAGACACAGAAACACCTTCCAATTTACAGTCGTAGAGTTGCAGAAGGGGTGTCCATAAATCAATCTTCCAAGACACAGAACCTGTCCATGCGCCTTCACGTCTCTGGTCACCCTCCATGAAAACATGAATAGGAGCCACAACGACCTCTACTGTCAAATGATGAGCAATGGACAGCTCCCCTCATCTTCCTGTCCGACGATCACCAGCTGCATAACCAGCCAGAAACAAGGAGACGCAGACAACCCAAGATCTTGCGAGGACTTCAACTCAGCCAGGAGAAGTAAAGAAACATTTGATGATCTACACAGGAAAGAAAACCTCTTATGTGATAAGGGTTTCATTGAGGTATCGACACAGCATGTCCAGCGTGTCCACACCAAAGAAAAACCTTTCCAGTGTAAACACTGTGACGATGGTTTCTGTCGGTTAGGTCACCTGAAGACACATCAGCATGTCCACAGTGGAGAAAAGCCCTTTGTGTGCAAACAGTGTGACAAGGGGTTCAGTGTGTTAGGGGCTCTGAAGACACACCAGCATGTCCATACTGGTGAAAAACCTTTTGTGTGTAAACAGTGTGACAAGAGTTTCAGTGAGTTGGGGGCTCTGAAGACACACCAGCGTGTCCATACTGGTGAAAAACCCTTCATCTGTAGACAGTGTGACCAGGGTTTCAGTCAGTTAGGTCACCTGAAGACACACCAGCGTGTCCACACTGGAGAAAAACCCTTTGTTTGTAAACAGTGTGACAAGAGTTTCTGTCATTTAAGTAACCTGAAGACTCACCAGCGTATCCACACTGGAACAAAACCCTTTGTCTGTAAACAGTGTGACAAGGGTTTCAGTCAGTTAGGTCACCTGAAGACACACCAGCGTTTCCATACTGGTGAAAAACCCTTCATCTGTAAACAGTGTGACAAGGGTTTCAGTCAGTTAGGTCATCTGAAGACACACCAGCGTGTCCACACTGGAGAAAAACCCTTTGTTTGTAAACAGTGTGACAAGAGTTTCAGTCAGTTAGGTACTCTGAAGATACATCAGCGTATTCACACTGGAGAAACACCCTTTGTGTGTAAACAGTGTGACAAGGGTTTCAGTGATTTGGGGGCTCTGAAGACACACCAGCGTGTCCACACTGGAGAAACACCCTTTGTGTGTAAACAGTGTGACAAGGGTTTCAGTGAGTTGGGGGCTCTGAAGACACACCAGCGTGTCCATACTGGTGAAAAACCCTTCATCTGTAAACAGTGTGACAAGAGTTTCTGTCATTTAGGTAACCTGAAGACTCACCAGCGTATCCACACTGGAACAAAACCCTTTGTCTGTAAACAGTGTGACAAGGGTTTCAGTCAGTTAGGTCACCTGAAGACACACCAGCGTGTCCATACTGGTGAAAAACCCTTCATCTGTAAACAGTGTGACAAGGGTTTCAGTCTGTTAAGTAACCTGAAGAGGCACCAGCATGTCCACACCACATAAGAGCTTAGTCAGGGAAAAAATAAAACATAAAAAATCAATTAAAAAGGAATACAAAATTGAGATAAGATGTTTCTGCCCGGCATCTACGATATATGTAAGAAAAACATAAAAGAGATGAAGTAAAGAGATACAGGTTTTCTGCCCGTCTGTGTCGATACGATGCATTAGCCTACCTTTACCCCCACAAAATATGTACAAAACAGTTTGATTACATTTCTGTTAGCCTGCGCTGTGACCTCGACCTTCAAGTTGGATCCAAATCAAATAAGCACTGCTATAAAACGTTATCGCTGTGACAACCAAAACATTGGCCATTCCAACTCCAGTTTGACTGCATTTAGGAGACACTGGTGATGAGGACTGGAAAAAAGTACTCAAAAATATTTTACTTGAGTAAAAGTATCAATACTGCAATGTGGAAATACAATACAAGTAAAGTCCGGAATTCAAAATTTAAGTAAAAGTAAAAAAAAAGGTTGGTGTCAAAATATACTTAAAATACTCAGTATGCACAATGTTGTGTTTCGCGTCTCGCTCACAATGCGTCACAAAGCGATTTTCAAATAGTCATGGCTGAAGTGGCCTATGCTTTCCAAAGGAACTAACTTAAGTTGTCATACTGTATAATTGTAGTAAAAGTACAATATTTGCCTCTGACATGTAGTGGAGTAGAAGTAACATTATTTAAAATTGGAAATACTCCAGTAAAGTAAAGCTCCTGAAAATTACTTGAGTAAATATAGTTAACGTTAAGAACAGAACATGCTATTTAGAAGCGCTAGCATGATACACAGGTGTTTACATGCAGTTTAGAACCATTGGCGTCATACCTACACAGCGTTTACATGCAATTTGAAGCATTAGCGTTGTAATGCAGGTTTTGCATGCTACTTAGAAAGCATTAGCATCATATGCAAGTGTTTACATGCTATTTAGAAGCATTAGCAACATTATGCAGGCGTGTGCGTGTCCTTTTCGAAACATTAGGATGCGTGTATGTGCATAACGGGATGCCATAAGGCCAGCTTGCAGTCACTGCACTATAGTGGAGATGTTTTTGCTCTGAACAAACATACACTGTAACAAATATGGGCAAAGGAAGCGGTGACATCATCACCGACTGGTTTCTACACACGTACACGTTTTGAAGCCAATTCAAATCCACCGTCTTGGAATTTCCAGTCCCGAAAAAAGTGCGGGTCTTCACTCAGCCAGAAACATAGCCTACTTTATCATCAAAAATATAAAATTGATGAATGATGATGATGATGATGAGGATGAGGATAGGGCTGGGTCGGTATCGACATTTTGTTATCGCGGTTACCGTCTTCCCATTTACCGCCGGTATTGCGGTAATTACCGCACCCCCGTATCTATCAATTAAGGTTCGGCGATAAGCCAAAATATTCTAATCATCAGCCCAGAATTTGCCGCTCCACAGCCCGAATTATACATCCCCGTACAGCACAGCGGGTCTGGCTTTGAAAGGAGCAGCTCACAACACGTTGCATCCGCGACGCGTTCTGAGCTTGTAGATCTCTGCACTGTCGGGTTACTATAGTAACGTAGGCTACATGGGCTTTTCAGACACAGTACGCTGTGTGTGAACAACCAGATGAGAGACGGCCCGGGTAGATCGTGTACATTGATTCTGTAAAGTCACGTCTCAAATTGCATTGATTGAGTGACAGGTTTTAGTTACAAGACTTGGCACAAAAGGTTGTAAAATCGCCGACGGAGTCAGCGACGTGTTGGAAAAAGTAGAAGCTGGTTTCATTTTCGGTTTTAGTCCTCACGGCTCGCGCTCTGTCTGTATGAATAAAATAGAATCTGCCACAAGGTATATATAAACACGCTTGTGTCGTGTGGATAATGGAGAAAGTTTAACGCTGCTGCCTGCTACGAGACAGCTGCTCCAGTCAGTGTCCAGTGGGCGGATTTCTGTCTCCGCATGACGGCAATACCTGGGGTCTAGCGTTAGTTTCATTTTCGATGAAAAGGAAACTGATGGCCCATTAAGCTTCCAAACATGTGGTACGCGGCCCAGAGCAGAGCGGCATGGAGCGCATGCGGTCCTTGCTTCTCCCCCGTTTTAAAACTCGCTCGTTCTCAATAAAAAATTGCCTCTTTATTGTCTTTTTTGACCGCGGTAAGGACCCTGACACCGCGGTAGGCCGCGGTATACCGTGGTACGGCGATACGGCGGTTACCGTCCCCAACCCTAGATGAGGATGATGATGATGATGATGATGATGATGATGATGATGATGACGATGAGGATGACGATGATGATGATGATGATGATGGATTTACAAAAATGTATTTCCTGGTAATTGAAAGAAGACTTTAAGATATAGGGTAAGTGATTTCATTTAATTCAAATAATAACACAAAGGATCTATGTTCTGATAGCACTAGTTACTAGAGTGTTTGGTCCATATTTGGACTTCAGTCTTATCCCCTGTGAGTAGAAAAAAGCAGTTTCAGTTGCTCCACCAAAACTGTTGTGTGACAAGTTTTCCTCCAATCAGGATAGAGTGAGGCCTTCCTCCAATCATGGTCGGGTGGGGGCAGGCCTTATGCGCACCAAGGCCCGCCCCCACTTGATCATGATTGGAGGAAGGCCCCCGCCTATTCTAAAACTTAAGTGAAATCACTTGCCCTACCTTTAAACTATATCATAAAATAAATAAAAAAGCAATACAATCAAATGCATCAAGTCCAGTCAGATGGTGGTAATTCTTCTGCAACCAGTTCTTCATTAATAAGTACTACAGTGCTGAGAAGCACTTCCTTATTGGCTTCATATCCAGCGAAAGCTTCCCTTGCCGTCTTGGTGCGGAAGCTTCGCTCAAGCTCATCTGCATTTCCCAATACACTCACCTCATAAGCATCAAGACAAACATTGTTCGCCATTCTCTTTTTCCAATATCCGTCTTCCTCTCGCAAACGTCTAATATCATTTGAGCCTTGATGCCGCCCCCTGAGCTGAATATCAGCGGCGTCAGGTCACAACCTTGTATGTGCAAAACCTTTACTGTACCAGGAAATGGGTGTGTTGTTCCAATAGATCCAATCGGATTATTATTTGGTCACAAGCTCTTGATGATACTTTTCTTTGGTTCAATATTCATACAAAAATAAACACACACACACACACACACACACACACACACACACACACACACACACACACACACACTCACTCACTCACTCACTCACTCACTCACTCACACACACACACACACACACACACACACACACACACACACACACACACACACACACACACACACACACACACACACAGACACAGACAACTTTCACTTGCATGTTTCAAAAGTTGCGAAAATAGCGCTGTGACGTGTTGGGAGCTTGTAGATTGGCTGTTGCTCTCCTTCTACATGACATACGGTATAAGGAGTCTTGTATGACACAGTAGCGCTTTAATTAACCAAAAAATATGCAGTAAAAATACGGAGATACAAGGTTTCTGACCCGCCAGTAATAAAATAGGCCAATACAAATACAAGAAACCCGGACTGCCGAAGCAATAGATACCTTATATTGGAATAGTGTTTCTACTACAGGCAGTCAGATATTACACTTTATCTTAATATATCGACTCACTGTAACATCATTGCTGATGTCTGTACAGTACAGGCATGATTTGGTTTGGCGTTTCATGTGCGAAGACAGAAAAAAAACGTGTTCTTGAGCATGTGTGTAATCTCAGCTGAGTTGCAGCATGCGATATTAGGTAGCAGTAAATAGCTTATCAGTGGAAGGTCCACAGCTCGAGTTGACGCTCCTGTCCGTGTATGTGTGAGTGAGCGTGCGTGCATGTGTGTGCACGTGTGCACGTGTGTGTGCTCATGTAGCATATACGCCACACACAACAGCGACTTACAATAAGCTGTTGTACATAGAATGCTAAATGGTGCATTTTTTAGCGCCTTTATCCAGGGCGCTTTACAGAGATTGTGCATTACATTCACCCATTCACACACATTCACACCAATGGCGGAGGAAACCATGCAAGACATCAACCTGCTCATCGGGAGCAATTAGGGGTTCAGCGTCTACATAATATATACATAGAAAGCGGAGAGACAGTAAACTAGGATCACAGGTAAACCAAGAACCTAGCAATAAATAATTCATACTATCAACGTAATATTCTGTACAGAGAAAACTAATAGGATATCAGGAAGCATATGGGCGATGAAACATCAGAGGGGCATAAACGGACACAGGCAAACATATGGTCAAAACGGGTCTTATGACAACAGGTATAATGGGGTTTGCATTAAAGGGTAGGACATTCACAGCGATCTCCATATACTGTATGGACATAAAATGGACGCCCGTATGTGGAGCTGATGTCTGACATCAGCTCCACATCTGAGTTTTCCGGAACCGGCACTGTCTGCAGAGATCTCCATAATGGGCATAAGTGGACACAGGCAAACAGACAGATAACTCCATATATGGGCATAAATGGACACAGGCAAACAGATGGTCAAAACGGGTCCTACAAAGATCTCCATATATGGGCATAAAATGAACATTGACAGATATCTCCATATATGGGCATAAATGGACCCAGGCAAACAGATGGTCAAAACGGATCCTATGACAACAGGTATAATGGGGTTTGCATTAAAGGGCGGGACATTCATTCCCTATTTACATCGTTCCCGAGTTGGCCAGGTCGCCGACTAGACGCTGGAGTCTGTGAGGTCAGATGTACAGTAGAGGTATTGGCCAGCTTCATATTGTATGGAGATGTCTTGGCCATATAGGGAGCCTGACATGAGGCGTCCGTGAGGTCAGATGTAGAGGTATTGGCCAGCTCCATATATGGAGATGTCTTGGCCATATATGGAGCTTGACATGAGGCATGACAGACGGACATGATCTGCAGGTTTTCATGCTAAATGCGATCTATACAGTACGGTCGCAACAATGAACCCATCATCTGTTTAAATAACATGCTATAAAAATTACGTTCATAACATTGTGGTCCATGGAAAAAAAGGAGGGGAAAAAAAGGAACAAAAACACAAGAATCACATGGTTTATGGGTTTCGTCTATTTATATGCCACATGCCGCTCATAAAAAAATAATACAACACCCGGTTTCGCCCGAACCTCCCGGAGGCTCGTCGTATTATTGGATGCAATTACGTATCGTGATTTAATCCGATTCAGCTGGAATTATAAATGGGTTAGAGTCAAAACGGGGAATAACGCAAACAAATAAAGTGATACATTTGACAGAAATTGTAAGTTACAGACGAGCCTGTCCCGGCCATCTGGAGTGCTCTGGCGAGAGCCGGAGGCAAGCTGCGATGGAAGAGACGGTTCACACACTCTGAGTGCTCTGTAGCATCACTGGTCCTCTGGAAAACATGTACGTACAAAAGCCTGACTTTACAACGACTTTTGTGAAATAATCTGTGCAGTGGTGGAAAAGGTATTCATATTTAGTTTATTTTTTTTACTTGTAAAAGTATCAATACTGAAATGTAGAAATACTCTGTTACAAGTAAAAGTCCCGGATTTCAAAATGTACTTACGTAAAAGTACAAAAGTATTGGTATCAAAATGTACTTAAAGTACCAAAAGTAGAAAGTACTATTATATGCAGAATGTCCAATTTCACAAGTTTTCAAATGTATAAACAAAACATGTTTGAAAACAGCTGATCTACAAGCGCACAATGCATTTTTTTAAAGACACATTTGTATGACAAAGTTATTTATGAAAAAAAGAAAAAATCTCAAAAAATATGGAGATACAAGGTTTTCTTCCTGAGAGCCATGATATGAGTACTCTTCAAACTGAGGAAGCAATTGATTATGGGGGGGGGGGGGGGGGGGGGTGCTCAAAGTACATTTACTCAAATGCTGCACTTAAGGACCAGTTTGAGTTACTTCTACTTTATTTGAAATGGATATCCATCTTGTCCATTTCTTATATTACACTCCACTACAACTCAGAGGCAAAATGTTGTACTTATTTACTGCACTACAATTACGTGACGGCTTTATTAGTTACTTTGCAGATGTGGGTTAGGCCTATTTATTATTAAAAAATATCAGGGGGTGTAATTGGGTATGGCAAGGTATGGCAGCCAGCATATGAATTCAAATTAGAACAAAATGATTGCTTTCAGAGGGTTGATAGTCCTGGCCACTCCCAGTAAGTAGGGCGAAACACCCAGGCTGGGCTAAACACCTGGGAAAGTGGTGAACAGGAAACTCTCTGAGTGAAACCTGTGTTGCCATGTCTGCATATAATAAGCAATTTGGGTCTTAAAAAAGTGTACAGTAGTTGCTTCTTGGGCTTGGTTTTTAATGTTTTTTAAACCAGTGGACCCCCAGATTAATATATGTTTTCCACAGTCGCAGACTCCCATCTGATATGTGGTGAACTCCACACAAGATGTTGTTCAAACGTCTCAAAAATCTTCAAAATATAACAGTAGGCCTACCGGTATATGTTTTTTCCTCAATATAAAAAAAGCAGATCTACAAGCTCACAATGTGTCTTGCTGATCTATTTTCAAATAGCCAATGTAAAGTAATAAAACTGAGCCTATAGACCCGGCCGCTTGTTTCTTTGGCTAAATCTGGCAACACATGATTCCCAGCGGTTCACTTCCTTACTAGGGAGGAAGTGAGAAGATGTTGAATGAAGCAGCACACAGAGAACAACTCAATAGAGACACACGGGCTCCTACAAATATGGCCGTCCTATTGTGATAGCGATCCGACTTCGGGTAAGGATGAACGGTGAACTGCAGCTGCCAATGCAATCCCAATGAGAGGCATCGTGAAATATCATAATTTCAGTGGTTGACTACTGAGGCATTAGCGATTTTTTTTGTGTTCTAATAAAGTGTCCCATGAGTTTAATTGTGCCTTTTTAAAGTGGCATATCTGTCATCTTGATACACTACCTACAATATACTTTAATATACTTCATCTGTGAGTCAAAAGTGCTAGCATTGGAAATCTTAAATTTAGGTGGTCGCATGGTACACACGTCATGGACGCATCCCTTGAGGTTTTCTATACCCAGATACGCTCGTCTCTCATGTATAATTAGGCTGTTTATTTTTGGGAAATGATCGCATCTCGCCTTTTCCAAACGGAGTCTTGCAGGTTATTTTTGGATTAATACTAACCTGGAGAATCCACTCTGTAGTTGAAAAGGTCGGGATCTTCAAAGTCGGCGCTCATAAACGCACAGCAGTAAAGACAGTGATGTCACTGAAAAGCGACAGGTTCTGTGTCTGCCGTTTCCCCTCTTCTCTGTTAACATTATGGGTAATCCATTCAAGTGGCAAATTAAATGTGACACACATCATGTATTTAGAAAACAAGAAGACATGTTGTCAGGGTCAGGCCATACATCTGGAAACATATTTTTATTCAAATCAAGATAGTCTGCAGTTCGTGTAGGATTATTTTAATATTAGGCTAACCACAGCTGAATTGCAATGACTTTCTATGGGCTGGCTTGCAGTGCACCGTTCTCCCTTACCCGAAGTGGGGTCGCTATCACAATAGGACGGCCATATTTGTAGGCGCCCGTGTGTCTCTATGCAATGCATTTTTTTGTTTTGTTGTTAGCAGCAGTGGTGTTTTTTCAAGTGGCAAACAGTTGTTTATTTGTGGTTGCAGCAAAACAATACTATCCACTCACGGACAAGTCATCATGTCTTGCTATTTTCATCAAGTTCATACAAGTTCATCTTAAGGTAAGACAGCACTTGTCTTTCTTATACTTTTTCTTTCTTGTTGTGCACGTATGTCTGTGTGCCATCAAACATGCTCACTTTCCAGGCATATAGACACTAGTATGCTTATAGGCTACTGCTGGCTTATTCTCTTCCATTTGTATTTGCTGCTTTTGGTGTTAAATTGTGGTCTTTAACTTTATGGTCTGTTCAAGTGATACTGTTGTGTTTTGTTGTTGCATAGTGTGGTTTGGGCTGATGAGTCGAATGTACTGTATACAAGAAGAGTGGGCACTTTGATGTAAAATTGTAGATTTTCATACAAGTACTGATAGTACTGGATGGAGTAGGGTTCATACTGTAGTAGGATGACACTGCATTTGAAAAGGCTTATGTTGTCTCAAGCCATTTGCGCACATTGACATGTCGGCTACTACTAAGTATAGCCTACTGTATGAGTGTTTGGTGGCCTTTGAAATGAATGCTGTCACGTGAACTTGCCATAAGTTAGCTTTTGCTGAATTGACGCAACATCACTTATTGGCCCTATTGTATACACACACACACACACACACACACACACACACTTGCGCGCACACACTTGCATAACTGTACAGCGTGTGGGAGTTGACAGGGGGAGAGAGAGTGTAATATTTTTTGGGGGAACAGACAGTATCAGGCAAGCCTATATAATGTGATCAGCATGTATAGGCCTATACATAATGCTGTTGACAACACTATACTGTACTGTAGTTTCCTATATAAACATCTGGAACCAAAGACCCTGTTCAAGTTGCACTGCAGACCATGATTGCAGCACATGATGTCACCCGCACCCTCAAATGCCTCCACTGGCTTCTGGTTCAAGTTCCGCATCACCTACAAACCGCTCGTCCTCACCTGCTGACTTGAGTAACTCTGAGAGTGTCTGTCTGGGTGAATGCGCGTCCTCAGTCAAGTGTGTGTGTGTGTGTGTGTGTGTGTGTGTGTGTGTGTGTGTGTGTGTGTGTGTGTGTGTGCGTGTGCGTGTGCGTGTGCGTGCGCGCGCACATAATGTAATTGGGTGGCTCCCACGTATAAACTCACTCACCCTCAGAGTCAGACGTGTGCTCATATGTGTGTGTGTGTGTGTGTGTGTGTGTGTGTGTGTGTGTGTGTGTGTGTGTGTGTGTGTGTGTGTGTGTGTGTGTGTGTGTGTGTGTGCGTGTGCACGTGTGTGCATGTGTGTGTGCACATAAGAGCCCACGCAGTTGTGTGCATTATTCTCTTGTGTGAGTCTGTCTGTAAATAATGAAACTAGAACTGTGTGTGCACTGTGCACACACCTGGGGGGGAGTCTGCTGTGGTAGACTAGTGTTATGTAATTAGATGTTGTTATTATTAAACATCACTCACTCAAGGTTTGTGAGTGTATTAACAGTGTTAATTCTGACAGCACTAAATGTTGATGTAGTTTTAGTCTCATAGTCTTCTGAATACATTTTCATTTAGTTTTAGTCATATTTTAGTCACCAGAAGTAATTTTAGCCTAGTTTTAGTCGACTAAATATCTTTAGATAAGGTTTTAGTCAATGGGGTCTTAATGGTAAAGACAGAACCTGTATGTTCCCCCCCCCAAAAAAAAAACATGTTGCTTTTTTCAGGAAATGGCGAGAAAAACTAAAATACTGTGTTCCCATTCCTGTCGTTATTATCTCTTTTTCTACCATGTAGGCTAAGCTATAGGCTAATCACCTTTTCTGCTGTTTTCAGCAAATCACTTAAAATGTATAGAATAACATATACATCCATTATTTCCATCTGCGGTGTTGTTTAAAAGACCCCTGGCTGCATGTCTCCTAGTGTTGAGGAAAAAAGAAAACAATCAGACAGCCGGGAATCTCCAGTGCAAAGATAGAACCAGTAGACTGTGGCTTGTTTTCACCCAAAGTCAGCACAAAGCAGAGAATTCTTTACCCATAGCCTCTTTTCTTTTTACAAACGAAAGCAAACAATCCTGGTCTAGTTCAGATCACATGACTTGGTGCTGTAGGATCACCCACAGACAGCAGACACCTGCCCCCTGTGCTTCCTTGCCCAAATAAGGATTTGACGAACGCTCGCCGTGGCAAGAATGGGCCGTGCGTCGAATGAAGAACACGCTCGTCAGAGGCAGTAAAAGAAAAATCCCAGGCTCTTGTTGATTTGTTTTCATTGGTTCAATATTTATAACACACACAGCTCTTATTTTATTTTATTATTTTATTTTGAATCTATGATAGAACAGAGAAGTTACAAGTGCCATATAAAAATGACATATTCTCTATCAATTACACACCCCACGACGCCTTGAATTCATAGAGATTTTATTTTATTTTTTGTCAAATCCCTGAGCCAATAATTGGATGACCGGCGGGGATTCTCCTTAGTGGCCGATGACCCGGTCATCAAATTATTGGCTCAGGGATGCGACAAAAACTAAATCTCCATGAATTCAAGGCGTCGTGGGGTGTGTAATTGGTAGAACATATGTCATTTTTCTGTAAACTTTGTTTGACCCTACAAAGTGCAGTAACTACGAACAAAAATGTGACTGAAATGGGTTTAAAGGTGTTTCAACTCGTCAGCCAAATGAGATATCAGCATGTAAGTGCTAGTACACTAATTGCATATCTGTTCTTGAGGTAAAAATGTCTATCCTCCCAAAATCAAAAACATATTTTGATCTTTAGGATACACAAATAAGTTGGTGTGTCCAAAACATAGTGCAATTTGGCTTTGTAGGGCATAACCACTTTCACTTTAGTTTTTGTTTTTAAAAAATAGTGAAAATAATAAATATAACAGAAATAGTGACAAATAGATCAACTGTTTTTGGCAAGGAGATTTGGCGTGGATGGTCAAAAGTGGTCAAAGTAACAGTTGTAACTCTAGTGCAGTTGTCCTTAGACTGAGAGGGGCTCAAGTTAATTATCACAAATAAAATAAATGAGCTCGAGGTATCGGAGATACAAGGTTTCCTTCTGCGAGAGAGAGTTTTATGGCAGTGGATATGAGAACACATGCAGGAAGCCGCCTTTTTGATAAGGTCACTGATGACAGAGTCTCTGCGCCGCTTTCTAATTAAAGAAAAGGGACGCAGATGATACAGACCAGCAGAGAGAGAGACAAACACACACACACACACACACACACACACACACACACACACACACATACACACACACACACACACACACACACACACACACACACACACACACACACACACACACATAGAGAGAAATAAATGTGGACTTTCTCGCCTGCTCGACATAGCCCTGGGTATAGAGGACGTTAAGTTTCAACACTATCCTCCTATAATTGTTCCTCGGTAATGCTCATTATAAGATGACACCTTTTCTGTCCCCTCGCTGTGTGTCTGTACACAGACTTACAGAGCTATACCAGTGACATCATCCATGGGGATTCCAAGCTCCCATATTATAGACATCCGTCTGAAAACCGGGTTATAACTGGTCTAAAAGTGAAACTTTGTATTTTCTAGGCTCAGCCATTGATTAGCTGTAATCTGTTTCCATGCGGCGAAGACTGTGTGTGTGCATATCAAAGGTTTACATAAACTTGTTTTTTTTATGACTTTTTATTTTATTCATTTATTTTTACAATAGGACAGAACTGAGGGCAGACAGTAGTAGCCAGGTCATCATTATGGATCATATGTTCCCTAGAAAAACTAAAACCTCAACAAAAGCCGAACAAACATATCACATACTGACAAATAAACAAGCCCAAACCTAAAACTACAAAAAAGAGAAAGAGAGAAAAAAAACAACATGAACAAAACATAACATCTACATTAAACTGTAAGGTTTGCATTGCACCTCTACCATAATAAAGCCTCGCACACCAGTCCACCACATTCTTACGTGACAGGATAAATATACATTATGTGCCACACCGACGTGCCTGCATGGTCTCCTCGGCCGTTGATACCCAGAGAGGGCTGAGACCCTGGGCCTGCCCGGGGCCCCTCCGTCTGCGCATGCAGTAGGACCCCAGAGCCAGCCCAGAAATGGTGGTGTCGTGTTGTGAGAGCGTCTCCTCCGGTCTCCTCTGTGTCGTCACTTCAGCTCTACAAATCGAGAGTAGCATGCAGCGCTGCTGGCCCCGCCCATTGGTTCCCGGAACTCAAGTTTAGTATACTACCTCAAGAGCAGGACCAAAAAATGTGCCATGGCATTGGTCCGAAGGTTCATTAGTCCGAACGTTCATTAGTCAGAATTTGTTAAGAATACTATGCCTAACTCTAACCCTAACCCTAACCTCAGTAACCCTAACTAAATTCGGACTAATGAACCTTCAGACTAATGAACCTTCAGACTAATGAACCTTCGGACTTATGGGCAGTCCCCCCCAAAAAAATGGTTCCCAGAACCTTGTCTGAAACTGGGCCGTGCGCTACGGAAACAAAACCAGAAACGGAAGACTAGGTTGAGGTTCTGGAAAGTTCTGGTTCCGACTCACAGTGGAAAAGCGTCTTTTGACTACTACTACCTGTTTGCTCAATTCATGGGTTGCATTTGTAGTCCTACACCAGCCATTTTGAGGACCAACACAGGTGTTTTGATTAACGTAGAACATTAGTTTTATGCCAATCAGACAAATTGAACACCTGTGTTGGTCCTCAATATGGCCGGTTTAGGACTACGATTGCAACCCATGAATTACTAGTTTGTAACCAGAAATACTGTTCCTACGAAACAGTGTGGGCTCCCTGCTCCCTCAATGGCTAAAGGCCCTGCCTTTGTACTGTCAGCCAGTTTTTTGAGGAGAATAACCAGAGTATATAAAAAATTCAACTCATTCTTTCAATGGATTAAAATCGTGTTTTATTTGATGGCCTTCCTGCCCTGGCATTTGGCCTTTGTGCCCTCAAAAAACACCAAAGGCCAAGTGGCCTTGTCCCTAAAATGATGAAATTCCAGGCCTGCTTCCCTATTCTATGTTTTGGCTGGATAGTCTGTAACACAGTATTGTTAATAATAAAGACTAAGTATGAGGCAAGCCTGCTGTGTTTTATCCTTTTGACAATACAAAGATAAGACCAGTAAGACTCCCTAATCGGGAGATAAGCGACCGTCAGGTCGCAGCGTGATTTTAGGCCAGAATGTGTAGGAGCAGTGTCCAAAAATGTGTTTGAAAAAATCGGCCTGATGGTGGTGGCGCTATATGGGACAGATCCATGTTGATGAGATGAGTGTAGACATACTGTGTACAGATTTGCGTGATTTTAGGGCGAAATCTGTAGGAGCAGTGTCCAAAAATGTGTTTGAAAAAATCGGCCTGATGGTGTCATCAACATGGATATGTTGATGACATGAGTGTAGACATACTGTGTAGCGATTTGCGTGATTTTAGGGCAAGATCTGTAGGAGTAGTGTCCAAAAATGTGTTTTAAAAAATCGGCCTGAAGGTGGCGCTAAATGGGACAGATCCATGTTGATGACATGAGTCTAGAGCAAGTGTGTTCCGATTTGCGTGATTGTAGGGCAAAATTTGCAGGAGCAGTGTCCAAAAATGTGTATGAAAAAATCGGCCTGATGGTGGCGCTATATGGGACAGATCCATGTTGATGACATGAGTGTAGACATACTGTGTAGCGATTTGCGTGATTTTAGGGGCAAATCTGTAGGAGTAGTGTCCAAAAATGTGTTTTAAAAAATCTGCCTGAAGGTGGTGCTAAATGGGACAGATCCATGTCGATGAGATGAGTGTAGACATACTGTGTACCGATTTTGTGATTTTAGGGCAAGAATTTTAGGAGCAGTGTCCAAAAATGTGTTTTGCAAGAATCGCCCTCATGGTGGCGCTAGAAGAGGGGCATGTGAGAATGTGGAGGTTGTGGTTTGGCAGGCAAGGAGTGTGTGTGCAAAATTTGGCATGGATCGCGGCAACGGTTGCGGAGATATGAGCAGGGCAAAAGTGTGACGTGTGACGTGTGACTGACTGACAGACTGACGGACGGATAGCCGGTGGAGGTTTTGATAGTAAATGTGACCTGACGGCCGCAATTAAGCATGTATTTCCCATATTTTATTTTGTCAAGCAAAGCAGAATGGAACTTGGTGCGATGGGGATAAAATAATACTTATTTTATTCTCCAATATCCTGTGGTTTAAGAAGGATTCAAAGAGAGACAGTACATTTGAAGGAACACACACACACACACACACACACACACACACACACACACACACACACACACACACACACACACACACACACACACACACACACACACACAATCAATATTTGATTGTTGTGGTTTTACGTCTTTCAATAATGGAGCATTGGAGTTCATTACTGGTCTGAATCACATGTTTATGAAAATGATCACATGTCACATTATGTATTGATTAATTCATGATATGTATTTTGGCCTACGTCACACACATGACCACACAAAAACTATTCTTGGGGAAAGTTCCATTCCATCAAGTGGAATCACTTCCTCATTCTTGGCGCCATGATGTACAATGTCATTGTATTAATGTCCATTTTTTAGGGAAGTTAAAATAATACCCAGTACGAATCGTGGTAAGCCCCAGAGGGAGAAACTCTAAACATGGGAAGTCGTGGGTCTTCCCCATGAGGGTTATACTGTATAAAAGCAACACTACAGAGAGAAAGGATTCATAGAACTTCATACAGATTTGACAGCTCTCAGTCACACACACACTGTAAAGACTATTGAACACATACTCCAGGATGGCTGCATATTTGCGTCTCGCTCTGTCCGTATTTGTACTGATGCTGGCTGTCACAACACTGACTGAAGGTAAGAAAGGGTGTTTTTCTTTTTACAGGAATTAATGATGTATATGTGTTGTGGAGGGAGACTCGATCAATGGAATGGACTTGGCACTGCTGTATTATGTTTTGATGGTAACCCCTGGGTGTTTGTTTGGTTATAGGTATGCGTGGTCCTGGACCTAAGAGGTGCTGCTTTGATTTCACTAAGCATGAGCTGCCTAAAGCGAGAGTTATCCGCTATGTCCGGACCAGCCAGCGGTGTAATAACCCTGGTGTGCTGTAAGTATGCTGTTGGTATGTGTGTGTGTGTGTGTGTGTGTGTGTGTGTGTGTGTGTGTGTGTGTGTGTGTGTGTGTGTGTGTGTGTGTGTGTGTGTGTGTGTGTGTGTGTGTGTGTGTGTGTGTGTGTGTGTGTGTGTGTGTGTCCATTTGGTCAGCATCATTACATACATACATTCATCAACATCGTGCTGATTTCTCTGCTTCTTTGGGCTCTTGGCTTCAGGTTGACCACGGTGAAGGGTCGTCAGATGTGTGCCAGACCTTCAGACAGCTGGGTGAAGGAAGTCATCACCTACCTGGACACCAAGGCCAACATTGGAAAACAGACCAACTTCTAATCAATTGGTCTGACATCACAGACCAACTTCTAATCAGTTGGTCTGACATCACAGACCAACTTTTAATCAGTTGGTCTGACGTCAGCGTGTGAGGCCATGACAGGCCAGCTTGTGTGACATGCAGCTGCACATTTACCAGAGTCAAGAGACCTAAGAGAGATTGGATGTATTTATTTGTATCAATAACCTCCATCATTTTGCTATGTTAACATGTCTTATCTGTTAAATAGTTCTACTAGCATTCTAATATTTAGGAAAATATGATTCGAGAAAGGATCATGGAGCTAACGTGAATACCACTGAATAACAGCAATGGATACATTTTGTATTTTTCATTATACTGTGTATATATAATATATATTTTCATCTCATGATGAGCATAATTTGATTCTAGATTCAAAAGAAGATGGCAGCATCAGTTGACTAAGCTAGACTGTATCACTGTGAATTGTTTGTTTTCTTATATGGGTGAACTGTAATTTCATAAATGAGACCCACACAAATTTTGATAAATGCTGGATGGATATTCAAAATTAGGAGATTCTAGTGTTTTTTTATTTATTATTATGCAGGATATGGCTGTATAGGTATCTGTCACTGAGCACCTTACTTACTGTTGTTCTGTATGTAATGTATTGTACTGTACTGTAGCCTACTGTACTGTACTTTTGTATTTTTTGTATGCTGCTGGATGTCCATGTGTCCAAGACAAATTTCTCCTTAGGGAGACCAAATAAATGAACCTTGAACCTTGAAATGGTATAATGTTTGCTTGTACACTGTATTTTTATAGCAATTTTTCAAATGTATTTCATAACTAACCAGTAAGACTCCCTAATCGGGAGATAAGCGACCGTTGGTCGCTTATCTCCACAAATAGGCCAAAAGTTTGTTTTACCAATTATCAAGACATACGGGCAGTTGACAGTTTGCCATGGTTACTCATTGAAGTTGAATCTCCATATATGGAGATAACCTACGCATCTGTCTGACCTCACCAGCCCATATTTGGGCATGAGCAACTTATGTCTCCATATATGGAGATATGATGACATCACACAGTCCTCAGCCGATGATGTGGCGTGATGTCATACAATACACAAACGAGCCCTACAGTATAAAGGGGCAATTCTTGCCAGGAAAGAAGCATTTCTTCGACTCAGACCTTATCGCCAGGGTTGGCTCATAGCAGCTGTCGGTAGATAATGCCGGTCTTATATAAGGGTCATTTGTGTACGGTGTGATGTCATACTGATGTCAGCAGTGTGATGTCATACTGATGTGGAGATATGAGCAGGGCAAAGGTGTGACGTGTGACCGACGGACGGCCGGTGGAGGTTTTGATACTAAACTGCGACCTGACGGTCGCAATAAAGATTCGGGAGAAAATACGCTTTCAGCGTAGTGGTGGTGATCTCTCATTGGCTAAAGGCCCTGCCTTTGTACTGTCTGTCGGTCATTTTCTTTTTTAGGAGAATAAACTTGACCTAAAGGTTTGCTATAACATACTGGTCTCACCTTTCAGCGAGCCCACAATTAGGGATACACAATGTAAAGACCAACTGTCTGTATGTTTGCCTCTCTCTCTCTCTCTCTCTCTCTCTCTCTCTCTCTCTCTCTCTCTCTCTCTCACCCTCCCGCCCTCAAACCCTGCGTACAAAATCCTGCGCCTGCACAAGCCGCACGCGTGCACACCCACCCACGTGCACGCGCACGTGACATTTAGTTATGTTTTGTCCTTTTGGCCGCTTTGATCTCCCTCATTTTTCCATGCATTTACATATCCCCGGGAGAGAGGAGGAGAATAGAAGCTATGTGAGCCATGCTCCGCTCGGAGGAGGCTCTGTTAGTCTCATTTAGCAGGGAATCTGGGGAATGATGATGACACGCGTTTCATTGATTCACCACGGCACAGCCCGGGACAAGAGTACGTACTCCCACAAGTACATACTCAAGTATTCAAAAGTACCAAACTGTGAAGTACATTTTTACTTTTTGATATACTAATGTTGCTATGTTGAAATGTAATACATTTACAAAAAAGAAAGAAAAAAGATGGGTAGGTATAGGAAGGTAGATAGAAACATGGGCAGGCAGGCATGCAGACAGACAGACAGAGAGATAAAATAGCAGACAATGCTCACAACCCATTGCACTGTAGATCATTTCACTATATTTAAAATTACTTAAATGTTAATTCACAAAATATTTTCATAAAGTTTGAGTCTCAAGAATGACAAAATATTATTCTTTTTACTTAAGTTACAGGACTCGAGAAAATGTACTCAGCTACTGTCCAGCACTGTTTAGCAAGGAATGCGAGGAATGATAATGATATTATTCATAAGAGTAGCATACAGGGGGATTCTCTCTCCACACAGTCTAAATGATATGTAGAGACGCATGCTTCTCCACAACCCTGGTGCTCTCGCTAATGGACAGACCCAGAGCCGCCGCTGAAGGACAGTTAGGACACTCTTTATGAAGGCTCAAACTTCAGAAACTTCAGAAACTTTCCAGAAGCCGTAAATAGAACTGGGATCCGGAATCGGGAGGAACCGGATCCGACGTTGGGGAACTATTAGTTCTGTCACATGTGGAAGCGTTTCCGGAATCAGTTTTTAATTTGTATTTCTATCACACTGTCAAAGCTGGTATGTGCATGGACTTGCACATCTGCTATACCAGGGGTCGTTTGAAACTATACTGTTTGGAACTATACAGATGTATTTGGAACTATAGACCTTTTTCCAGATTGCTGCCTTGGAGCTGCTGTGTCGCTGTGCGAAGCAGTGACGCTTGACACCGCGGTTATGGTTGACGCTCTGAGAAATCAGTCTATAGGCTACAGTAATGTTTGGAACTATACTGTTTGGAGCTAGTTACAGCCCTAGTCAGTTGACAAATGGGGGGAAAACAAGTGTACAAGACACAGAAAAAATAGAGAGACACAAAAATACACAATTAGTTATCTTCCTGCTAAGATAAGGGTCCATTTGGTTCCATGTGTACTCTCTCAGGACCTGTAGACTCATAAGGGTCCATTTGGACCACCGGCAGTGCCCGGAACCCCATGTTGACAAACACTGCAATAGGCTTCCCTTGTTTAGAAAGTCTATTAATGACTGTCTTCCCCCAGCTTGGCTCTAACCCTTTCCCAACGCATTAAAGCTGGAATTGATTCTTCCATTGAACTGTCTTTAACCAGAGGGCAGATAACTGGAAGAGAGAGAGAGAGAGAGAGATATTTGTTTCATTACAAAACAGCCAGCGCGCCTGACGCTTACCAAAACTTCATATGTCTCTAGAAAGTCGCCCTCTCTGCCCTATTATATTTAGTCTGCCTCACTGGATCTCTGTCTCAGTGTGCCGATTACTTGATTAGAGGTGCAGTAAGTGATGCGAGAGGGAGACTTTTTTTGTTTCGTTTTTTGTGTGTTTGTTTTTTGCCCCAAATGTAGTCGTTATGCCAATTGATTCGTTTCCTAGACACATTTCTGTATGTTTTCACTGCTGCTATTCTATCCTACTGGCTCACCTGCTCAGCTTCTAGATCGGCTATTTTCGACAGTTTGTTATACATTTTTGACAATGTGTCAAATGGGATATTCTACACTGTGAGTAATTTCTGCCTTTGGTACTTTAAAGAACTTTTGATACCAATACATTTGTGCTTTTGCTCAAGTAAATTGAGAGATCCTGACTTGTAACAGGGTATCTCTACTTTTCTTTAAAAAAAAAACATGTTAATAAAGAATGCAATTCCAGACATAGTATTGCTATCAGTGAAATAAATACATACAGTACATACTGTAAAAAATACTTCACAAAATTTTTTAATGGTACTTCAAAATTACCAATATTAAATAGAAGCTGCTGTGACAAGAGTCAATATAAACTCAGGAGTAATCTGAGGCAATGGTCTCATTTGAAGATTTGAAGAGGCCCTATCCTATGCCTAATCGCATTTTATCATTTGGGAAACATTATTTAAAAATATTGCAAATAGTCGATCTACAAGCTCACAACGAGTCGACCTGTGAAGGATGCATGGAAGAGGCCCAATATCTTTCCATTATGGCTGTTGCGGCCTACAGCATTGCGTTGTAGCCTCGGGATCCAGACTTTTCAAGAAGGAAAAGCCTGGGATAGCGCCCCTGTAACTGTGGCTCACAACATTTTAATTGCATATAAAATATATGTAGCCGTTCAGATATCTTACTTTACATCAGTATTGTTCATGTGAACTGGTTTGTTTAGGTTTATCCATTATCATTATAAAATCGCTATGATTTATCACTCGTTTTCCACCGCGGATCACTTCCTCATTTACTCAAAGCGGACAGCAGCAGGAGTCGTGTCCCCCGCCGCGTCCATTCCGAGACGCCGGAGGAGCCGATGAGAATGTCCGCGTTAGGTTAGACTAGTTGCATTGTGATTGTGCTGTGCGTCGCATCCACCAACACATTCTCACTCCCCAACTTTTATCAGGCTTCAGAGGCTTTCGTCGCATTAACCTCTGAAACAACTAAAATCAACTAATGTCCCAAAATCTCCATCGCAATGCTTCACTGCCTCGACATCTTATTTCACGGAAGCAGGGATGAAATATGGCACTTCCATTTTTAAAAACTAGGCGCGTTGGAACTACATTTAGTGGATCATTTATTTTCATTTGGACCTGGACATGGCAGAAGAAGTAAAGGATTGTTCTCGTAACATTACTGCTTAATCGTATTAAAGATGAGACTTTGAAAGACGGATATGTAAGCAATTATTTTCATTCTCAGGGATAAGGGGAGCCGGAGAAGGACTACAATTGATGCCGAATCAAAGGACTAAATATAACAATACTGGCTAAACCCTTTTTTAAAGCCTGGCTAACAAACAAACAAACAAACAGTAATACTGTATGTCTAACCAAACAGAGATACAGTGGCAGGTAGTTTCTTCTTAAACAACTCTTTTATCAATTGTAAACCTGTGCTTGCCTGTGGAGTCTTTCAGCATCTGAGGAAGTATTTCAGGAGCAACAAACAAACGTTTTGCATCCACAATGGTTTATTTTCAAACTTCAACTTCAGTGCATTTAACCTCGCATAGGGCTGTCACAATTATTACATAATCATCTAATCGCAATTATTTTACATCGCAATTATTTTGGGATAATCTTCATAATCGTTTACATGTTGAAAAATGTTTATATATGTTCAAACATTTAAAAAATAGTGGAAATAGCAGATCTACAGGCTCACATCGTGCCGCGATGTTCTTTTTAAAGTGTAAAGTTGTCAAACATGCCAGTAATTTCTTTGTATGTTTAGGTTATGTGTCATATCTGCCATGTGCAACTTCAAGGCCTACAAGCCAAACAGAAATGTAATTGTCAACGACAAAAACACAATTAAATCATTAATCGCAATTATTTGAGTGACAATTAATCATCATGTAAAATGTCATAATCGTGACTGCCCTTAACCTCGCGTCACCAGACTTTCCACCTCGGAGGAAAGCCTGGTGTTGGTTTTAAACGGCTGTGTAATCCGGTCTAGGCGTGGCCTAAACCGGCAACAGGCAAAAGAAGCAGCGTCTCTTTGTTTTGGTCCCACCTGTTTGTTTCCCCAATCCCTACTTAAATGCTTTGGAAATGTAGTCTTGCTAGTCGCTGCGAGTTGGACTAAAAGATGGATATACTGTACCAAACAAACCTTTCCAGAAATAAGCAAAACTATGCCGCATCAAGGGTTTTATTGGGTAGGCCCTAAAATTATATCCTTGAAGGCAGGGAAAGGTTTTTGTGTTAAAACTGTTTCCGGTTTGGTAGTTCCGGCCAAAGTGTAATCTGTCTGATGACTACAACATGACATAGATTGTTGCCGCTCCCGACCGGATCAGGAACTGGAAATGCAACTGATCCCAGGCTACAATGCATATTACTGTATGTGCACCATTAGTTCAGCACCATGGACAGCTCAAGACAGAAATACACCCCTAAACAGTTGTGTTTTGTATTGCATTTCAGTCTGACCAGAGATAAAATGAACATTTTGGCAAAGACACATTTGGTGTAGAGTGAAAAAAAAGTACGTACCAAGTGCACTCTTTGTCCATTTTACTAACTATAGAGGGTTTAAAGGGATAGTTCAATTTCAGGTTTTGGGTATGTTTTGCCCATCCCTAATGTGCACTGTAATTTAACATGTACTGTAGTATGGAACAGCTTGCGTGCGCGTCTGTGTATACATATAAAATTCCCTACAGGGACTATTAAAGGTTAAATTATTATTAATATGGAAGCACATTTAAAGGAGGCACCTGGAGGTAGGAGCCTCATCGCAGCATCATGTCCTGTTATGAGAAAACCGTTATTTTGCTAGAACGCAGACATCTGGACAGCTGTGATGACAATACTCCAGTTGTCTGGCTCAGGGCACCCCTGTAAATATGTTTTTCATGCACGGCACCCATGAATTACTTGTTGCGACCAGCATGTCTTGTGTGTCCTTCCCTCTGTCACCTAATCAAAGATCAAACCCTGGATATCCATAATGAGCATTGGAGATGACTGGATCATCATCTAGATCTCCATATATGGAGTTGACCTCTACATCTGATTCCCAGATGATGCCTTGTTACTGAAGAGCAACCACACTAATAGAATCCCTTTTTGTATGCCCATAAAAGGGGACAAGGACTGAGAGACAGATACTGACACGCACAGACGCATGTTTGGGGTCTCACAGTGCATGGTTGGTTCTACAGACAGGGATCTCCATATATGGGCATAAAAGGGATTGTGTATGATGTCAGACATCATAGACGTCATAGGACTTTCACATAACGAGTAACCGAGTAAGCATGTCTGGGGTCTCACAGCACATCGTTGGTTCTACAGACTCCAACTTTTGCACAAGGATAGCTCAGATTTTTGCCTATATTCTTAGCTTCCGTTACTGTACTTGCATAATGTACAGTTGTATGAAACAACTTTTTTTCAAGAACCGCCGATCCAACCAATATGCCCATATCTCCATATACATGGATCTCAAGACAGATTGCCAAGACAGATGGCGTGGAGGTCGCTTTTCACCCTTAGGCGTCTTACTAGTTACTACATACCCGTAGACAGCACCATTCATTAATCAGTCATATTATATGGTACGCAAATATGTAAATCATTCCTCTGATATAGTATGTCATGAGGAAAACTCAAGATAATATCCATTTCTATTAGGACAGATTAAATATATTCACTGAAAATCAAGTATGAAGATATTTTCAATCTTGAGCGAAAACTGAAAAAGACACTAGCGAAAATACTTTCAATATTACTGTAGCTGTGTGAGATGTGCTATTATGCGTGTGTGTGTGTGTGTGTGTGTGTGTGTGTGTGTGTGTGTGCGTGTGCGTGCGCGCGCGCTTGTGCGTGTGTTCATGCGACACATAACAGGCCTAATAGTAGTCAATCTTTCATAAACCGGTTGCCTCTGTGCATTGTTCAATTGCCCATGGATGTCTTTATCGTCGTCTTATGTCTCTTACTCTTACCTGTGTGTAGCCTGTGTTTCATGCGTGCTGCTGTTGTATTTCCCCCGCGGGGATCAATAAATGTTCATCTTATCTTAATACCCTGCCAAGCGCTCCTCTGGGGGAAGTAAAAAAAAAGGGGGGAAAAAAAGAATACAAATAAACAAAAGGCAAGCTCCTTTCCGGAGCAATTACTGCCATGTCATTCCACTGGGTTCACAATTCACATGACTATATCTGTCATCCCAGGTCTATAGCAGTGGTTCTGAAACATGTAAACCGTCAATTCTGATTTTTTTCCCCCCCCTCTACGCCAAAGGGCGACTAGGGATGGGACGTTAAGCGATGTTATCGTTTATCACGATAAAAAACACTCATGATAATCGTATCGTGGAGATTCGATATACCGGTATATTGTGATATCGTCCTCCGTCATGCACTGGGATCAATTCACCTTTACTTTGCCGAGCTGCATATCTGGTACCACTTAAACCCTCTATAACTGGTAAAAAGGTACTTATAATCTACGTACTTCATACAGTCTTTTTTTCACTCTCTATCAAATGTCTTGCCAAAAAATTGCCGATCTACAACATCTAGACATTTGACTCTCGGTGCAGAACTTCTGTATTTGCGATGGCGGCGGCGGCAGCAGCGTCGGCTGCAGCTGCAACTTTGAGATCTAAACCTGTGAAATATACGGATGCTGATGGCAACATCATTGTGGAAGATGAGTTTCTTAACTTTTTAGTCATCAAAATGAAAACGATGGGCCAGGATGAGTTAATATTGTTGACTACAAGCCATTTCTCGTCTGAGTGGATTGCGAGTTCTAAGAAAGCTTTGTTTGAACTCTGCCCAGAAACCAGCCAGCGCTGTGTACAGCACAGAGGGGAGCAAAAGGACGTGAATAACGTCAAAAGTTGCATCGGACTAATTAACGAGCTTGGGGACAAAATCCCTCGCTTTGTGTCACACAATATTGACGAATTGCCACCTGTGTCCTTTAACAGCATTGATGTTTCATGTTTGCTGACAAAGATTGAGAAGCTGGCTGCAGATGTTGCTATAATGAAGCAAGGTATGGCCATGCAGGTTAAAGCCTCTGATGAGCTTTGTACTATGTCCGTGGATCTAAACCAGCGGCTGTGTGTCGCGGAGAAACTTGGTTTGGTGAAGGGGAACGTGCTGGTCTCGACTCAGACAGAGAAGGAGACTCCTAAACAACAGGACAAAGGCAATGGAAGAGGTGCCGGGCCGTCGCTCAAACCACCGGCTCAACGTCAACGACAGATGAGCTGGAATACGCTGGCCTGCGATGAGCGCCCTGTGCCTGAGGCTGAGAAGGATACAGCGGAGGGGGGCGGGGACGCTACTGCTGCTGCTGCGGTGACTGAAACATGGAGCTACGTGGCTAAGCGGGGGAGCCGTGGCGTACAGGCTGCTGGAGTACCTGTGCGACCCAAAACCAGGCTGGAGCCTCGGCGTGACAAGAAAGTTGTTGTCGTCGGGACTGGCTCGGGAGGTGACATCCATACGGTAAAGACAAAGCTGGTGAGTGTATTTGCCACAAAGTTCGCGCCAGAGCTGGATGCACACATTCTGACAAAGTACTTGAGAGACAAACTTCGTCGCGATGTTGATAGGGCTGGTTTTGAGACGTACATGTAGTACGTTTCGGAGGCCAACGGTGTTGAGAATTGCTTCAAATAAGGACAACTGGGTCTGGCTTTCTGGTGCATTTTATTGATCACGAACACAGTCAAAATGGATACTCTGTCTCCTTGACAAAGTCTGCCAAGGAGAGGAAGCATAGCTGTGTCCGGGCCCATTTGTCTACCAACAGCACGTGGGCTGTTAGCAGAGGTGAAGGGCCCGAATGGTCACAAGCATACAGTATATATTGCATATGTGAGCTCCTCCCTCCAGGAGGGAGGAGGAGGATCTTACAGGCTGGTTAAACAGATACGCATACATAAGTACATCAATTGTCAGAGTAAAATACAGTACATACATTGATTGTCACATTGATTGTCAATCATCAGATACATCAATACATTACAACATGGTACATGATGTTAAACTATATGAAAATACATACTGTAAGATATAGAGACAGATAGAACACAGAGAGGCAGAAGGGGAAAGGGGGGGGGGGCAGAGGAGAGAAGGAGGAATGGTGAGATAGGTGTGTGTGTGTGTGTGTGTGTGTGTGTGTGTGTGTGTGTGTGTGTGTGTGTGTGTGTGTGTGTGTGTGTGTGTGTGTGTGTGTGTGTGTGTGTGTGTGTGTGTGTGTGTGTGTGTGAGACAGAGAGGGGGGGAGAGGGAGAGAGGGAGGGAGGGGAAATGGAGGATGGTGTCCTAAAGGACAGAGATCAAAGAGGTCAAAGGGGTCTGTCTTAACAATCATATGTTGTTGGCCGTCACTCCGGGTGGGCAACTGATGTCAAATAGCCTAAGGTCTACAGAAGTTGCGGGAACATTTATACTATGGAAGTTTACGAATAGAATTACATTTTATGACCATATCATATCCTCCCTTTTGTTAATTACAACAATCTAAATTGCTTAATTAAAACAATAAATGTAACTTCAGTTACGACAATAAATGTAATTCTAGCTTATAATGTATATACCATAATAATTTCTTAAATTCAACAAAATACATAGCATTGTCACACTTTGATTAACTTTATTCAGAACAGTGTGATTGCTGTGACTTTGACAGAGTTGCTAACAAAATTTTACAAGTTTGCAGTTTTCTTTCTTGTCATATGTGTCTTATGTCATGAGGTACAGTGCGTGTTTGAATGCATTATACAACCTGCTTGTTGAATTCATCTGGAGGACGCCGCCTGTGCAGATCCCGGAACTCTCCTCATCACCCCATGCGTGTCACACCGCGCCATGGTCTGCAGGGTGAGCGCTGTTGCCGCCCTGTAGGCCTGTAGTCTTCTCCCAACAAATTATAAGCAACCAAACTGGCCAATCGTTTTGGGACAACTGATTGACAGCTGTACCAACTATGTTCATATAGTTGCATTGTCAGTGCTCTTCAATGTTCATAGAGCTGAAAATGTCAGTGTTCTTCAATGTTTCTTCTTCTTTCTCAAAGTGTCAGTGTTTGTCTCACTCCAGCAAAGTGCGTTTACCATTTCAGTTTCCGTGTAGCCTCTGCCACTGCTCCCAGCCCCCCTTTTCGTCTGCAACGCAGGCAGGCAGACAGGTAGAGTTCATGGGGGGCTGCAGGCAACAGAGTCAAACTGGTTCTTCCAGTGTGGCTCACAGTGTTCTTTGTTTCAGATTGCTAATCAACGACCGTCTAAGCCTAATGTATTGAAAGTCTTCTGACAGTGTTGTTCTAATATCCATGTGTGAGGTTTGTCCCAGTCTACCAAAGGTGTTAGGGCCCCGGTCCGGCCTCTCTGGGGTGCAACATGGTGGTGTTGAGCAGGAAGCATTTATGGTTGCTGAGCTGAGCTGTGATTCAGGTGTGGCTGGCAGGCAGGCATGTATGCATATCGGCGGCAGGGGGTGTAGAGGGTCCGAGGTCAGGCACAGACAGGCGCCTGCAGAGGAAAAATAAAAAATAGACACCCTGTTACTTGCATATGTTCTCATCATTTCTTCACATTGACATATATTTTCATAAGTCATTATCTATGAATCTCCCCTTTTTTTTTTTTTTTTTTTTTTTTTTTTCTCCATCCATCATCCATTACGTCATTCATTTTCTATAAAACAAAACTACATTGCTTGAATGCATGCTTGAGGAGGATGATACGCCAATTGTGCACATTGGCCCTCACAAATCCTCAGACAGTGCACTCAACAATTATGCATATTTATGAAAACAAAACCATGTTAATTACATGTCTGAGTACGATGGCAAGCAAGCATTGCGCATATGCTTAAGCTTAACACAATCCCCAAACAGTATTCAACAATACTCCACACTTTTCCTCTAATTTCCCCACACTTGTGTTAAACATATCTAAATCATTGGTTTCCTTTCTAATTGTAATTTTCCATTTTAATTTAGATTTTCCCAAAGACAAAACAACATAGGCTAAGGCATTAAACAGCTTCTTCTCGTCCCTAAAAATACCCAATGTATAATTCCACAAGGCAGCGCAAAGCGACTCGTTGTGAGCTTGTAGATCTGCTACTTTCATTAGGCTACTACTAGTTTGGGCTTAATTGTGTTGGTGGAGTAAAAGTGTCACATTACAATACAGCCAATCAGCATGACAAGTTTGAATGAAAAGAACCAAAAGTGTTTTCTGTCTACACCCAACGTCAACATGAGAGAACATAGGTTTACCATACTATAAAAGAGGTGTTGGGTGTCCTGCTGAGAGGCAGGAAGAAATTCTACAGACCCAAGGAAAGTCTCCCAGATCTAAACAAAAGGTCTCAAATTCTTATCTGCAAAACAAAGGTCACCAGTCCTGGTGGCTCTCCAAACCTACAATGGAAATGCTAAATACATAATGTTTGGGAATTACGTAGACAGTGGAGTAAAGAAACCAAGCAGATCACTCAAGCATTTACTTAATTACTATTACTACTAGTTTGGGCTAAAGGGTTTGGGAATTATACTTGCTGTAGACAGTGGAGTAAAATAACTAAGTATATTACTCAAGTACTTAATTTGATTACTATGTAACTTTTGCTATGTGTAAATGAAGCCCTATACATCATGAGCAGACATCTGCAGATTGTCTACTCACTAATGCCCAGATACTCCACTCACACATACAATAAATACTTTAAACCTCTTCAATATTTCACTCAACTCAATCATTAATTGTATTTGTTCCATTTTCTTAATATGGGCATTCTTAACTTAAGTCAGTACAGAACAATGTCCGGTAGTTTTTCATATTTTAGGTTTCAAAGAAAAACATCTTTCCTAGTTTCTCCAATCTCCACTTAGGAGATCCCTGCCCTAGGGGGCACCTGGTCAGGCTTTAGGTAGGCTAAAAATAGCCTTTCGTCACCTCTCCTGTCCTCTCCTCTCTCCACCCTCCCCCCTCATGCAGGGGAGAGAGAAAGAGAGAGAGAGAGAGGAGAGAATCCATTTCTTTGTCTGTGTTCAGCTTCATTTTTCCATAGTTCAAACATTTTCTTATGGTGAATGCTTTTAGCTAAACATGCAGGTTTTATTTTCTTTTTTGACATCATTTTTAGCTCTGCGTCTGTCAACCTTTTACCCAAATCAGCCAGTTTTTTTAACACTCAAAGAACCTTTTTCAGGGAAACCCATTTTCGACCACTCTGAAAGACAGCTTAAAGATTCGTGTCCATATTTAGCCTCCATATCAGTCATAACCTGATTCCAATCATCTCTGTCAAATAAGACAAGAGGTGAACTTCGTTCATTGCCCATCTTTTCTGACTCTTCTCTCCCCACACAGGCAAAACCACAAATCTCTCCAAATCTAGTGACAAATCTCTCAAATCTCTCCAAATCTAGTGACAAATCTCTCAAATCTCTCCAAATCTCTCCAAATCTAGTGACAAATCTCTCAAATCTCTCCAAATCTCTCCAAATCTAGTGACAAATCTCTCAAATCTCATGAACAAATCTAGTGAACTCTTCTCTTCCCTCAAATCTAATGGACAAATCTAGTGAACCCTCAAATCTAATGAACCAATCTAGTGAACAAATCAAATCTAATAAACCAATCTAGTGAACTCAAATCTCATGAACCAATCTAGTGAACTCAAATCTAATGAACCAATCTAGTGAACTCAAATCTCATGAACCAATCTAGTGAACTCAAATCTAATGAACCAATCTAGTGAACTCAAATCTCATGAACCAATCTAGTGAACTCAAATCTCATGAACCAATCTAGTGAACTCAAATCTCATGAACCAATCTAGTGAACTCAAATCTCATGAACCAATCTAGTGAACTCAAATCTCATGAACCAATCTAGTGAACTCAAATCTCATGAACCAATCTAATGAACCAATCTCAATGAACCAATCTAATGACAAATCTTAACCAAATGACCAAAAAATTAAAAATAAAAACTAGATGGGCAATGAAAACACAAAAAACAGGTCGGCTAAATATGGACTATTTTAATAGGTTTTTTTTTTAACTCCGCTTCTATCAATTTCTTTCACGGTCTTAATTGCTCTTAATTGTCAGGATTTTTCTATTTAGAGTATGGAAATAAAAACATCTCACCGTTTTCATTTTTGCCCTTGAGTTCGTTGAAAACCAGGCGTTTCGTTCCAGGAGGAGAGAACGTCCCGTGGCTCCTTCGTCGACTTAAGGCGCGGCGCGTTTCCTCCCCTCCCAGGAATACGAAGACGCTGATCCCACTTCTGACACCATCTGATAGGGCTGGTTTTGAGACGTACATGTAGTACGTTTCGGAGGCCAACGGTGTTGAGAATTGCTTCAAATAAGGACAACTGGGTCTGGCTTTCTGGTGCATTTTATTGATCACGAACACAGTCAAAATGGATACTCTGTCTCCTTGACAAAGTCTGCCAAGGAGAGGAAGCATAGCTGTGTCCGGGCCCATTTGTCTACCAACAGCACGTGGGCTGTTAGCAGAGGTGAAGGGCCCGAATGGTCACAAGCATACAGTATATATTGCATATGTGAGCTCCTCCCTCCAGGAGGGAGGAGGAGGATCTTACAGGCTGGTTAAACAGATACGCATACATAAGTACATCAATTGTCAGAGTAAAATACAGTACATACATTGATTGTCACATTGATTGTCAATCATCAGATACATCAATACATTACAACATGGTACATGATGTTAAACTATATGAAAATACATACTGTAAGATATAGAGACAGATAGAACACAGAGAGGCAGAAGGGGAAAGGGGGGGGGGGCAGAGGAGAGAAGGAGGAATGGTGAGATAGGTGTGTGTGTGTGTGTGTGTGTGTGTGTGTGTGTGTGTGTGTGTGTGTGTGTGTGTGTGTGTGTGTGTGTGTGTGTGTGTGTGTGTGTGTGTGTGTGTGTGTGTGTGTGTGAGACAGAGAGGGGGGGAGAGGGAGAGAGGGAGGGAGGGGAAATGGAGGATGGTGTCCTAAAGGACAGAGATCAAAGAGGTCAAAGGGGTCTGTCTTAACAATCATATGTTGTTGGCCGTCACTCCGGGTGGGCAACTGATGTCAAATAGCCTAAGGTCTACAGAAGTTGCGGGAACATTTATACTATGGAAGTTTACGAATAGAATTACATTTTATGACCATATCAATGTAACCTGCGTAAAAATAGCGACCGCACAAAGCAGATGCAGTTCATTCAAAGTTACTGCTGAATGTCTTGATGTGAAGGACATGTACGATGCGGCTCTGTGGCCGGACGGTGCTTTGGTGCGGCGCTACTATGAGGCACGCAAACCTAGGACCACTGCTGTCACAGGAGGGGCGGTAGTGGTGGAGGAGGCTCTGTCTGCTACACATACAGTGTAGATGGCTGTTTGATTCTCATGAGAGTTGTGTCATATAACACACGCGGCCTGCGTCTGGGACAAACGGCAGCAGACAAGGCGCGGCGCCTTGCTGTAGACAAACTCCTTGAGGATACAGACATTTTATGTATTCAGGAAACCTTTCTTCCCAAGCAAGACTTGGACAAACTTAACGCTGTTAACTCATCTAGTGCCGTTTGCGTGATGTCACGCAATAAGTACTAGAGTACTTACAGTGCCGAATGCGTGATGTCGCGCAAAAAGTAATAAATTACTGTAACGTTGAGTACATTACCGAGTAGAATGGCCGGATGTCCGGAGACGAAAATCCGCGCTGATTTGTCATCATCACGGCTCCACGAGCACACAATAGTCATCCCATAACATTGAGGTGGACGGCCGATCTCATCTTTAATGTCCATTATCTCAAAACAACACTTTAGAAGCGAAGATGGAGGCAGATGCTCGCTTATATAACACATGTATAAACGCTCCATTGCAATCCAGCATGGCACCACGTAAACAATGATCGGTTCCGGCGCACGACCCGATGACGTCAGACCGGAAGTGATCACGCTGTGGCACTTCTGGCTTTCAAAATAAGAGAGTGCAAGCGGATGGAGCCTGCGTGAGGCACTCTGGACATCATTGCGACCGAAAATCGCGGGCACAAAATGAGTTAATAGTAATTTTCATGGGGCAGGGGAGTCCACAACGGATCTGAGCATGGGGCTTGTACAGGGGAGAATACCTGGAGGTGTCGCTATATTATGGCATAAAAAATATGACCCCCTGATAAGTGTTATTAGGATGGGGGCTGACTGGTGTATAGCAGTTAAAATTGTCTTTAATAACAATGTGTTTATAATAATAAATGTATACACACCATATGAAAGCTACAGCAATGAGGATCTATATCTTGAAAGACTTGCCTTTATAAACGCTTTTATAGAGGAAAATGAATATACGTGTATATACATAATGGGGGATCTGAATGCTGATATCAGTGATGATAAGTCCTTGTTTGGTCGGCATTTGCTTCAGTTTTGTATTGACAATAAGTTAATCTTATCTAGTAGGGTCCTGCTGCCAGCAGCTAGTTTTACACATGTCAGTGAGGCTTGGAACACAACATCCTGGCTGGACCATATCATATGTACAGCGGATGCTCATGACTGTGTGGAGCAAGTTGAGATCCTGTATGGGCTGGCAGCAACTGACCATATGCCTGTATCTTGAAATTGTTCTTCAATGTTCTATGCTTTTATTTTTTCTTGCTTTATTGTAATCATTTTACTTATCTCTTTTTTATGTATTTTTTATTTCTATTTTACTTTTTCTCTGTTAAGCACGTGTGCTTCATTTTATGCTCTGTAAAGCACTTTGAGCTGCATTTCATGTCATGAAAGGTGCTATACAAATAAAGTTTTATTATTATTATTATTATTATTATCTATGAAGATAAAGGTGGAGAACCTAACAGTTCCAGAGTTGACCACTAGTAGTGATACAAGCAAGTGTGGTGGCAAACTCCAGTGGGCCAGGCTCTCAGAGGATGAACTGAGGGCTTATCATGATCATACTGAGAAGAATCTTGGGGGTATTGAAATCCCATATAATGCTTTTCTGTGTGACAATATTAACTGTGATAATTCTAAACATAATGATGAACTGTGCATAATGTATGATATGATTGTTAAAGGACTAAACAAGTCTAGTGCAGTACTCTGCCAGAGAAGAGGAAAGATGCATAAACTCAGGCCAGGTTGGAATGAGCATGTAGAGGAATTACACCAGCAGGCCAGAGAAACTTTTAAGATGTGGGTTAATGCGGGCAAACCTAGGAATGGTCCTGTATGTGATGCAAAAAAGCAGGCTGTAGCTCGGTTCAAAAGTGCAGTTCGATACATTAAGAGGAATGAGCTGACCTTGAGAGCAAACTCTATGGCCAGAAAGCTGCAGCAAAAAGATGTCTTGGATTTCTGGAAAGAAATCAAGATAATAAATAATAGTAAAATTCCGTTGCCTTCCAATATTGACGGGATCACAGGGAGTGCAAAGATTGCAGAAATGTGGAAGCGACACTACAAGGACCTTTTTAATTGTGTTAAAAGTGATGATTTTAGTGTTGGAGAGGTGTCCCCTGATAAAGTAATCATCAGACCAGATGAACTCAGAAACGCTATAGGAAAGCTGGCTCTTAATAAGTCCTGTGGCCCTGATCAGATAACAGCTGAACATTTGAGGTACTCCAGCCACAGAGCTTCAGTACTACTTGCCCTGTGCTTCTCTGGAATGCTGATGCACGGAATACTTCCTGACTATATGATGTCAGTTATGCTAGTGCCTGTAGTTAAAGAAAAAACAGGGAAAATCTCTAGCATTGACAACTACAGGCCTATTGCCTTGGCTAGTGTGCTGTCAAAAGTGCTAGAGAGAATAATACTTGAAAGACTACATAAGTATATTGTCTCCACTGATGAGCAATTCGGGTTTAAAAGTAAACATGGCACTGACATGTGTGTGTATGCTCTAAAAGAGGCAGTCAGTAAGTACAATAAACATAATTCCACCATGTTTACGTGCTTTCTGGACGCCTCTCGAGCCTTTGACCGCATTAACCATGGCAAACTTTTTGCAAAACTAAGAGAGCGAGGGGTCCCTTCATACTTAATAAGAGTTTTACATTTTTGGTACTCCCATCAAACCATGCAAGTAAGATGGGGTGATACTATATCTGGTCCATTTCAAGTGACTAATGGGGTCAAACAGGGTGGGATATTATCACCTGTGCTTTTTAATTTGTATATGGATGAACTCTCTGTCAGTCTTAAAAAGTGTAGGACTGGCTGTATGATGGGAGAAAGGCTTGTTAATCATTTAATGTATGCAGATGACTTGGTTGTCATGTCTCCCAGCTCTGCATGCTGGGTTACAGCAGCTGCTTAGAGTGTGCTCAGATTATGGTCAGATGTTTGACATTAAGTTTAATCCAAAAAAGAGTGTTGTCATGATAATGAAAACTAAGGAGGAACGAAAGGCAGCTTTCCCTTCTTTCCAGCTGGCCGACAAGGTGCTTAATGTTGTGGACAAGGTCAGATATCTTGGGCACATTATAAGAGACGACCTCAGTGATGATGATGATATACAAAGACAATACTGTAAACTATATGCACAAGCCAATATGCTCTCACGTAAATTTTACATGTGTACTGATGATGTAAAGATAGCCCTTTTTAAAGCCTATTGTACACCACTGTATACTGCCCACTTGTGGTGCAGATATAGCAAAAGTAAATATAATAAGTTGCGGGTGGCGTATAATGATGCCCTCAGAATCCTGCTGCGGGTCCCTAGGTGGACCAGTGCCAGCCATTTGTTTGTGAACAGTGGGGTTGCCACTTTGAATGCGGTAATCAGGAATCTGATGTACAGCTTCATGATGAGGCTGAAGGACTCTAAAAATGAAATTATAATGACTTTAATCATGCCTAAGAAGAGCAGCATTAGATACTCCTCTTGTCTCTGGAGACATTGGATTGAGTGTCTGTATGTTTTTTAGTGCCTTTTCTGTTGTGCCCTGTTGTTGTTGTTGTTTTTGTTTTTAATCTCTGTTGTTTCTTGTATTGTTGATTGTTGATATATGGACCTGTAGAGTCTGAAATAAAGATTGATTGATTACAAGCTCACAACGCGTCACAACGCGTCACAACGCAACGCGTTTTGAGCTTGTAGATCAGCTATTTTTTGGCAAATGTTCCGCCCCAGGATAATGGATTTTGATTATCGCGATAATATCATAAATCGCGACTTATTTTGTCACAATAATCGTGATATGAAATGTTCATGTTGTCCCATCCCTAATGCCGACATATAAGCTCACAACGTGTCGTGGGAGCTTGTATCTGCGATGTTTGGTGAATTCTCGCTCTTTTTCTCTTTCTAACCATCACACAAATAGGGGGCATGCTTAGCATGCATGCAAGAATACAAATATTGAAGCTTGTACAAGAAAATCCTTTTTAACACCCTTTTTTGTTTTGGCCCCTGCAAAACCTGTGATGTGACAAAAAAGTTGAAGTTGGGTGTTTTAGTCTCTGTAAAAGACAGATGGTGTTACAATCCATTTGTTCCCACCGGAAACACATCCTTTGCTGTCAACTCACACCGTCTGTTGTCCAGGAACTGTACGTTGGCTAGCGGCACACTGGCTCTAAAAGTAGGGTTCGGGGACCTCCAGGGGTCGCTGAGGGAGTCCCAGCGTGTACTCAAGCAAAATGGCTTAATGTGGCATCAAAATCATGCAGTTTAACTCATTTACTACTGGAATATTTAACCAAACTGCTCGTCATATCCCATTTATTTGTTCTCGCAGCGTCTCCATTGTGCACGATGCACCTTCACGGTCACTAGATCCGTGTGCCGGATGTCGCTGCACAGATCCAATCGCAAAAATATCCATGCTATAAACTCAAATGTAGAAAACAAAAGGCATGCAGGATCAGGAAACAAGAGAAATGTGAGTTTTCAATTTTACCATGAGAGGCAATGCCGATCAATGTTTTTTCGTGTTTTTTTTTTTTAACGGTTTTTAGCCAATGGATGCAATAAAACTAAAACAATTGTACAGAAGTAAAATATAGTGGAGCTCGTCATATCTTATCATTGGTACGGAGTGAGTTAACCACCGTTGACAATTCGGAAATAGACAATCTACAAGCTCACAGCGCGTCGCAGTGTGACAAGTTGCAAGCTTTTAGATTAGATTAGCTATTTTAATTTAGTAACAATCACTTCATAAACACCATGTCTTCTTAGTGCTGCCAACCACAGTGAGAGGTCCAGTGCCACATTGGCTGCCCCGGGCGACGAGATCAAACAAGTGCACTTTATTGTGGTGGATGTCGGATAAGATCTTTTTATCTGACCATCATGGATGCTGGATAAGATCTCCGTCTGTGACAATGTTTGGCCACTCTTCCCTTTTGTCGTTATCAAATTACAGAGGCGCTGTTTTCCTGGAATTCATCGGCGTATTGCATGCAGGCAGGATACAGATCAATGCTTACGAACATGGATCTCAATGTGAGGTGCTGGCTTATACAGCTTTATTTATCGATTACTTAATCTTGCATGGATCAGTGTATTGCTCAAAGTACATGGTACTCAAATACAAGGCCATAGGCTCGTACTTTGAAATGTTACAATAGTGTTAAGTGATGATAAGGTTTATTTTTCTCTTCTTTTTGTATAGATTGAAGCTATATTCTGACAATAATAATTACAAATCGATTTGGCTCTCACTTTAAATGGTAAATGGTGCATTTATATAGCGCTTTACATAGATTGTGCATTACATTCACCCATTCACGCACACATTCATACACCGGTGGCGGAGGAAATCATGCAAGGCACCAACCTGCTCACCGGGAGCAATTAGGGGTTCAGAGTCTTGCTCAAGGACTCTTCGACATTAACTCAGGGGGAGCCCGGATTCGAACTGGGAACCCTTCGTGCTCTAATAACGGTTTCTCTACCCCTGGCCTGAGCTATGCCACCTCCACTGTCTCTCCAGCTCTTCAATGAACATATATTTTCAGGTGAGTTTCAAGTTGTGTCCAATCAGGAGAGAGAACAGCACAAATATCATTTAGCAGCAGTTCCAGTATTATTTAGAGTTCTCTTCATCTACTTCTCCTCTTTGGGTAAAATTGGTATCCCACCCTGAAAAAATGTAGCTTATGTTTACTAAAAGAGATGAACCAAAGGCCTATACAAACTGTGTTCGGACAAGGAAAGGTAGCCGGGAAGGTGATTTTTCTCAATGTGCATATTAGGATGGGGTGGAAGTGTTTGACAGTCGCAATTCCATTTTAGCCTTTGCATAAGCCTGCAATGTCGTCGAGGCCAGGGCAAGATGCCACGTTAAGTGCTATGGGCTAAGGTGGAGTCTGAGGAGGAAGATTGGAAGTGAGTCTAGTTCTTCTAATTGCAGCGGGGAGTTCATTCCGCAGTTTGGGAGCCAGGAGGGAGAAGAGTCTGGGACGAGTGGAGCTCTGTTCCGGATGTTTTAGCGAAGGTTCTGACATGGTTTCCCTCTTGTGTTAGCTGATCTGACACATGCAGGGAAGCTGGCAGAACCTTCACTAAGGCCCCATTTACACAGGCAGCCAAATGCCAGCCTGAATCAGATCTGTGCCACATCCAGATTGGAATCCCATTGGTTTAAATGGTCACATGTTCACATGGAACAAATCAGATTCCAATCTGGTCTGACACAGATTCAGATTCAGGCTGGGTTTGGCTTCCAGTGTAAATGGGGCCTAGAACATGACGATCATGTCATTGGCATAACAACTAAATTGAGAGACAAAAGGGAATGAATGAATGAATGAATGAATGAATGAGGTTGCCTGTTACTGGTGCATCAACAACCTGTTATGAGTGAGAAAGCACTTTCACATTCCATTGGGGGGACTACCGGGACCACTGGTATCAAACGGGTGAGACCAGAATCAAATGGGTGAGATGCGTGGTGAGACGGGTGAGATGCATGGTCAAATTTTGACGGGTGAGATGCGTGGTCAAATTTTGACAGGTGAGATGTGTGGTCAAATGTTGCCCCAACATGTTACTATAGTGCGACCTGGGAGTGGGAATGTGTAAAACAAAATAGACCTTTAATCATCATTAGACCCTTGATCATCAAAAGATCATTGTTAATCTACAGTATCATCTACCAGTCTTTTGTCTTAACTTTCATATTGACCCACATGCAGAGACCGTGTTTGTGTGCTTGTATCCTTAATGCGTATCTATTGGAACCGAGTCAAACTAAATGTAATACCTCAACTCCTACGATTCCAAGTGCTTGTCAGAGATCTAGCACAAGGAAACATAGAACGTTTGTGAGATCTGTGATTAGGCTTTGCCCACTTTATTATTTGTGCATCATTTTGCACCTAGTGGCGAAAATTGGGATGGTGACTCTTCCTAAACCATGGGTCCAACAGGGGTTCCGGGACTCCTAGGGGGTCCTCTTAGTTACTACAGGGGGTCCTCCAAATCTTTGAGTGATAGAAACATTTTCCCTCCTTTTTCATATTATCCACTTGAACCCTTGTGTCCCTATTCTGAGAACCTTCTGCGAGGCGTTGTGAGCTTGTAGATCGGCTATTTTCGGCAAAGAGGTTTGTTGTAGAGGGGAAAAAGAGCAGACTAAGTACATAGTGAAAGGTCAAGTTTATTAATTAAGTATTGACGGTTCAAGTGGTTAAATATCTGAAAACACAAATTGACATGAATCCAAAATAGACTGACGATTGTGCTGTCAAACAATGAAACTATATGTCATCTCTGAGAAGGTTGTGGGGGTCCCTGCTTCATCTCTCTCTCATTTCAACTAAGGGGTCCCTGGCCTGAAAACGTTGAAGTCCCCCTGTCCTAAACTGATTGAACATCTTTGATAGTGTCTTTCTGCTGGCTTCAGCACTGTGCCCTCACCTCCCCTCAAACTCTGCCAACCACATTGAGAGGTTGGTTCAGTGGCACATTGGGTGCCCCGGGCGAAGGGATCACACAAGTGCACTTACATATCGTAGTGGATGTTGGATAAGATCTTATCTAAGCCATCATGGATGCTGGATAAGATCTGCAATGTTTGGCCACTCTTCCCTTTTTATCATCGTTATCAAATTACAGAGACGCTGTTTTCTCGGAATTCATCGGCGTATTGCACACAGGCAGGATATAGATTCTTGGATATCAATGTGAGGTGCTGGCTTATACAGCTTTATTCATTGATTGCTTAATCTTGCCACGGATCAGTTCATCGTTCAAAGTACATGGTGTTCACATGCTGCATTCAAAGGCCACGGGCTTACGCTTTGAAATGGTAATTCAAGTGACAGCAGTGCTTTCTCACACCCGCTGTGTCACACACAGGTGACCAGGTGACGGAGGAGTAGCCTACCCAGATTTTTTTTTTTTTTTACTTAAAGGAGCTATAGTCAACTTTTTCATTGTAGGGCCGACACTTTGTCTATAGACTAGAATGTAAACAAAGTGTCGGTCTGACAATGGCCAAAATGATTATTTTATCATTATTTTACGCTTTGTGTGGTCATTTTTTAATAGAAACACATATATGAAGCTTATTTTTTTATAAAATATTTTCGAAACATTATTTTTATTTTAGCATTCGTTTTTCAAGAAAAAGTTGACTATAGCTCCTTTAAGTAAAAAAAAAAATCTGGGTAGTAAAAGTATCAATGTATAAATACTCTGGGCTATTCCGATATTCAAAACTGTAAAAGTACAAATGTATTGACATCAAAATATACTCAACGTCATTTCAGCAGCTATATATATATATATATATATATATATATATATATATATATATATATATATATATATATATATATATATGTATATATATACTCAACGTCATTTCAGCAGATATATATATATATATATATATATATGTATATATATACTCAACGTCATTTCAGCAGATATATATATATATATATATATATATATATATATATATATATATATATATACTCAACGTCATTTCAGCAGATATATATATATATATATATATATATATATATATATATATATATATATATATGTTGTTTTTTTCAAAACAGCTAATTAATGTCTAGGCTAAGCCTAGTCGTTGAAAAAACGTTCACTTTTAGACAGTTTGTCTATGGCTGGGTATCACTGCTAGGTATCACCCAACCCTCTGGAACTCTCTCCCCATGGCGATTCGCCAGTTGCCAACATTGGACTCCTGTTTGAAAGACGCTACAGTATGTGAATTCAAGTTATTATTATTAGTATTCGCCAAAAACAGCCGATAGCCTGGTTTTAAATCAGCTGGTTATGCCCAATGTTTGCTGCAAAGCTTGATGTGGTTAACACGCTTTTACAGCTTGAACAATGTGAATTGAATAAGCGTTATTGTGCCTGTGCGTGGCCTTGGGTTTTTGAAATACGCTATATGAATTCAAGTTATTATTACTATTATTCACAGAAAACAGCCGATCTAGTCTGGTTTTAAATCAGCTAGGTTTGCCAAATGTTTGCTGCAAAGCTTGATGTGGTTAAAGGACCATTTCACCTCTGGGACAACCAGATCTTATTTTATAGTTGTTTGGGACACGAGGCACACGATTAACACAATCCAAGTTATTTTTTGTTTTCAATCTGTGTTTTTAGATATTTTAGTTTTTCGGCATGCTACAAAGCATCATATGATGCAAAATGCATCATATGATGACAGATTGAACACACAAAAAAAAACTCAGGATTGTGTTGATCGTGTCCCAAACAACAATAAAATCAGATCTGGGTTGTCCCCAGAGGTGAAATGATCCTTTAACAAGCTTTTACAGCTTAAACAATGTGAATTGAACAAGCAGTATTGTGCCTGTGCATGGCCTACTTCTGGTCCGAACTGCTCTCAGAAACGGTCGGTGCTGTTGGAGCTGTGCAGCAGGTGAGACACAGATAGCTCCCAGACAAGCCGCCATTGGTTGGACGTCGCTATGGCGACGCCGGCGAGGCTACATTGACGGGGTCCTACAGTACATCTGCATTGGAAAACCAAGTGCCTGCATGTGGTGCCCAACGCAAGTAGACTGGAGGAGAGAGAGTCTCTATGGTGGAGTTGAGACGGAAAGGCTGCAGGAAAGTTTCTTTGCATATGAAATGTGCTCCACAAATTGTCGCTGTCGCTGCACCAAACCTTGTATCTCCATGTTTCAGCTTTTTAAATGTTTTCATGAACTAAAGGCATGTCCATAGTATCTCTGAAATGTTCGGTGAGTTGGACCTTTCCGACATGCAAATTTCTAAACTCTCATTCGGTGTAATTCGGTGTTCAGAAGTCGCGAAGTGACGTCATTTTGTAGTCGAACCGGACCTTTTGACAGAAAAGTTACGTTTCGGTCAAAGTATGGACAGGTCTTAAGGCTGTGCTAAGAAGCTACGCACAAAAGTGGGAGGAAACCGATCGGCTATTTGCGAAATAAACCGATAGTTTGGACGTGAAAGTGGTTCAGTGATTTTGTGGGTTTTATGAGCTTGTGACCAAATAACTGCACTTGAGCCACCGGAAGACAGGTTCCGTTTTATAAATGTATTTTATTTTATTTTTTGTTTTATCTATAGTTTCCTGAAAAGTGACTGTTTTGGACATACAAGGTCTCCATCCGACAGACAGGAAGTAAAGTTTCACCGATTGTCAAAAAGTTGGATGTTCCTCTTCATCCGCTCATCCTCTGTGTGTGTGTGTGTGTGTGTGTGTGTGTGTGTGTGTGTGTGTGTGTGTGTGTGTGTGTGTGTGTGTGTGTGTGTGTGTGTGTGTGTGTGTGTGTGTGTGTGTGTGTGTGTGTGTGTGTGTAATGTGTGTGTGTGTGTGTGTGTGTGTGTGTGTGTGAGAGAGCAGTCAGAGCTATATGCATGTATGTTCATTCATGACTATTTTTTTTCATATCTCCCGAACAGAATGACGGAAGGGAAAGAAAGAAAATATATATTCATGTTATCTGTCATCGACCGTCCTGTCTGTGTGTGTGTGTGTGTGTGTGTGTGTGTGTGTGTGTGTGTGTGTGTGTGTGTGTGTGTGTGTGTGTGTGTGTGTGTGTGTGTGTGTGTGTGTGTGTGTGTGTGTGTGTGTGTGTGTGTGTGTGACTTGCATGACAGTAGACAGGACACTAACATGCCGTGTGTGTCAGTAGACAGGACACTAACATGTTCTGTGTGTGTGTGTGTGTGTGTGTGTGTGTGTGTGTGTGTGTGTGTGTGTGTGTGTGTGTGTGTGTGTGTGTGTGTGTGTGTGTGTGTGTGTGTGTGTGTGTGGTGTCAGTAGACAGGACAGTAACAGGGCATGCTGGCCTACATAGCATCGTGCCGTGTGGTAAGCAGAGCCCACCCTCCCCTCCCCTCCTGCCTGCCTTCAGTCAGCATCAGTACAGAGCACTTGTTTACAGCTCTGCCTGCCTCTCTCCATGCCGACTGCAAAGCCCACTACGTCCTATCTCCCCCACTGTCACTCACACCTGGGCTGGAACCACGCACACACACACACACACACACACACACACACACACACACACGCACACACACATGCACATGCACACACACACACACTCACCCACAGGGGCGTCACAAGCGGGGGAAAAGTGGGACAGAGTTACTAGGGCCCAAGGTGCCAAGGGGCCTTAATTATTTTATACTTTAGCTATTGAAAAATAGCAGATCTACAAGCTCACAGCGCGGCACAGAGTGCCGCCGCGCTGCGAGCTTGTAGATCTGCTATTTTTGAAAAAGTTGTGAAAATGTGTGCAAATCTTTGAATATATTTTTAAGCGAACGCTTGTAACTCAAATTTTGCTTCTGTGGGGTCCCTGGAACTAAATGTTTTGAGATGGAGGTCCGTGGCCAAATACATATAATTTTGGGGGTCCTTCACATGAAAAAGTTTGAGCACCACTGACATAGAAACATAGGTTTTAAACCTTAGGATTTGAAATATTCAAAGACTTGCACAAAATGTTCACGATTTTTCAAAAATAGCAGATCTACAAGCTCGCACCGCGCTGTGAGCTTGTATATCTGCTATTTTGCAATAAAGCACAAAATATGAGTGAATCTTTGTACCCAGGGCCCAGAATTTGGTGCGACACCCCTGCACACCCACACATACACACACACGCGCACAATGTTGCACGGATAGACACGCGTGAGTGCACACACCTGCAAACATACAAGTGGTGGAAAGTAACGTAAGTGCATTTACGCAAGTAGTTAAATACTTTTTTTTCTCTTCTTCCACTCCACTAGATCTCAAAGGCAAATATTGTGCTTTAACTGTGCTAAAACTTGAGTTACTGGTTGGCTTTGTCGACCTTTTTATTATTTCAAAGCCGCTCCAGACCTACGTAGTTCGACAATTTGGAAATGGCAGATCTACGAGCTCGCCGACGTGTCGCTTTGCCGTGCGCTGTGAGCTTAATGTAGATCTGCTACTTGCAATTTGCAGATCTGCCAAACTCATACTTGCCACCGACTATTTCTACAATAGGGTGTTACTTGATACTTTTACTCGAGTACAAAATCAGAGTACTTCTTCCATCGCCGCATACGCACACAATCACGCACGCCTACGCGCATGAGCGCACACGCACGCACACACACCTGCAAACATTCAGATCGCTCCGCTGATATGAAAATACCCCTTCTTCCCCCCTCTCCCTCTCACTCTATCTCTCTCCAGTCTATATATGTCACCTGATGCCCCTCCAATTTACTCACCCCCAGCCCTGACAACTGTTGTGACTCGTGCGGGCCGGTCGGCAACAAAATGTCAAAACAGTGACACCCAAGGAGCAGCGCGCCGCCTCAAAGCAGCTCTCAGCCCAGGGAGAGAGCAGCAGCGTGGAACAGAGGGGTGAGGAGAGGGGGGAGGAGAGGGGGGAGGAGGGGGGAGGGAAAAGGAGAGGAGAGGAGGGAAGAGGAGAGGAGAGGATGACTTCTTGTTCCCTGCTATCTGTGCAGGACTCGCTGGAGTCGATTATAAACAGGGATTTACACAGAGCAAGCAGAGGACAGAGATAGCACTCTACACTCTGTGTGTGTGTGTGTGTGTGTGTGTGTGTGTGTGTGTGTGTGTGTGTGTGTGTGTGTGTGTGTGTGTGTGTGTGTGTGTGTGTGTGTGTGTGTGTGTGTGTGTGTGTGTGAGGGAGACACGATGTACAATACACCCTAATATGAAGTGCACTTCCACACAGTATGCGCACCGTGGGAGCAGCAATGTGTGTGTGTGTGTGTGTGTGTGTGTGTGTGTGTGTGTGTGTGTGTGTGTGTGTGTGTGTGTGTGCACTGTGCACGTTGTATTGGAGAGCCCCTGAACATGAGCAAACACAAAGGATGTGTTCCCAGCACATACCATGTACTTCTTCACACCAAATTAGGCCTTTGCCATGCGTGAACAAAAACACACACACACACACGCACGCACGCACACACGCACGCATGCGTTCGCACCTTTATCGGGGAACATTGCTGATGTCTCTGTTTCCCTCGAGGACCAGATAATCAGATGTTTTTTAGTTTTTCTTAGTAAATATCCACCTATGACATGTCCACAGTAAGGGTGAGTGGCTATACACTTTGCAGTGGTGTCAAGTAACTAAGTACATTTACTTAAGTAATGTATTTAAGTACACTTTTGAGGTATTTGTACTTTACTTGAATATTTCCAAATTCCAATACTTTTACTTCTACTCCACTACATCTGGGATCCAAATGTTGTAGTTTTACTCCACTACATTTATTTGAAAACTATAGTTACTAGTTACTTTGCTGATATAAATTATAATATGTTAAAACATGCATAAACCACTTTAGCCCTATTTTATACCTACATTGTATTTGAAAACAGACGATCTACAAGCTCACACCGCGTCACATCGCGACACGTTGTGAGCTTGTAGATCTGCTATTTTCAAACATTTTGTACTTTTACTTTTAGTACTTTAAGCAAATTTTGATGCCAATACTTTTGTACTTTTACTCAAGTACATTTTGAATCCTGGACTTTTACTTGTAACGGAGTACATCTATAGTGCAGTATTGATACTTTTACCTAAGTACAACATATGACGGTTTGCTCCAGACGGCTAAAAGGCTCTTGACATCTGAGAAAGTAGCAGCCAATGATGTGAGCAGACTGTGGCAGAGTTACATCATCCTATTGGATAACGAGGCTGGCTGTCAAGAAGCAGCATGGTTTTAGACGCTAGGATTCAATTAAGATCTGGAGGACTCCGGCAGGGGGTCGGCACTCAAACGCAATGCTCCGCTTGGCATCGCTGCAACGAGGCAATCTGATTGGATGATTTTATAGTTTAATTGACACCTTCATGGTGTCTAGCTCAGAAGGTGCATCGTTATGAAACGTGTCCTCCCTTGTGTGGATAGTTCCCCAAGAGAACTATTCTTCTTTTGAGGTATCGACCGTTTGGATTAGCTTTTCTGCCAAATTAGGACTATCTTCTCATGTGGACCTGCCGTTGTGCTGCTAACTTTTGACTTTATTATTAGTCTGGTTGCCCAGCAGGGCAACCAGACTATAGTTCTGGGGAAACTTTATTCTCTGTTTCTAAAGTAACTCAATGTTTGAAGCCTACTACTCCGACAGTTTTTCGCGCCACACAATCGCGCTATATGTCAAATCGACCGGCTTCATCAGGAATTAGCAATTTGCATTTTTCTAAGAGAAAAGTTGTATTGTTTAATTGATATTAATTTATTAGTGAATTAGTTTTCCCAGTGGTTCATATTAACTCTTCCCAAATATGGAGATGACTGACATCATAGACCACATGAAACCATATATGTCCATATATGGGCATTCCCCCCGAAAACGGGAATCATACTTTGAGTATGATTCCCAGATGATGCCCTGTTAGGCCCTGTTAGAGTTTGTAGATGCACTGTTAGGGTACCCCCTTATACTCATACAGTATATGGGGATTACAATGCACAAGATGCATTTACCTACTGGTAAACAAACATAGTTCACTTCCCAAAACTCAAATATGATTTGAAACACAATGAGACCACACTTGCAATTTCACAAATTGCAAATGTTCTAGTTTACTGTAGGTATTGGGTATGTACACAGTACAACCTCATGTACATACAGTAGGCCTACCTGTTGCTATGTGGACCTACCTTATATCTAACCTCATGTACATACGTACGTACGTACGTACCTGTTGTTTAGTCAGAAACAGTCACGTCAAAGTAGATTTAACCATTTATTGCAACAAATGGAATACAGTTAGACTTGGCGTTAAAGGGCTCTGCGTTCGGAGATGTTCCCTGAATTTTATACACGCACGCTTGTGTGTACATGCTTGCGAAATCAGGGAACTTTAAGCAAAACCCCCCATAGGGATAAAATAGTAGTACAATAGCAATACATTGACATATTAGCTTGAATCAGAATTGCAAGCATTTGAGCCTATGCCAGACTCTGATCAAAAGGTGGAGGCTGGGGTGGAGGAGGTAGCTAAGCAGCAGCAGCAGATCCAAAGCTTCGGATGAAAGACGAGCAGAGCTATAGTGAATGCAAGGCATATTTAAAGGAGCCTCCCTTTACTGAGCAAGAGCTCTGACTGGATTCGACAGTGTGATGTAATGATCTGCAGATCTGTGAATGAGGAAAGGATCTGGCTGACAGCTGATTACAGCTGAGGCGGGCGAGACTCGACTGTCCTGCATAAACTAACGCTATGCTTCATTTATGAGGACCTACCGTATGTCTAATATAATGCTATGTGTAGGCTATATAGATGACAAAAAAAATGCGACACTGTGGTTCCCCTGACACATCACTGCGACATCACAGGTGACATCGCAGTGATGTCAGATACTCAGAGCAGGGATCTCCATATATGGGCATAAACAGGTGGCATCACAGTGGTGTGGCTGTTTCAGACAGGGATCTCCATGTATGGGGATAAAAGGGATTGTATGTTGTGATGACAAAAAAATATATACTCCTGCTATATCTGATCCTCCCCCTTTGTCTTTCTCTCCATGCAGGAAAACAATGAAATGATGTATCTTGCACAAAAAAAAGGAAAATCAAATCACCCACTGACTTAACATCTGTATCCCAGTGATATGACAATATAGCTGAGTCTGATTCTGAAAGTAAACAAAAGACTGGAAGACTAATAGACTATATAGATTGAAACGACATTTCTCATTTTACTGTCAGGGGTAAATCAACATTTCAAAGTGCAGGCCTGAGGTGTGCGTCCCGCACAGCACCACGCGGTATGAGAATACCATGCACCTTGAACGATGAACTGATCCACGCAGGATTAAAGCAAATCGATAAATAAAGCCGTATAAAGCCAGCACCTCACATTGGAGATCCATCTCTGTAAGCATTGATCTGTATCCTGCCCGCGTGCAATGCGCCGATGAATTCCAGGAAAACAGCGCCTCTGTAATTTGATAACGACAAAAAAGGGAAGAGTGGCCAAACATTGTCACAGGCGCAGATCTTATCCAGCGTCCATGATGGTCAGATAATAGATCTTAATCCCACATCCACCACAATAAAGTGCACTTGTGTGGTCGTCGCCGCGGGGCATCGAATGTGGCACTGGACCTCTCATTGTGGTCGGCAGCACGAAGAGGACAACGTGTTTATGAAGTGATTACTTGCGCCAGCAGAGCGCACATAAGTACTGCGTTCGGTTGGATGTACTGTATGTCGTTGTCCTTCTTTGTTTAAAGAGGTGGTGCTATGATTTTTCCCCCCTCTAAAACATGATTATCAGGTATTATGATTATACTAGGAGGAAGATCTTTTTCCAAAAAAGTATACAGAAAGAGTTAAAAGTGTTTTTTTATGTGGCCACACCCCCAGTTCATTAACTCTTTGAGTGCCACCCTAGTCACCACTAGAGGGCGCCCAGTGGCCATAGAAAATCCCATAGAGATATGCTGGTATATGCAGAAGCCCTGCAGCCATGACTTGCCTGAACACTTTCCTTTGTGCATGTACAGGAAGAGGATGAAGTTAGCTTGAAGTTAGCTATTGGCTACCAAGCATTTTAGAAGCCTTATTTTCGTCAACTTAGCCATGATTAAACCTTGCACACCTCATGCATGGGAAAAAAACAGAGAAGAATGAGCTCTAAAAAATCCAATGCAATCCTGGATTGCATTGGAGTGGATTTGTGCAGTTTGTTCACAGCTTTCAAACAAAAAAATCCGATTGGAAATCCGTTCAGGCATTCTTGAGATAATCGCCATTATGTTTTACATGTTATGTAAACAAACATGGCTGCCCTGTATGTTAGATGGGGTTGTATGGGGGTGGAACATGCAAAATCGCGATTGAAATCATGTTCACTAGATTTGATGGGGTCCAAAAAAAAAAAAAAAAAAAATTCAAAAAAAAATTTTACAATTTTTTTTTTTTTTTTTTTAAAGCCGAACTAGTTCGGGATCGGCACTCTGCGATACGCTAATAAAGCCGAACTAGTTCGGGATTGGCACTCAATGATGCATGGATGTCATGGTGGGTGGTGACCCAGCTGAAGTTAGCCACACCCCACAGTGTTGGGTGAATGGTAATTAGGGGAGGAGTTGATTCTGTGATGTAAAAGTATCTGTGTTTTTTAACTGACACTTTTGACCACAAGGTGGCAGCCTCCAAGAGAACTCAAACAAATACCAAGACAATACATTGCTCATAAAAACCACACCAGGGGATCCAATTATGTACTTTCAACCTCCTAGACACATGAAAAACAGAAAAAGTACAAAACTATGGCACCACCACCCAATATGGGACCAGCATTCCTGGTGATGCCAGTGGTGATGTCACTGGCATCGCCAGTAGTGATGTCAGCGTTGAAGCCAGTGGTGTGTTGGAGCACCACACTACTAGTACAACATGCAAGTGAAGTTGGCACCTCGAGTGCAATCCTCATCACACTAATTACATTGCTAGAAGGCACCTTGTGTCTGCAGAATTCAGAGCTAAGCAAGGAGTAAGAGTACACAATAATGCATGTATCAGAACTAGCACTTGCAATTTCCTTGAATTGCAAGTGTTCTGAAATAGAATTGCAGAATTCAATTTCCAAATGTGACTCACGTCAGGGCAACCACAACTGGCAATTTTCAAAACACATACCTACTCTACATACGCAGCTGACGGCTGCGTATGTACAGTAGGTAGGTAGGTAGGTAGGCTCTGCGCACGTTTGCACCCCGACAGAGTGCTGTTTTTACTAAACCCCCTCCCAATAATAAATGTCTCCCCATTGAACACCCCCTGTTGCTGCTAATGGCTTCTTGTGTTGTTGTGTTGTTGTTTTGTTGTTGTTGTTTTGCTTCTAATGCTAATGATGTGTACTAGATCTTAGAGTTTCCCACAGTGCACTGAACCACTTTGACTCTTACAATTTTGTTATTTTTTTATATTTCTAAATAGTGAAAATGATATGCATTTGGCTGCAGACCCCTTGTGCCAGGGACCCCCAAACAAGGACATTTGTAAAATATAAAAATAAAAATAAAAATGATACCAAATTTGAATTCCGACAAATTCCGGGAAACCAGCGTCTCTGTAAATTTGATAAGGATAAAAGGGAAGAGTGGCAGATCTTATCCAGCATCCATGATGGTCAGATAATAGATCTTATCAGACATCCACCACAATAAAGAGCAAATAAAGTGACCTCGCCCGGGGGCAGTGTGTGTGTGCCACTGGACCAACAGTGTGTCTGAGGGGAGGTGAGGGCACCGTGCTGCTGAAGCCAGCAGAGAGATGGACTGTGTGTTTCCCAAAACATTTCAGCCTGATCCCCAAACCAGAAATATGATGTCTCACTGGGACCCTAACCTCAGCTTGTAGATCGGCTATTTTCACCATTCCCCCCCTTAAAGGAGTAGTTCACCCCCAAAATGACTTTTTTTCTATTGATTACTCATGCCATGGAGAGTAGAGTTCAATAATATCTTTTGTTTTTTGTCGCATTCCTGAGTACACCCCATTGATTCCGGATGGGGACCCGTTTCGAAACGGGTCCCCATCCGGAACGAATGGGGGTAAATTTATTGTTATCACATTTTTGTCTTAGGAATGCGACAAAAAACTAAAAATATTATTGAACTCTACTCTCCATGGCGTGACTAATCAATAGAAAAAAAGTCATTTTGGGAGTGAACTATTCCTTTAAGTTAGTTTTGACTTAAATGTGACTAAAAGTAGGTGACTTTTATTCAAAAGACTATGACTAAAACTAAATCAAAATTAATTCTCAAAATCAACACCGGTGGATTAGATGTATTGTTTTTTTTTTTATCCCAGGCATTCCATTTTCAAATAGCCTAGGTATTCACGATATTCCTGGCCATTCTATGGAGGCTGCCATTTTCCTTTTACAGAGGGCGCTGGAGCATTTTTAAACATCTTTTCACTTCCTCCCAAGTCGAAGAACAAGAGATCCCAAGGAAGTGACAGGGAATTGTCTGTTGCCAGATATTGCCAGAGACAAGCGGCCAGGTCTATGAATAATAAGCCCAATAGAATTAACTAGGTTCAGTTTTACTACTTTACATTTACATTTGAAAATAGCAGATCAGCAAGCTCACAATGTGTCACATTGTGACACATTGTGAGCTTGTATATTTGCTATTTAAAAAATATAGAGGAAAGAAAAAACGAAAATAATTTGAATATTTTTGAAACATTTTAACAACACAAATCTGTGTGGTGGTCCCTGGCACCACATATTTTCAGATGGGGGTCTGCGACTGTGGACAAATCTGTTAATCTGGGGTCCTTGATATGAAAAGATTTGGGAACCACTGGTTTAAAAAATATTAGAAAGTAAGCCCAATAAACAACGACACCAATTGCTTATTATAAGCAGACATGGCAACATCGGTTCATTCAGAGCCAAGAGCCCAGCGCGCCTCTACTGACACTTTAATGCAAGGACACAGGAAACCAAATGATGTTTTTTATTTTCTTTCAGGATATGAACAGGAAGCCGGGGGCGGGGCCAGGAATATCGTGAATACAATTAGGGCTAAATTGATTGATGTATGTTTTATAATTTAATTTCTGCTAAATAACTACGGTAGTAACTAAAGTTTTCAAATAATTGTAGTGTACTAAAAGTGCAGTAGTTGGATCCGAGCAGTAGTGGACTGTAAGTAAAAATATTAGAAAATTGGAAATACTCCAGTAATGTATAAATACCTCAACATTGTACTGAATGACAGCATTTAAGTAAATGTATCCACCTCTTTCCGCAGGAGTTTACTGGAGATTATTTGGACCACACTTCCGGTTTAACAGCAGACATACAAGCTCCCGTTGCGTCGCAGATGCAGCCCGTTGTGAGCTTGTAAATCACACTCGGCTGCGGCGCCGGAAGCTCGGTACAACGTCTGCGCAATGCACTATGGGGCGTTGGAAAGCCGTGGATAGTTACTTTACAGCACTGCTAATGAGATGTGTAACAATGAAGACACTTTAGATCTTGAGTCATAATCCTCTTCATTCAGCGTGAGAGGCGTCTCCTCTCAGAGGTGCTATTGAGTGTCACAGAGCAGAGCACATACACTCACCAGGCCTTTAACCCCAAGCCACTGCAATCCTCCAGCAGGGAAATGTGTGAGAAATATGAACTGAGTCTTGCTGTCTCTAAAGGAAGTAGCTTCCCTCAGCAACTGTGTTTACATTGGTGAAGGAATCTTGCTTGCTACTCCCTCAATCCTGGTCTAAAAATGATGGGAGACGGCTCTACGGAATCGTATCGGCGAGGCGGAGGTGCTCGCGACGGCCGCTACTGACCGCTAGTTGAGCAGCTTCCACAGTACAGCTTTAAGGCCAGACTACACCAAAAAATGCACGCATACGCGCATACTGTCCATGAAGACGCTCACGTATGCGTAAACGCTCCAGGCTACACCAAGTATATGTGAGGAAGACCAGATAGTCTGTGTACAAAATGCATACGCGTGCTTAAAACCTAGAACCGATCCTATTTTTAGGGAATGCGTATCCGTGGTTCGCGCTATCCGTACGCCTGGTGTAGCCGACTGAATTGATATACATTGGATCTATCCAAAACGCGTATACGCGCACACGACCCGCATACGCACGCATACGCACTGGCGCGCGCAAAACGGCTTGGTGTAGCCCGGCCGTTACTGTAACTTCTGATAGTGTCCATTTTCCCCCAATGTTTTCTAGTCCACTACATCTCAAAGGCAAATATTACATTTCTACTCCACTACACTTATCTGAGTAGATTGAGCTCATTATTACAAAACATACTTGCAATTTGAAACACACATTTGGCACGTTGTTGTCCTCTTCTTTTGGCTAATTCCCATCGAGGCGCCACAGGGGAAAATCAGTTTCCATGTGCTTGTTGCGACCATAGGTCACATTTACTAGGAAAACCTGCAGTCTTACTAGTGTTATCTGCCTCCTCCTCGGTCACTGCAGCCACCTGCTTGATGTCCTCTCTCTCTCGTTCATCCATAAACCTCCTCTTTGGCCTATTTGGCCTATTACCATTCTCCCATGTCTTGCCTGGCAGCTCCATCTTCAGCATCCTTCTCCCAATGCCAGGCATCATCAACATGTCCACACATGAACAAATGTGTCCGTGGCAAGATTTGGTTTTGTCCGTGGCAAATTCTAGATTTAGTTTTTTTCACACCATTACAATTTTCTTATTTTCATCATTGGAACCCACATGGAACATTACGTCTCCAAACAAATTTTTTTTTCAACAAAAGTGATTTGCATATCGTTTACAGAAAAGAAATACACCTTCATAGTCCTATTGTTGAACACATCCAAGTCCTAAATGTTTTCGTAGTATTTATATTCAAACAATTCTTGTGCTTTAACAAACCTCTGCCCTCCATGCATATTTCTTTCTTTCCTACTTTGCAAACATGGATACAAGATAAAAGTAAAACCAAATATAAACATCTGTTTTAGTAGTAGTAGGAGAGAGTGAGAGAGAAACTATGTATAAATGTGCAAATAAGGTATGTACCGAAACCTCGTGTGCAGCGCTATAGCAGCCAAAGTAACGGTTAACACTTCCCAACATGGCCCTGCCAACTTCACAAAGGGAATGATTATGCCCAAACAAACAATCTATCACTGCCATCATCTGAAACTCATCTAACTGCAAATTAGGACTGAAGTCGAGTCCCTTTCAAAACACAAACTTCCAGCGGCTATTTTCGGAGGCCTCGTCACGTCATTCTAGACGTGACAGACTGAAGTGACGGGGGGACAGATGGGAGAGCGACAGGGGGCCACGGTTGACCCCCCGACATCACGAGTGAGAGCGACGGAGGGGGGGGCGCGCCGTAGAGCAGCAGCACGACAAACTGCATGCGCCGGCCGGGCAGACTGATCTGCCATAGTTTGAGGAGGACTGGAGGCGGTATTAGCTTGACGCGTGTGCGTGTGCGTGTGTGTGTGTGTGTGTGTGTGGTGGAAGAAGTAGTGTACACAGAAAGTGTACTCGCTGTAACTTTTAGCTTGACTTTAAGCAAGCATTGTGGTGTGCAATACCACAATGTATATACTCTGTCACAAGCAAAAGTCATCATGTAAAGTGTTTTACTTGAGTATAAAGGTACAAAAAGTATAAGCAATAGGTCGTTTTATGTTTGTATCGTGCTGGAGCTTCTGTGCGTATACGTTTTGTTTTCCACATGTATGTACACTGATCAAAGACATGAAGGGAACAAAATGTTACCTTAATTCTTTGAGCTTTCTTTGAGCAATACTACAGAATACTATACTCAAATACATCCAAATAAATTAAGGGAACATTTTGTTCCCTTCATTTCTTTGAGCAGTGTACATGTACAGTATGTGTGCGTCAATAAAAGTGAATCTGAAAAATCTGAACACGCACCACGTTTGTGAGCTTTGGAGATTGGCTGTTTTTGAAAAGCCGAAGTATATAATTGTTAATGTATGTTTTGTAACGATGATCTACATCTACAAAGTAACTAAAGCTGTCCTATCGTCTAGTGTCCAAAACGGTGGCTTTTCAGGATTCAAATAGCAGATCGACAAGTCCAAAACGCGTTGCTTTGCGCCACATTGTTACCTTGCAGATCAACTGATTTTGATGCTTTCGTGCAACACTGTGGCATGATCAAGTAGGCCGTTAATTTACGAAAATGATACACAAAAACGTTAGAAAATGGGGATAACAGGTTTCTGCCCGATAGCGACAATTGCAGTCTCAGAGTTTGCCTCTGAGACGTAGAAAGTAGAAGTATGAGGTATCCAACATATTGAAAAACTCAAGTGAAGAAAAGTACTTTACAGTTTGTACACAGTTTGTGCTCAAGCTGCTGCAGTCCTTGAATAAATGCACTTTTGTAGCTATACGTTGCACCGCTGGGTGTGTGCATCCGCGCGGAAACCCGGGACAGGGCTCGACTGCTGAGTCAAGGAGTGACAGCACGGCACTTTAGCCGGGAGGGACACCAGACTGTAGCGCTGCTGCACCGCTGCTGCTGCTGCTGCTGCTGCTGCTGTACATCAAAGCCTGGAAGAACGATGGCTCTGTCCGCTGAATGACACTACAATGCAAAGTCAACATGTCCCTGTGTAGCTTCCACTGAGGACACCGAGTTTGTGCCTTGTTTTTTTTTTTTTTATAATATACTGTACACACACAAACACCAACACACATACATACTCACACACTTGTTTTACTTTTTACCACCAGGTTTTTGGCATAATAGCAATATAGCGTTAACTCCTTAAGGTCTGAGGCCGGTTTCACAAATGCCTTCTAAACTTTTTTTTCAAACACTTTTACGATCTCCTTTTTTTTTTGAATAGCAGATGTGAGAGCTCGTAGCACGGCACAAAGACAAAGTGATGTGATGTGAGCTTGTTGAGTTGCTATTTTTGTCAATGTTAGATGTAGAGTAGGGACGTTTTGATTGATTGACTGACTGATTGATTGAATGAATACGTTATTAAAAGGTAGTGCAGTCAAAGGGATAACACAAAAAGCCTCAGGGGCTTGTTTCGATTTTGGAATTAAATGGATTTAAATATCTCCCCCTAAAATGTATGTATGTCATGAGGAAAACTCAGATTGAAAATAACTTTTTATTCTTGGCGTTTGACCACTTGAACCCCAGCATTCCTATTCTGGGTGGAATATTCGCCCCAAAATAGCAGATCCACAAGCTTGATGCTATTTTTGGGTGAAGAGATTTGTTGTAGAAAGAAAAAAAACGCACCAAATACAGTGCAATTAATAAGGGGCCTAGTGGTTAAACCGAAGTGATATTGATGAATTCCAAAGTATTCCGCGGCACCCCTGGACTTGAACCCCTGGCATCACGGCACCCTAGGTTCTCAATCTTTGGGTCGGGACCCCCAGGGGGGGTCCCCAAATTATTTTGGAGAGTCCCCAGACGATGAACTTAATCTGCAACATTGTTTTCTCACTCAACAGTAAACAAATGAACATGAAGTTTAAGTGTAAGAGGGTATATGCACTTTTCTAAAGTGACAATAGAACTTTTTAATACCTCTAAAATTACAAATGAAACATTGGCCAAGTTGTCAAATATTAGAGGCTGAAATTATGAAAATAGCGTGGCGTTGTGTACCGTAGATCTGCTATTTTCACAATAGAATCGTGTTATACAAAATGTAATGCCTCAACTCTTAGTGCTCGTCAGGATGGCGTCCACGTTTTTCCCAATGACCCTAAGTGCAACGGTGGGGGCGCGGGGGGCTGCATGGGAAAGGAGCGCTTGTTTTCGCTGATGACGACAGAGGTCCAAGTGAACACAGCGAGGCGCTCCCTACCTCCTTGCCCACCACTGGCCCCCGCTGTTGCGCTCAGGTTCCCTGGGAAACGCCAGGTCGCGTCAGGGTGTGTGTGTGTGTGGGGGGGGGGGGGGTCCCCAGTTAAAATATGATTATTCTGAAGGGGTCGCGGCCTGAAAATGTTGAGAACCACTGTCTCAGGGCACCCCATGAATATTTTTTTTGAATCCGAGGCACCCCTACATTATAATTTTCACTCCCAGCACCTTATATTTATAGCATATCGTCATTGTTGGATGGAAACCTTATATGTCCAAAACCGTTAGTTTTGTATTTATCATCTATAAAATGTACAAAACTAATGAAAACAGCAGATCTACAAGCACACAACGCCTCATGATGCGAGGCGTTGTGTGCTTGTAGATCGGCTGTTTTCACTAGTTTTGTGAGACAGTCTTGCATGATAATGCAGGGCTTTGCTTTACCAAAAGACGTACGCATTTGAAACTTGGAGATACGAGGTTTCTGCCCGACAGTGATGATATTTTAGTGATTATGTTGCGAGGTACTTCAAGTTTAAAATGATACTAAATATTTTTTCAAGTGTCCACTCCAATTAAATTCCAAATATTATCAAATGATCTCGCGGCACCCCTGGACTGCCGTCATGGCACCCCAGGGTGCCCCGTCACCCACTTTGAAAACCCCTGTGTGTAAACAGCATTGTTGTGCCACTCTGGTGCAGATCTACATGCTCTGTTGTGAGCATGTAGATATGCTATTTTCACAATTTCTGCCTCCAATATTTTGACAGTTTGGCCAATGTTTAATCTGTCATAATCTCTTCTTTTTACGATAATGTCTTTATTGGCTCCCGACTGGATCGGCGGGCGATAAACTATCAAGGTTCCTTTTGTTTCACACCGTCTATACACCTCCCCGCCCCGCCATCACAGTGGCGTCAGTTCAGCAAAAGCTAGGGTATGGTAAAGATGGGAGTCCTCATGGAAAAGAGGCATTACATTTTGTATATAACAAGTTCTTTTGTGAAAATAGCAGATCTGCTGCGAGCGTTGTGAGCATGTAGATTGGCTATTTTCACAATGTCTGAAAAAAACTAGTTTTGACAGTTTTTTATACAGGTTTCTACGGTTTCTTGGGCTGGATATGGCAGCCTGGAATGGTTGTTCAAGTGCAGCTAAACTTGGCATGTTAGTAAACGTGCCACAATTAACAATAATGCATTGCACCTGTGCAGCTGACCTGCAGAACCTGGGAATATACCATTTGTCAAAATGGGTATGGCAGCTGCATACGCCTGCCATACCCAATTGACGCCCCTGCGCCATCATCCACCCCTCCCCTCCTTTCTCCTCCTACCACCGCTCTTATCTGCCTCTCACCATCGCCGCCGCCGCCGCCCGTCACCATATTTTATCGCTCAGCGATTTCGGGGCGAGTGTCTCGTTCATCACCGCCGCGCCGGAGGAGGCCGCGCCGCCACCGGATTTGGTTTACAAATGAGAGAGAGAGAGAGAGAGAGGGTTGGGGGACGACGGCGACACCGGGGCGTCACAAGGGGGGGGGGGGGGGGGGAAGTGGGACTGAGTTACTAGGGCCCAAGGTGGAGGGGCCCTAGTAACTTTAGCTATTGAAAAATAGCAGATATACAAGCTCACAGCGCGCTGCGAGCTTGTAGATCTGCTATTTTTGAAAAGTCGTGAAAATGTGTCCCTGGAACTAAATATTTTGAGATGGGGGTCCGTGACCAAATACATATCATCTTGGGGGTCCTTCACATGAAAAAGTTTGAGCACCACTGACATGGAAACATAGGTTTCTTGTACACATCTTCACATTTTTTTCAAAAATAGCAGATCTACAAGCTTGTGAGCTTGTATATCTGCTATTTGTCAATAGTTAACATTCATGGGGGGCCCACAGTGAATCCTTGTACCCAGGGCCCAGGATTTGGTGCGACACACCTGACGGCGACACCGGGGCCGCTACAGCTGGAATAGACTCTCACACACACACACACACACACACACACACACACACACACACACACACACACACACACACACACACACATAGACACACACACACGTACGTACGTGCGTGCGTTTGTGTGTGTGTGTGTGTGTGTGTGTGTATGTGAGGTTGTGAGGGTTTGTGTGTGTACGCATTCGCGATGACATGATAAAAGACATTGGGTGATGCGAGGGATAAAAACGTGTGTGTGTGTGTGTGTGTGTGTGTGTGTGTGTGTGTGTGTGTGTGTGTGTGTGTGTGTGTGTGTGAGTGTGAGTGTGAGTGTGTGTGTGTGTGTCAAAGGGTCGTTTATCAGAAGGCACCAGCGTTTTCTCGTGAATCATGGGATTCCTTCATCACAGCGTTCAGAGAACAATGTGGGTTTAAGCTAACGCTGCCATGTGTCGTAGTTGTTTGCGCTGGTAACCACCATGTGTGTGTATGTGTGTGTGCTTGCATATCTTCGCTGTCGGGAAGAAACCTCGTATCTCCAAGTTTTACATTTGTAATTTATTTCGTAAAGTAAAGCCCTGCTTCATTATAGAAGACTGTAGCACAAAACGAGTGAAAATAGCAGATCTAAGCACACAACGCCTCGCAGATTGGCTATTTTCACTCGTTTAGATCATTTTTAAAATGATACAAAACGAAACGGTTTTGGACATAGAAGGTTTTCACCCCACAACGACGATATACTGTATGTGTGTGCAAACACTAATGCAAGCATCACACACGTACAGACAGTGTACGTGTGTGATGCTTGCGTTATTGTGCATAATTTGTCCATGTATACTTTGCATAGGTGTGTGTGTGTGTGTGTGTGTGTGTGTGTGGTGTGTGTGTGTGTGTGTGTGTGTGTGTGTGTGTGTGTGTGTGTGTGTGTGTGTGTGTGTGTGTATGTGTGTGTGTGTGTGTGTGTGTGTGTGTGTGTGTGTGTGTGTGTGTGTGTGTGTGTGTACAGGATTACAAGCTGAGCTCATTACAGACAGGCAGACAAACTTGTACTGTGGCCGCGAATATAAGGGTTGCATGAACGCGTGCCTGCATGGATGTATGTGAGTGTGCATGCACATTTGAAACACATACGCACGCACACACACACACACACACACACACACACACACACACACACACACACACACACACACACACACACACACACACACAAATAAGCATGCAAACGAGCTTGTAAATATTGCTATACACCGCTAATTTGTCCCTGGAAGTGGATTGTGTGTGTTTGCGTGCATGCATTACCGTATGTGTGTGCGTTCGGCGTGCATGCAATCACTCATCTCGCATCAATGCTTAGCTATTATTCACAGCACAATACAGCTGTGAACACACACACAAATGAGCGCACACACACACGCACGCACACACACGCACACCCCAGATCAAAGCAGCTCTGAGATGTATTCATAAATAAAATAAAAACTCGATCACCGCCGCTGTATGGAACCCAATAAACACAACACAAAACAGCCATTGTTGCTGTTGCAGCTGTTGTCTTTGGATCTCATAAAATAGCTGTTCCACGAGCGAGCTTGTAAGTTCAGAGTGCCAACATAAATCACCATCGCAGGTGGACGACCTGTCTCGGTGCCAGACAGCTGATAGAGGAAACACCTCTGCTGTTCTGCTCCTTGATACTGTACGGAGGTTTTAGCCCAGAGGAGATGACATTGGCCCATGGATGAGAGAAGAGGCAGATTGATAGACAGGGATGGACGACCGACAGACAGACAGACAGTATAGATCTGATTATAAATGCTCTCTCTGTCTCTCTCTCGATTATTATTATTATTATCTTCTTCTTTCGTGTATCATCGTCCTTGATGATTGGTTGGCGACATTTTATTTCACAAGTTTTCTTGTTACTTAGGGGAGGCCATGGGGCTGGCTGTCGTCTTCTCCCCCTTGCTGACATCGGCTTAGGCAGGGTTTGAACCACTCACCTTCCGCATGAAGGGCATATGCACTAACCACTACGCCAGTGTCGCACCCCATTATTATTATTACCAGTAAAACGCCTAAGGGCGAGGTCGCGCAGGACAGAATAGATGTCTTATGATATAGACCACATGAGACTCACACAATATGTCCATATTATGGGCATTCCAAGCTAAGGGCATAATATCGAGGTTCATTATTGGATGAGCTACGAGGCAGAAATCCATTCAACAGGCTACAGCTGCTCTGCATAGCTCTGAATCACAGAGCAGACACCTCTTCATGGCTTGTATTTATCACAGCGTTTTATAGTCATCTCACATACTCACAGAAAACTGGTTATTCACACGTAGATGTGAAGAGCAAAGGCCTTGTGAGTCACTGGTATTGACATTTAATATATTCTCACGAATAAACGACCATAGGACTCGCATGCGGTGAGAGATGCAAGTCGTAAAATGGGAAATATATTGTTCATGTGAACAGTGCTGTTTTGTAGCTTAGTGTGCTTGACCTTAGTGGTATTGTCACCTTCTCCCGGGGTTAATCGCCATGCTGACCATGCTGACTTTGTCAGAAGTCTATTTTTGACACGTCTTTGCCACGGACATATTGATGCCCCCTGCCTTCTCCTGTCGGCTGTAAACCCGTGCACAGGTCTGTTCGCCGTAATACGTAATAGAAGGTTCCCTAGGGCCGATCACACTCCACTTTTAGAGGCAAATTTATTTCGGTTCGGCTCTGTCCAAACTACAATTAGGGATGGGACGATCACGATATTATTGTTTATCGTGATAAAAAACACTCATGATAATCCTGATCGTAATCGTGATATCGTCTTCCGTCATGCACTGGGATCAATTCAAATTCTATTTGCCGAGCTGCATATACCACTTACAGTAAACCCTTTATAATTGGTAAAAGGTACTTTACTTGATACGTCTTTTTTTCACTCTCTCAAATGCCTTTGCCAAAAAATAGCCGATCTACAAGCTCACAACACGTCACATTGTGGGAAATGTTCCGCCCCAGGATAATGGATTATCGCGATAATATCGTAAATCGCAATTTCTTTTGTCACAATAATCGTAAAATAAAACTACAATATGATGTCATTCAGAGGTCATTCATTTGACTGTTCGGTGCCACAGAGATTTTGTGACTCCTCGAACCGAACCGAAATACATTTGTCTCTTAACAGTGGAGTATGAATCAGCCCATCGCGTTAACTCCTAACGGTCTGGACCAGAGCTCTAGCCCTGTCCTAATCTCACCACTTTCTGGTCTGATAGCCTGTATTTAACGCTTACTCAAAGAATCATGTCTCCCCCCCACCTCGATTTGTGCACTTTTTGGCTTTACACCAGAGAGCCGTTCTATACGAGGCAAAGCACATGTAATCATAGCCTTTACATCTGCGCTCGCGAGGACACTTATCCTCCTTTCATGGCAGCAACACTCTCCACCCAGCTTTATAGGGTGGATTAAAGTATAATGCATTTCTTAATAATAGAGAAAATCAAATATAGCTACACTTAAAGGCTCTGTTCAAGACATTGAAGGAGATTTGGAGCCCCTTCCATGACTATTACTAGAGCTTACAGGTGCCACTTAACCAGGAGACCTAAGTGGATGGAGCACTACAGGCGAGACTCCTTCTCTTCCCTCTCTCCTTTTTTCCCCTTTTCCTTTACTATTTTACTCAGACCTTCTCTCTTTCCTTCTTATTCTCTTCTTTATTAAAATTAAAATAAATAACGTGTGAGACTGTATACAAAACAAGATTGTCGTTTCAAGATAATATATCATCACTGTCGGGCAGAAACCTCGTATCTCCAAGTTTCAAATTTGTATTTTGTATTTTTTTTGCAAAGTAAAGCCCTGCTTCATCACATAAGGCCGTCGCACAAAAGTAGTGAAAACAGCTGATCTACAAGCACACAACGCCTCGCGGTGCGAGGCGTTGTGTGCTGTTTTCACTAGTTTAAAATACAAATACAAAAAAAAAAAAAAAAAGGTTTTGAACATACAAGGTTTCCACTCGACAACACCGATATGTACATGTAGGCTACTTGTTTATTTCACGTCTTTGCTACGGATTTGTATGTTTATGACAAAACAAACCTGTCCAAAAGAGAAAAATACTATATTGCCAAACAAACAATGTTATTATATGTAGTAGACGGAGAGTAACGTCTCGATCTATCGATTGTCGCCGACAAAGTGGCGACCGACCCCTGGCGCGGGGTGCGGACGCCACGGATCCATTAGAAAAAAAAAGACTGCCGTTTCCCCACAAGTCCCTGGGCCTTGTTTGTCTTTGACCGGGCGACCTTCGGTCTGACTCGGCGAGCTGGAGGGAGGGAGGGAGGACGACCCACGCGACCCCCCCGGTTTAAGAAAGACCGTGCCGGGGGAGCGAGGGAGCGCGTAACCTCTCGGAAGACGGTGTAACCCGCGGCATCCGTCCCGCTAATTGTCGGGTCGCGCGCGGGGGGTGGGAGGGTCTCGACCTCCACTCAGCCCTCCATCCCTCCTCCTCCGTTGCTTTACCACTCATTAGGTGGAGGTGGGGACAGGTCAGGTCCCTGTAGTGGGGGGAGGGGGGGTGTAGGGTGGCTGGGTGCTCAGAGCTAATGAGAGGGGAGAGCAACACTCTTTATCCATGATTAAGGCACCCTTAAGGTCCCCCAAGATGCCTACTTCACTGGATGCGATTAAGACCTGTGGCCGATTCTACATTGTCTTCTAGTTAGTTAGTTAGTTTCATTTATTGTCCACAGTGTGGAAATGTGTCTTTTGTCTCATATACATTTAGACAACATTAAAATGACAGATAAACAGCAACAAACACTTAGACACAAAACATCTTAAGGCAACAAGAAGGACAGCAGTGGCATATAAGGTGAAGAAAGAGGCAGATCAACGAGACATGACATCATTCAATCATCTTAAGCGAGTCGAGCCCTAATACTTCTCGTGTGCCGAACAGCAAAAAAAGAACCAAATCAACAAGCTTGTAAACCGGATTTCTTTTTTCTTTTCTTCTTTTTCTACTATTTTGTGAAACCTTATGAAAAACTTTGATGGTGTTTTGTGTGTGACAGGTTGGACTGGTATGACATTGGAAACATACAGGCATGACAGTAGATGAAAGCCATCTGGGATTTTGTGTAAAATGCTTAACCCGTTAAAACCGGCGAAAGAGTTGTGGAGTTTTTTTGCGTCGGCTATTAAAAAAAAAATAGATGTACAAGCTTGCAGCGTGTCAATTCGTGCCACGCTGCGAGCTTGTGCATCTGCTATTGTTTTGTTTAGTTCTTTAGATTGAAAGTGTGTGAGAACTAAACGATTCAGAACTGACTGATCTAGAAGGCATTTTGTAAATTCAACCTTAATGGGTTAAAAATTGGACGACCTCCAGGCAGACAAGACCTCACGGCCCCCCCTGTGATCTTTGGCAACCCCCTCCCAGGGGGGTCCCCGGGACCCCATGTGGGGATAGAGAAACGTCTCCGAGCTCAACGGGTGGCGTTTCATGAAAGACATGACTTCATCATCAGCTGTCCCAAAGACCAGACAAGATGGCGGGGGGAAAGTGAAAGATGTGAGGCCAGGGAGGTGGGGGATGGGGGGGGGGGGGGGGGGGGGGGATAGAGACGCCTTTGCCAAGCCACCGAGCAACATATCGAGCGGCTTCCGCGGTGCGAGCCAAGCGGGGCCGGCGGGCCCTTAATTAGATTTGAGCCGATTCAATTAAGCGTTTTGTGTTAATGCGTCCCGTCCCCGTCCCCCCGTCCCCGCCCCCACACACACACACACACACACACACACACACACACACACACACACACACACACACACACACACACACACACACACACACACACACACACATATACACACATATACACACACACATATACACACACACACACACATATCCGAAAGTTCTGATAGCTGAAGTTCATCGGGAACGCTGAGTTGAATGTGGCGAGTTTATGATTACGTCACTGTTTTCGGGGGGTGGGCGACACAGAGAGAGAGGAAGGAGAAGAAATGAGGGTGTGTACGTTTTTTAAGAAAACTATTATCATCTAGAACATTGTTTCAGAACAGTGGTTGTCAAAAGTAGGAGATATACAAGATTGTAAAACTGCTGTTTTCTATTTTATTTTTTATTTTAATATATCATTTAATATAATGCATTTTCGATTTTCAATTTGGGGGTCCTTGACTGGAAAAAAATAGTTCTACTGATTCAGAAACCAGAATCGGCCTCAGGCCCTGACGCCCACCTGAATCTAATGGCATTTAGATAGCATTTGTATATCTATTTTCACCTCTTTTTTTTGTCTTTTTTCTTTTTTTTGCCTAAATTGTAAATTGTAATGGCCAGTCCACACCAATGCTACTCTTGCAACCGGGGCCGGATCTAGGCATAGGCAAGGGGGGGCAATGCCCCCCTAAATGCCCTGTCTGCCCCACCAAACATGATGGCATGCAAAAATCAAAAATCGGCCAGTATGATATCAAACCGGCCGCATCGGTGACCGGACGGTCACTGACATAAATTCCGGTGCACAGCATGATGCTCTGGACTAATTTAAACATAGCAAATAGCAGCCAGTCTACTTAGTGGCAGCCTACAACAGAATACAGATGATGCTGATTACCTTTGCAATGTAAGGATATATTCCATAATCCTGTGTCAATGTAGTCTCAAAGAAGAAGGAAAAAAAAAAAAAGCATCGCAAGGCTTTCCTGCCTCCAGTCCAGACGGTCCATGCAGAAGGAGTTTACTTTCACTTTCATTTAACAGAAAGCAACAGCATTGCAAAAGCTGTTGCAAGCGACAGAAAAAGCCATCCTATAAATGTCCCTTTATTTTAGCCAGTTTCAAAGGAAAACCACCTCCCGTTTCTCTGTTGTTGGAAAAAAAAGTCAGTTCACTTTGCGTGGTGTCATTTGTGTCCATACGCTGGATTAATTAATGCATGTCCAGGTGAAGCCTGTTAAAGGTCGTTATAGTATCCTCCGATAGTTTCACAAAGTACATTAAGCAACAGAAATGAATTATGTAACATTTTAAGTCCCTTACAGAGGTTTTACAACCCAAAACAACAGCAACAGCCAGGGTCATGAGGTAATATTTTGCCCTTAAATATTTGAAAGGAAGGAATAGACTAGAGTCAGACTACTGTGACACAAGGTAAATTTCTCACCTTGAAGACAATGAATGCAACCTTATTTATTTTAGCTTTTAAGACAATCGTTTTGCTTGTTAAAAAATATTTATTCAATAATAATATTATTAATATTTGAAATAAATGATCTCAATATGTATACCAATAATTTAAAATAACGGTTTTGCCTTAATCGTGCAGCTCTAACAGTGACACAGACAGAAGCAATGGCACAGCAATTATACAATATATACAGTAGTATGTATTTTTAACTTTAGGCCTTACAGTGAATGATCAGCTGGCATCAATATTATATCCATATCATATTAGACTGGATATTGACTGTGATTTTGGATATTGTACTTTTGTGATTGATTTGGCATTAGTGTTCTTCTAGCTTATTGGTACTCAAATTGAAGTATGTCTTCTAGGCCTACTTGGCCTGAAAAAAGGGTATTGGAGCAACCCTATTTTCTAGTTCATAGCTAAAGAAATCGGTATCGGAAAATCGTTTTTGGCAGGTCAGACCTTCATAAAACCGGTGGATCGGTACCGGCCAAGAATTTTGCAATCAGTCCATCTCTACTAGAATATATAGAGACAGAGAGAGATAGGTGTAAGACCTGTTGTTTGTAATGCGTGTTATAGGTATAAGTGTGCCAAAATGCTTTGTTTTTTATGCATTTCGGGTGTTTTAGGGGGTTTGATCCCCCCATTTTTTTCCGCCCACGCCTCACGGCGTGGGCTGGAGGTGCCCCCCTATCATTTCTTGCTGCCCCACCTACTACTAGAGGCTAGATCCGGCCCTGCTTGCAACTACTTACAACCATTATCCCCGATGGCAGTTGCAATGAATTGCTTTGGAGTTGACTGTTTTGTGAGTGACTGACCTTGAAACTGTTTTGTTGCAAGGAATTGCAACTACTTCCTTGCATTGGTGCGCTCTGTTCTTTGCGTTAGGAGTTATAGTTTCATAGAGTTTTTTTTTTTTTTTACCTCACGTTATGTCAATCATTCCCGTTTCGTATTTATTTTCGGACCAGGGTTCATATTCGCAACTGTCGCCACTGGGTCCCTTGCTCTCTCCTCTCTCTCTCCTTAGCCTTTTTTTTTTTTTTTGCGGATTTCGGATTCCCAAAACAGCAGCAGTGTGCAAAGACCTTTAGAGTTGGGGTTAAGTTTAAAGTTTAGGGGTTAGGGTAAAATGTTAAACATCGTAATGAAAAATAGCCATCCTAAAATGTTGATGTCCTGACTAGTGTCTGTGTGCGTGCGTGCGTGTGTGTTTTATGTTAGGCTACCTGTCCTACTCTCTTAGAGCACCCCCCCCCCCCCCACACACACACACACACGCACAATAAAAAAAAAAGAAAAGAAAAAGAAAACCTCACCTCAAACCCAATCAGCGGTTCAATGCATCAAACCGGCTGCCTTTATACATCTTATGGAGATTTCATTTTCTCCACGCCGGCCCCTGGAGAAAAGTACATGTGCATACACTTAGGGCTTAAACTACCTGTACTGGAGCGCCGCCACGTATATCTATGTATATCTGACTGGATGTTAAACAGAGACAGATACAAGCGCGGCGGCTTGTATCGCAGCGGCCCAGTGTTTAGGTTATGGAACATTACCTCGCGGTTAGCAGGAGTCTTCCAGGCCCCGAGGACAATAAGATGTTAACAGTGGGCAGGGGCGTCACAATGAGGGGGAAAGTGGGACTACTAGGGCCCAAGGTGGAGGGGCCTTAATGATTTTATACTTTAGCTATTGAAAAATAGCAGATATACAAGCTCACAGCACGGCACCGAGTGCCGTGCTGCGAGCTTGTAGATCTGCTATTTTTGAAAAAGTTGTGAAAATGTGTGCAAATGTTTGAATATATGTACTTTTTAAGCGAACATTTGTAACTCAAATTTTGCTTCTGGGCAGGGGTCCCTGGAACTAAACATTTTGAGATGGGGGTCCGTGGCCAAATATAATTTTGGGGGTCCTTCACATGAAAATATTTGAGCACCACTGACATAGAAACATAGGTTTTTCTAAAAAAAAAAAACTTAGAAGGCTTTGAAATATTCAGACTGCTCACATTTTCCCAATTTTTCAAAAATAGCAGATCTACAAGCTCGCAGCGCGGCACTCGGTGCCACGCTGTGAGCTTGTATATCTGCTATTTTTCCAATAGTTAAAGCACAAAATGTGAGTGAATCCTTGTACCCAGGGCCCAGAGTTTGGTGTGACACCCCTGACAGTGGGTGGAGGGTGGGATGGGGGTTGTGTGGGTTGTGGGGGTTCTTTGAAGCGCTTGCTCCGGGGTACATTTGGTTAGGGATTGTTTATTTCATACTGACATGGCCGTTTGCGAAAACGGAAATGCGTGAATATCCGCTAAGTGAATTGCGAGGATGATGAAAGGCGAGGCAAATGTATTGAAAACAGAAAACACATTATGAAAATGCGTTTGAATTCAGTAAGGAAGAAGAATAAACATGAGTTAAACATCTTTCTCCCTAATATGAAACAGCCATTCACAGAACACAATATAAAACAGTAGTCCTAAAGACGAAAGGAGTGGAAATGTGCACATTTCTCCACACACAGAAGAGAAGGAAAAAGAAGAATGGCCAGGCTCTGGCAAATAGAAAGGTCTTTTGCAGTGATTTAAAATAAACCAAGAGTTGCAGCAGACCTGCAGTTTTCCTGGGAGTTAGTTCCAGATAATATTTGTTCTGTTGTTGTCAGGTGGAAACCTTGTATGTCCAAAACCTTCCCTTTTGATTTTAAAAACAATTTAAAGCTAGTGTATAAGTGATTTCATTTAGTTTCATGATTGGAGGAATGCCCCACTCCTCCACCAAAGCTTAAACTACATTTTTTTTCTCCTCACAGGGGATAAGACTGAAGTCCAAACATGGACCAAACACTCTATAGTAACTAGTAGGACTACTATCAGAACATTTTTATGTGACCCAGTATTTGAATGAAATAAAATCACTTACACTACCTTTTAAAATAGTTAAAATAGCCAATCTACAAGTGCTTAATTGTAGATTGGCTATTTTCACTTGTATTGTGCGACAGTATTGCATGATGAAGCAGGGCTTTACTTTGTGGAGAAAAAAAAATGTACAAAGTGAAACATGGAGTCAGTGACTAAATGCTGTCTCTCCACACTCTTGTCTTTCATTCTAGGGACAGAAAGCAGACCTTCCCCATACAGGTGAACTGACACGTCTGGATGGTTCATGATATCAGCACAAGGTCAGTGATGTGTTTTCTTCTCTCTTTTTTTTGGCCGTAAACCATTCAATGATTTATAGACCAACGGTAGTATTTTGGAAATTGCTCCTTTGGCGAACAGTACAGCAAGATTTAAGCTCTGGATTAATATGCTCCACTTTCCTAATTTTAGTAAGGACTTGGAGTGGCGGCGTTCTGAATCAACTGCAGTCATAATATTTTAGGGAGCCCTCTGTAAAATCTCTATTATTATCGGCAATTCTTTTTGGCGAAGAGATTTGGCGTAGAAAAAAAGATCCAAGGTCCAAGTGTGGTTGCATCTCAAGTCCATTTCTTGTATTACCGTGCATTTGGAAATAGTTTGGCTGATGGCCCAGCTGTTTTAGTATCCAGTGGACAATTGGATTGAAATTAATCATATATATATATATATTTTTTAATCTTTTTACCTTTTTGATAGTTGTGTCACCGATCCCGTAGCCCCAGGGGACTGCAGCCAAGATACAGAGGCCCTGTTTTGTGTTGCAACACGTCATGTTATAGAAATTAATTAATGTTTCACAAGGATGAAGGATTTGAAGAATTGACAAAGATTTATTCAAAAGGACAAAAAGTTGAACAGAGTATAGCATTCCCAGCATTAGAGGAGCAGGCCTCCTGGCCTGTCCTGTCAGCCCCTCCGGGCACAGCCCTCCCCTGCACCATTATCATACATCTCTTACAGTCCATTCTGACAGAGATGCTATTCTAACATGGTAACATGGTCTTATAAGGTTATGTTCTAAAGATAAAGCAACATAGAAATAGTTACACACAGTACAGATTATGCTGACACAGAGAGGTAGAAGTCACAGGAGGATGTCAGCTGTTAGTTTGACAGCTGCAGGCAAATCTACATTAGTGTGAGATTTGCTTTAAACTAAATTCTACAAAGTTGAATATACTACACATTTGACAGTCTATAAATATTTCTACTACAGTCATCGTAGCCTGACTGCAAGCGTCAGACTCTATCACACACTTCGTTACCAACAGGGGGTGGTGTTGTGCAGTCTGGTTTATTAACCAGGCTACAGTCATCGCACAACAAAGTCCAGGTAAGGCTTTAGTATACTGTACCTGGGAGATGAGTGGTGCGTTCGAGCTGTGCGATTACATACAAAGTGAATGCAAAGACGAGACGTCGCGCGACCGAGCCGAACGATGCCATTCACAGATGCCAGAATGTTCAAAATAACATTCATCAAGCGGAAACACAGTATGTTCAGTTCAAGTTCGCCCACAATATTAACGGGTTCATGAACGATCATTCATTGAACACGTTCAGGCACAACACTGCCAACAGATTGCCAATAGCTAGCGTTTCAGATTATAGAATAACAGATTATTAGTGTTTTAAATGCGTAAATATCGATATCCCAGATCTGACCACCAGGTGACGGCTGCTTCACTGTTCTACCACAGGTTGTGGGGGCTTCATCGTTAAACCTACTTAGACCAGCGGTCATCAATATGACCATACAAGGACAAATGTGCCCATGGCAAGACTTCTCCTTGTCTGTGGCACATTCTAGATTTAGTTTTTAACAACACATTATAATGTTCTTATTTTGATCATAAGTAAGCAATTTACCCCGAGTGAGAGGACATTATGCTCTCATAATGTCCGCAGTGAGGGTGTTATCGGACGAGGCGCAGCCGAGTCCGATAACACCCTCACTCAGGACATTATGAGAGCATAATGTCCGACCCCGAGTGGTAAATAGCTTTTCTACCACTTTTTCCCGTATACATGAAAGAAAACACATAGTTGTAACTTGCAAGGATCTTAAGTTACAATCATTATTGCCTATAAAACTTCCGCGAGACAGCAGATAGTTCCACAAACAACATCTTCTACTCACCAACAGATGGCGCCAACTCCATACTAATCCATGCGTCTAGCTTACAGCTAAGCTAACGTCAGTTAGAAGTACCGTTCCGGCCGTAAATAGAGGCTGTTCGCTTCCAGAAAGGCATAGGTTCAGAGAAAAGGGGCTTTAAAGTTGGCGGATTGCATTGGATCCAAATAAATCGGCGACTATAGCATGCACGTTAGTAAACATAGGACCGTTGCCACCGTCATTTGTTGGTTGGGGGAAAGGTGTTCCGACTACCTCCTGAAGTCCCCGGATGTACACTGAGGCGCATTGATCTCGGACACACAACTTTGCGGCAGTTGTCCTCTCATAACCTCCGGAATTTAGCCAATCAGAATCCAGTATTTGAACACGTGACTCGAAAAAGTGGTAGAAGACCCAATTACTGAATGTCAGTCTCCAGGTTTTCTTCAGAATATCGTCGTTGTCGGGCGGAAACCTTGTATCTCCAAGTTTCAAATGTGTACGTTCTTTCGCAAAGCAAAGCTCCACTTTATCGTACAAGGCTGTCGCACAAAAGTAGTGGAAACAGCCGATCTACAAGCACACAACGCCTCGCGGTGCAAGGCATTGTGTGCTTGTAGATCGGCGGTTTTCACTAGTTGAAATCATTTTTAAAATGATAAATGCAAAGCGAACGGTCTTGGACATACAAGGTTTTCATCAGACAACAACGATATGTATGACACTGATTTACTATGACAATATGTATGGCAAAACAGGAGTCCACCAGTACTATAGTGATTCTCAAATGTTTTATTTTCAAGGACTCTCATAACTCTGAGTGTACAAAAGGAACCAACTGGTCCATTTGGAGCTTGTTGATCGGCTGTGTTTTTAGTTTAGTTTTTTTTGGCAAACGTTCCCCCCAGAACGTGGATGCTGGGGTTCAAGTGGTTAAGGATCTGTGGTCCTCGGTGCCGGGAAATGTGCGGGGCGAGTGCCAGAGGGCTGGGAAGCAGCTCTGTGTGTAAGTGTTCTGGGAGTGTGTTCAGTTGACAAGAGACTGCCTGCTGCGATTCATCACACATGTGTGTGTGTGTGTGTGTGTGTGTGTGTGTGTGTGTGTGTGTGTGTGTGTGTGTGTGTGTGTGTGTGTGTGTGTGTGTGTGTGTGTGTGTGTGTGTGTGTGTGTGTGTGTGTGTGTGTGTGTGTGTGTGTGCGTGTGTGTGTGCATGGCCTGCTGCGATTCATCAAACTGTCTGATGGTGTATGATCACTCACTCAGCATTCTTATCAGTATATTAACATGCACCGTGCGCGAGCGTGTGTGTGTGTGTGTGTGTGTGTGTGTGTACTTGTATTAGCCTACTATACTTGTGAGGGCCATATGTCTCCACAAGTATAGTAGGTTATTGGGACCGTAGGTGGCATTTACTATGAAAACCTGCTGCTCATGTGTGTCAGTCAGTCAGTCACGCCTCATGTCACGCTCCATATATGGCCAAGACAAAATTAATTTGCAAGTGTGACTCTAGTGTCACAGCAGCCACGCTTGCAAATTAATTATGTCCTTGTCCCTTTTATGCCCATATATGGAGTTCCCTGATGTCATCAATATTAAGCCCATATCTGAGAATGCTCGTATATGGACATAATAGTGTCAGACTTTGTTGTGTCAGCGCGACCTCGCCCTTTAGCGCGTCTTACTCGTACTTATAATTTAACAACTTACAGTTAGATTTCAAATGTACAATTTACAATTTGGGCATTCAGCAGACGCTCTTAATCCAAAGCGACTTACAATAAGCAAGGTAATACATCAATACAATAACATCAATACAACAAATGCATAGAAATATTAATCTAGACAAAAATAATGTTGGTAGACTGAGAACCTAATCACTAAAATAAAAAATAAAAAAAATGCTTTCATGTACGGTCATTGGGGGTAGGCGAGTGCTACAGTAAGTGCTATGGGCTTAGGTGGAGTCTGAAGAGGTGAGTCTTCAGGCCACGGTGGAAACTAGGGAGTGAGTCTGTTGTTCTAAGTGCAGCAGGGAGTTTATACCACAGTTTGGGGGCCAAGAGATTGGCATTGGGGTTAGGGTTGGAGTTAGCCTGCAGCATATGTAGTAAGTATATTATGAGTGTAGGGGCATGCAAACCGTGCACGCCTGTTTGCGTGTGCATTGTGTGTGCGCGTCACTGTTTGGAGTTAACTACACTGGAATGGAACGTCGCTGGCAAGAGATGCTACTGTATGGAAAGCATGCATTGCACATGCACACATGCACGTGCGCACACATGCACGCGCGCGCACACACGCACGCACGCACGCAGGCACGCACGCACGCACGCGCGTCACACACACACACACACACACACACACACACACACACACACACACACACACACACACACACACACACACACACACACACACACACACGCATACCTCACATTACATTACATCTTGAGGCAAAACAACTGGAACAAATGCAAATAAAGTGGAAGCAGAACATTTCTATTGTACAGTTTAAACCAAAGCAGAGTCTATCATCTTCTTCCAGCTGAAAAAAAGAAAAAAATGTTCCAGTTTGTGTCTTACAGTGTTTAGCCCCGGAGAAGAGAGAGAGAGAGAGAGAGAGAGAGATTTAGGGGAAAACGGAAAAACCAAAGACAGGAGAGATGTGAGAGAGAACTGAAAGAGGAATAGAGGGAGAGAGGGAGAGAGTGAGAGAGAGAGAGAGAGAGAGAGAGAGAGAGAGAGAGAGAGAGAGAGAGAGAGAGAGAGGGAGAGAGAGGGAGAGCGAGCCTGCATCTCTTGTATTCTGACCGTTCTTCCATCACGTTTAATGGGGCTGCAATCCATCAGTGCCGCCATCTGTTCCCAGTCCCCCTGCCATCCATCCGTCAGTCCCCCCCACCTCCCCTCCACCCAACGCCACCCACCCCACACCACCCACACCCCCAATCAGATCGCCGTTGGCACCGTCGCCCCTCAGAGCGCCACTCCCTCACAACCGCTCTCCCCCTGAGCCCCCTTCACCCCCGTGAAACGCACGCACACACGCGCACACAATTCCATTTTGCTTTAGTCACAATTTAGTGATCTTAGTGTTTTATTGTTTTAGTTTTAGTGTAGTGTTAAGTCAAATAAATCTACAGTTGATTCTGTTGACTACAATGTATTCTGGCGTGCACGGGTGCGTGAATGTGCATGCGTGCGTGCGCACGTTAATGCGTGTGTGTGCGTGCGCTCGAGGCCTAGTCGCTTCTTGTTGTTTTTGTAGACTTGTTTGCTTGCAGTGTTGACTTTGGCAGCACGTTTTGATTTAGTTTTAGTCATGGTCTTTTGAATGAAATTACATTTAGTTTTGTGTGTGTCATATTTTAGTCATCTAAAATGATAGTGTTTAGTCTAGTTTTAGTCGACAAAATATACGACTAATATATTCGACTAAATCTACAGTTGATTTGGTCGACTAAAATGTATTTTGGCAGGCCTTGGTGGCGCCGTAACGCCAGAGTTTACACTTGGTTGCTTGCTGAAAATAGACGATCTACAAGCTCACAGCACGTCGCGCTTGTAGATCTGCTGTTTTCAGAGCGCAACCAAACATAACATGACTTGTCTTTCAGTTCTCTTCTCCACTAACATTTTATTTTTCATTTGTGTTATTGCGACCGGTCGCAGTTACTATGAAAAGCAGTCAGTCAGTCATGTCACAGCACTCTTGCCCTAGTCATATCTCTGCCACCATTGCCCCTACCCATGCCAAACTTTGCACACACACTCCTTGCCTGCCAAACCACAACTTCCACCCCTCATTTCTCACATGGCCCTCTTCTAGGGCCACCATGAGGCCGATTCTTGCAAAACATATTTTTGGACACTGCTCCTACAGATTTTGCCCTAAAATCACGCAAATCGGTACACAGTATCTCTGTTCCCGCTAAGTCTTGTCATCAACATGGATCTGTCCCATTTCCCATATTCCCTCCTGATTGGGTACCATTGCCTTCTAAAGTTTGTTTATGCGACCTGACAGTCGCTTATCTCCCGATGAGGGAGTCTTACTGGTATAGTGTTAGTTTTAGTCATATTGTCAATATAGTGTTAGTTTTAGTCGTTGTACTGTAGCTTATTGTTTTTATTCCGTTTTCATCTGTGAAAAAGCGCAGTCGACGAAAATTGTTTCTCAGCCAACACTGCTATAGGCACCCGTAGCCAGCTTGTCGCAAGGCCGACCCTTGGTCTCCCCTACACATGCAGTACTGTACACCATGTACCTCCCTACCGTACAGTTCTGCCAGCCTCTAGTTATCCCTTCCTCCTTTCCCACAACCCAGAGAATACATTTTCTTTTCGGGAGGGAGGGAGGGTTGCAGTCATAGTGTTTTTGGGGGGACTGTCTATGCCGGGGCTTTGCCCCGCTCCCACTTCTCCTGACTGCTCTAGCAGGGGGAGAGAGAGAGAGAGAGACTGAGCCAAGTTCCACGTACGGCTTGCCAAAGGTACTGAGCATCAGCTGCAGAATGCTGGCTGCTAGCTAATGGGGTCCCGGATAGCACAGGGTACACTGTGTTTTCTCCCATGCCACCCCGGCTGACTGAGGCAAAAAAGAGAACGTGTTTGGCTGGGTGGGTTTTTGGGGTTGGGGGGAGATCAACCTAAATTGAAAATCCATTTGAAGCCAACAGCTAACAGGAAACTGAGGAAGCAGAGAGGAGTTGTGTGGATTCTTCATAACGAACTTGCATCTTCCCGCTGCTCATGAAACTGCGTGCTGCTGAAACGTTCTCTCTCCCGGGGTGCAATGTTGATGCGTCGCGTGGGTGTTCCGTTTGCGCCGCGTTCTGTCACGTTACTGTCTGTCGTCCGTTTGGTTTGGCCGTTCCAGAACGACAGTTTTGTCGTCATTCATTCAGGTTTATTGGGCAGGATCAGAACAAAAGTTTCGGTGCCTTTGAGATGTTTGTCCAACTGTTCGTGGGGGGGTCAAATATGATTACTTTGGGGCCGGGCAGCGGCCTGAAATAAATGGTAAATGGTGCATTTATATTGTGCCTTTATCCAAGGCACTTTACAGAGATTGTGCATTACATTCACCCATTCACACACATCCATACACCGATGGCAGAGGAAACCATGCAAGGCACCAACCTGCTCACCGGGAGCAACTAGGGGTTCAGAGTCTTGCTCATGGACTCTTCGAACTCTGGGGGAGCCCGGGATCGAACTGGGAATCTTTTGGGAACCCTCTGTGTTCTAATGACGGTTTCTCTACCCCTGAGCCGGCCCCCCGAAAGGGTTGAGAACCACTGTTAGGCCTATAGAACGTCGTCTCGTCCCACTACGTTAAGTGGCGCTACGTAACCGCATGTCACGGTGTGTTCCGGTACATCATGACATGATGTTACACTACGCTACAACAGAGCAGGCGACACTGCCAACCTCAACAGACTGGTGAGGAAGGCGGGCTCCGTCATTGGGTCCTCCTTACAGCGGGTGGAGGAAGTAGCCAGGGTGCGTACAGCTAGTCTTGCTGTGGCTCCCTTTATTGCTTAAAAAAAGAGGGAAACAATATACATATATATTCTTGATTTATTTGCACTGAATTTTCTGGCCCTGCACTATTGGGCTGTGTTGGTTGAACTGAGTACTATTGCTGTGTTATGGCGGTGTGATACTTGTGTTGCATTGACTAGCATTGACTGTTATGTGCACTTTTTTGTTTGGCACTGTCTGTTAAGTTGTGCTTTGAGTATAGCTCATAGTGACATGTCACTTATGAGCGTTGAATGTTTCGTGGTCACTTTATGTATATATTCTTCTTTTTTGCAATAGCTTTTCGACACTTTATGTTTAGATTCTTCTTTTTTTGTGCTTGCTCTTTGGACTACAGTACTCTTTTTCTTTTTCCTACTTCTTTGTAACTTAAACTGCTGTGCTGCCTCTGGGCAAATGAATTTCCCCTGTGGGATAATAAAGGTATCTATCTATCTATCTACGCTATGCTACGCTGTGGTACCGAGTGACCCCTTTTACTCTATAGTGCCACCCTCAGGCCAAATATCCCCCACCTTTGCACACAGGGATGGCTCATGGTAATCTAATTGGGAGATGGCAGGATGTGAACTCTAGTGGTTTGGGTGACACCGTGGCCTTTCCTTCCTCCGCAGATGGTTTTCATCGTCCCAGACAGCGGGCCTCCCTCCAGACAAAGGTCAGACAACCCCTCCTAAACCCCCCTTCAAAGGACATTACTGATAGGCCACTGTCTTCACTGGAAACCACAGGCTGTGTTTACTAATAGGCGAAGAGCAGTGGTGGACAGTAACAAAGTACACGTATACTTGAGTACTGTTTTTAAAGGACAACTTAGTTTTTTTCCAACAATGGTTCATATTTTAGATTGTAATTAGAGAAAAGAAAATATGAGTGTTGAAATGTTTTCATTTACTGCCCATGAAAGATTGCTGTGCATATTTTTGAATGGGCTTGTTGTGTCTAAAGACATATTTAGCCACTTGTACTTATGCCTTCACCCCACCCATTGAAATCAAAATCATTACATTTGCTAAAACAATAGAAAGCAGTAAATGAAAACATTTTAACACAAATATTTTCTTTTCTCTAAATACAATCTAAAATATTGTCGTTGTCGGGTGGAAACTTCGTATCTCCAAGTTTCAAGCCCTGCTTCATCATACAAGGCCGTCGCACAAAAGTAGTGAAAACAGCCGATCTACAAGCACACAACGCCTCGCAGAAACGGTTTTGGACATGTTTGGACAGGTTTTCACTCGACAACGACGATATGAACCCTTGTTGTAAAAACAACAAACAAAGTTGTCCTTTAAAGCTATACTGTGTAAGTTGCTCAACTAGTGGTCAGTAGCAGTAGAGCAAACCGCGGTCGCGTCTGCTTTTTTCGGCCGTTTTTCGCCGCGGACCTGGCATTCAGACCACCGCGTCCGCCTCGCCTCGCCGAGACCTATCCATAGAGGTCTTTCGTGTCCCTCTACGAGCCTCGGTTGGGGAGTTACATGCTAGACTCCTAGCCCAGTGTAAACACTGCAGTGTACTTCCTGAAGAGCTCAGCAGTGTATGATCTGGGCTTTGATTGGCCGGTAGGGAGACACGTGTACAGAATGATGCATATGACGTAATTTTGACGGGAAAAACAGCCCCGGTCACGGCCACCAGGGCTCAGTAGAACACATATAAAGAAAAGGCTTTGGGAGCTGAAATTAACAGAGTGGGGGTTCTAAAACTTTAGCGATTTAATAGTTAGGACAATTTTAAGATATGTTTTATAAAAAAAGTTACATAGTATAACTTTAAGTACATACTGTAGTTGTTGTTGTAGTAGCATCAGTAGCATACTTTGCTTGAATATTTGTGTTTTTGAATACTTAAAGACTTTCACTCCCCTTCAAAGAAAGATGTTGCAGTGTATCAGTCTAAAGATATGATCACACCGGAAATGCCATATTTTCACTAGTTTATGTCATTTTTAAAATGATAGATGCAACAAGAACGGTTTTGGACATACAAGGTTTCCACCCGACAAACGACGATATACAGTGTGTGTGTGTGTGTGTGTGTGTGTGTGTGTGTATGTACCGGTATGTATGTATGTATGTATGTACCGGTATGTATGTATGTATGTATGTATGTATGTATGTATGTATGTGTATACACATCCAATATGATTGAAAAAGGAGCGCTCGTTTTCTAGCGCAGTCGGTCGAAAAATCTGTGCCCACAATATTTACTCTTCTGGCCCCCTGGTTTACAACTTCTAATGGCGATGATTGGGCTCATGTGACCTTCGCAAAGCTCGACACGGCGTCTCGCTCGATTTAGCTCGCTCGGCGGTGTCTCGCGTGGCTCACGGTCGCCTGAGACGGCACGCCTCCGCCATGGTCAATAGAAAACGAGCTCTCCTTTTTCAATCATACTGGTTCTTCAAACAGAGAGAGACAGAGAGAGAGAGAGAGAGAGCGAGAGAGAGAGAGAGAGAGATCCACTGAGGTTGTTCTTCCTCATCACAGACAATGCACCACTTTCAAATTGCTCCGCCCCTGTGCCCCCCTCCTCCCCCGCTCTGGCACCAGGCCTCCCCCCTGGCAAAGTGTTCCGCTTGTTGTCGCTACTTTGTAGCTTTTTTAATTAAGGTACTTTATTTCAGTCCACTTTAAAGCGCCTGGCTGTTGTTTACAATGTTGTCCTTCAGTGATTATATAATACACGGTAGCCTATAGCACTACTACTACTACTACTACAGTACATGCACACTCGCACGCACACACACACACACACACACACACACACACACACACACACACACACACACACACACACACACACACACACACACACACACACACACACACACACACACCCACACACACACACACACACACACACACACACACACACACACACACACACACCCTGTGAAGTTTCGTCGTTGCTGTTTGTTGTTGTAATTCTTCTTTTTCTCCTAGCTCCCCTGGGTGGCCGACATAAGAAACCCCCCAGAGATACTGACATAATTATGTAAGCTGCTGACAGAGGGGGTGCCATTGTCCTGTAGAAACATGATCGCCTTCAAAGGAGAATTTTATACCTTTATATCGTCATTGTCGGGTGGAAACCTTGTCCAAAACCATTTGTTTTTTATATCATTTAAAAGAATGAACTAAACTAGTGAAAACAGCTGATCTATAAGCTAACAACGCCTCGCACCGCGAGGCGTTGTGTGCTTGTAGATCTGCTGTTTTCACTACTTTTGTGCAACGGCCTTGTCTGATGAAGCAGGGCTTTACTTTGCGAAAAAATGTTCAAATTTGAAAGTTAACTAAATTGGAGATACAAGGTTTCTGCCCGACAGTGACGATATGTACTTATTATCTCCCCAAAAGACTGGTCCCGGTGTTTATTATAATTACTTTGTATATAAAAAACGAGCACAACAAGTAAGGAAACTTGACTTCGGTCCATTATATCTCCGCTTTAATAATACAAAGTGGCATAGTGTTTTACATCATTTTTATTGTTGATTAGTCACCTTTATAACGAGGTACAGCTTGTAAACATCGGGCATTTGTGTAATGAGCTACACAGCCAAACGTGTGGGTGGGTAGTGCCCCCCCAACATTTGCCAAAATTTGGTCCATTATATCTCCCCTTTAATTATGCCAAACGGTATTGTGCTTGATATCATTTTTATCGTTACCTTTACAACAAGGTCGTGGAATGAGCAGCACAGCCAAACACGTGGCTAGCGCCCCTCCAAAAATGGTCAAAATGGCCTGGCAGGCCTGCAATAGTGTTCTGGTATTCACCTTTGTTGCTTGGTGTATTGAATGATTGCAATCTCCCACAGTAATAAGGAAAAGAAGGAAAAAAAAAACACATATTGGCCATTTTTACACTTTGTTCTTTTTTTTTTCTGTGTAGCTCATGCCTCGAATGCCTGATGCTTACAACCTGTACCTCGTTGTAAAGGTGACTAATTAATGATAAAAATGATATAAAACACAATACGAGTATCGTCTTGAGTCATTAAAAAACAAGCAAAACACCTGGACCAGTATTTTGGGTAAGAAAAGCTTCTAGGCCAAAATTCTCAAAATAAATAAATAAATAAATACAAATTATATATGTTTTTCTACTGTATCTAATCGTAAGTAATAGGCGGGGCAGCGGCCAATGCGCTATGGCTATGCAGGCCGGGGTTGCACCTTGGCATGGGGAAGGTTTGGAGGTGGATGGGGCAGGGCGGGGGAGGAAGGGGTGCGTGCGTGCGTGCGTGCGTGCGTGCGTGCGTGCGAGCATGCGCGCGTGCGTGCTTGTGTCGGTGCATGTGCTCCCCGCGCCGGCATGCCCTGTGAGTGTGCATTCCATCACAACTGCATGATGGGATAGGGATCGGTGGGGTCCATTGATTTCCATTAGCTCATGGCTTGTCCCCGTTCAGAAAGCCTAACTAGATGGATGTGTTGGGGAGGCCCGTTCAGACACCAGGCCTAATTGGGGCCAGTGTTAATTAGCGGGGGCTAATTGGGAGGAACGCCAGGCTGGGGCATCCTGGGGGGGGGGGGTGGGCGGGGTGGACATGAGAGGGGGTCTGCTTAAGAGACCACCTACATCCGACCGGCCTACACTAAAGACCAGCGGTGCAACGGTTAATCAAAATAATCAATATAATTGATTATTAACCCATTAAGACCCGGGAACCCGATTCTACAGATGCCCTATAAATCAGTATAGTTCCCAAACTTTCAAAAGACTTCAAAAACGTTCATAAATAGCAGCTGCGAGCTTGTATAACTGCTATTTTTGAGTGGCCGACGCTAAAATCTAAAATTACACAAATTGCTTAAAATGCATCGATAGTTGCAGCCCCTATTATCGATTAATCAATTACGTGGTTTAAGCACTTAGCAAAATGGTGGACGTAACTCATCCACAAGTTCACATGGTGCATAGTGTTGCGAGATCGGCTTTTTGCTGTTGTTGTTGACATTTTCACCTGTAATGACAAGGACACAATGAGGACGCCAGGCTGGAGGTGGTCGACGGACAATGGTTTAAAATAGTGTTGTGCTGAATACAATCACACAGAGAGAAAGAAGCCTTTTGTGGTTGGCAATGTTGAAAACCGAATATCCATTCATTCATGTCACGACGAATATTGGCTGCTGACCTGCAGTAATAGACCGAATGAAGATGTGCATACTGTGTTTTGACTATAGAATTGTATACATAAAGGGAAACTAGGTAATATATAGCAGTAATTTCCCAGCCATTACTGTATATTATTGTGCTGGGCTGTTAGTAGTTTGGTTGTGTTCCACTGTTTATGTTGACATTTATCTCTTGCAGGGACTTCTTTGTCTGTGAGGGGTGGGGGTGCTCGGCCAGAGCTCTTAACTCATTTGCTGCATTTTAAAAATGGCTGCCAAAGTGCCAGGATGCCACAAGTCTCCATATAATTCCATGTAATTCATAGTGCACGCATTGATCATGCTCGCCCATGCATAGATCATGCACCACGTGTGTGCACACCGTTCAAAGCTTTCAAACAAAACACAAGCAGCCATGTTTTCTTCAAATGTAAACAAACATGGCTGCCATGTTTGAAAGATGGGGTTGGTATGGGGGTCAAACATGTAATTTCGTGATTGGCCATTTTTTTTTCTTTTTTTTTTTTTTTAAAGGGCAGAAACTCGGTCGTGGTGGCGTCAGAGTACGGGAATAACTCGGGAAACTCATGAGGGGGCAGCAAATTAGTTATTTGATCCCTTAATTTGAACTTCAAAGGGGTTGTGCACTGAGTTGATGGCCCATAAAAGTGTCAAACTCGTTATGTGCTCGTTAGTGCCAATCTCTCTAATCATTAAAGCACCAAAGACAGAGAGGGGAGGGGGGAGTGTGTTTGTACACATACAGACTTGCCTAGTATCCCTTTAAAGGGTGATATAATAGTTTACAGGATTAGTTTTTTCTTTTTTCATAATCTAGCAAGAAATCGTTCATCAGCATCAAGAAAAGTAAAAAAATAGTCTTGCTTGATTAAAACCGAACTAAATCAATTGTTAGACCACAAGACATCACCGTCGCACATTTCTAGGCCAGAGCCAGTCGACCAGACGGGTGTGATTTTTATGCAGCGACGTCATTATACCTGCATTTCCAGCCGCGAGCATGAGGGAAATGTTCAGGTGTAACCACAGCCGTCTAACTGTTGGCCACTGTGAACCCATCAGCAGAATGTCAGCCGCGGTCCAAAAATAATGGTCTTGCCAGCTGGGTCAACAAGATGCCTGAAATATTGTTATTATTCCAAACTGTGGTGACTGAGAGAATGTTGTAGTGCATTAGCAGAGCCTCCTGCTGCAGGGGACCACAGCTCTGCCGTTCAGGTTCCTCTGGCAGGGCCAGCGGGGACAGATTTATAGACACCATAGGGCTCCTCAAAGTGGGTGACGTGGTGCCCATAGGGTGCCTTGACGCAAGCAAGTCCAGGGGTGCCTCGGAATACTGCTGATAATATTTGGAATTCATCAACATCACGTTATGTATTTTCCCACTTACTATACTTATTAAAGGGGAACACATGCCGGATGTGGCCGGCTGCGCATGCAGCAGTCGCGTCGCAGTATGAGTGACCTTAAGCAACGCTACGGCAACGGCAGATGACAACGGTAACCGGAAATGATCCGCGCTCGATAGATAAACCTGCCGTCGCCGCAGCTGTCTCTACTACGGCAGAAGGTCCCTTCCCACGTAGCGCCTACTCCGTCTGCTGCGTGTACGCGTCGCCATGGGAACCAACGCGTTCAGTGAAAGGGGTGGGAACCCGTCACCGCCGAGGCTTTGCTTAACCATTTTGATCGCCATGGCGATTACGTCATAGCAGCCGTAGTCCGCCTGGCGTTGCCGTCCTGAAAATCATCTAGTTTAAAGTCGCTACAGACGCGTGTGAAGTGCGTGCGGTAACACCAACTGGATGCGGCCGCGCTGCCGCGTGGTGCATCCATTTCCCTGCAAACATTTTTTCACCGCGCGGCAGCGCCTAGAAATATAACAGCTGCTTCTCTGCGCGGCAGGCGAAGCGGCAGACCGTCTGACGCCGCCGGTGTGGGTTACTTCATTGAAAATAATTGGGGCGTATGTGTTGCCGCGCCGTGTCCGGTGTGTTTTTCCCTTTAAACGGACCTCAGTTGTACTGTACTTGGTGCGATCTTTTTTTCAGCCTACAGTACACCAATCTCAACAAAAGAATGCATATCTACAAGCTTGTAGATCCGCTATTTCTTACGCCAAAATATAGATGTTATTTTCAATCTATAATGGCAACAAATATTCTCTCAAGTTTTCTCGTGACATACTGTATCTTAGGGGGACAGATTTACATAGCCTATTTGACACAAATGGAAGGTGCTGTAAAGTAACAGTGTAATTCAGGGGAGCCATGGATGAAAAGGTTATGTACAGGGGTGAACCCGAACCAAAACATTTTGAGAAAACCACATAGTTTTTCCAAAATAGTAAAAAATGGCAAACAAGTTTAGGCATAAGGGGTAGGGCATTGACGAAAATAGAGCCCATAGAGTACTAGCTTATATACGGTGGTCTGTGGCTGGTGAGTATGTAGCTTATGGTCTCCCTGTGGGCCGTGCCGTCAATGCCACTAATTAAATCTGCACTTAACTGGGAAAAAAAATACCTGTTTGAATGAACGCCGACTTCCACTTAATAAGGCCCGAGATCTGTTCCATTAACACAAGCCGTGTCTTGTTTTTTTATCCGCCTTTTCCCACTCAAAGTGGATTCATTGTGCGTTTCACAAACAATGCATCCATAATATGTAGGTTTTGGCTAACCCTAGCCTAATGCTGGCTGAGGAATGGCCGAGGCATGACAAATGTGCACTACTAACATTTGCAATTTGACTTTGAAATGATACAGAGTAATGTATGTCATGTGATGTAACATCTGCGTCTAGCAGATTACCAAGCGTGTCTAGGAAGGGAGCACTCCTTTTATGGTTAGATGTCACAGTTATTGTCCACGACATTCAGTTATTGTCCACGACATTGCAAGCGGCGCGAAGGCCAGCGGACCTTGGTCCTGCTCTTCGCGCCCGCGCGCCGCAGGCGCGAGTGCCCGCGAAGAGCGGGCGGCCGCGCGAGTTACGAAGCCGTGGTGAATGCAATCGTTATATTTATGCCCAGGCCGTAAGGCCTGGGCAAGCGCACGATAAACGAGTGGGTTTTGGTGCACCTCGCGCGGTCCAAGTGACTACAACGGAACGCTCCCTACGTCCGGTTCAGCCAATCACAGGGGGCTCGGCGGGGACAGGAACCGGTAAGTTAAGAACAGTTCTCAAGTTCTCTTGATCGAAAACGTGTTCATGGCCCACCCATCTGAGCAGTGGTCAGATGAGTGGTCAGATGACTGAGCCACGGCCACTTCATAGCATGTTTCATTGTGTTTCGGCTATCATTGGCATCACAATCAAAAGAAATTTGTCAAAGTTGTAAAGATACCGCCACTACCAATACCGATAGTATTAGTATCAAAATTGTAGTTTTCTCGAGTTGGACGGAGATGCAATGTCCTCTTGGGTGGTGGCTCCTCACTGGCAGGTGAGGCAGTAGGATATACAATGGGGTAGGGGTATACAACAGTACAGTACAAAGAGTACAAAGGACCACGATGTAAACAAGCCACGGTGCTCTCTTGGGGTTAAATCCTATTAGTAGACTGTGTATCTGAACTTTACCGTCCTGTGCTTTTCCTATGTGAACTGCTAATAAAGTAAATCAGTCAATCATTCAATCAAAAGGAGTTGGCAGCACAGAAATGTTGTGAATTAAACTGGCATAATGGACTAAATTGGGAGAAATAAAGGGGTGAAATAATTGTCTACTCAAATACCCAAAATAAATAACCAAATGATAATGGATGTCTTGCTGTTTCAGAGTTGGATACAGCCCAAATGAAATATTAATTTGCAGCCTGATTTGAGCACCGAATAATAGGGTTAATAGGTTGCTTGATGGGTTCCTTTGGTGTTGCAATCCACACTAAATAGGCTCAGAGAAGGCTGCCTCGCGCAAACAAATCAACCACCACGACCGTTTGATCTTCCCCCCTCTTTGAATCGCCACGTGATGAAAAAGCAATAAAGCGCAACACCTTCGAACAAGAGACGTGGCACCTCACCGCTCGCGTTCGCACACTGAGCTTGGAGAGGCTTGATGCAACACAATGCCACAGCCTGGCAAAGATCTGAAAGCGCAGAAAAGAGAGGGGAAAAAAAGGAACAGCGTCTGTTGCCTCATTAGAGATGCTATTCATAAATTCCTGGCACACAATAGCAGTGGCTATGTGCGAGAGGGATTCAGTGGGGAAAGGTCACTAATGCTATTTATTGGGGTTTCTGCTGCGATTGCGGCAGGTGTGTGCACTGCTAATGTATAAAGAGGACATGGTGGTTGAGTCAATGCCGGGCTGCAGGCAACACAGGAAGGGAAACCAAACATATTGATTGTCGGAGAAAGGTGTAAAAAAAAAATGCTCACACAGAGCCTGAATGCCAAATATGACACTTTGCCTTCATTGTGTATGTTGCAATCAGCTTGTTTTAATTATAAGTTTATTTTTATGATGTCATTGTGGGGATGCGCAATTATAAGCCAATCAAATTAATTGTCTGTATAGCTTGACTGTATGACTACTTACTGTACTGATCAGCTGTTGTTGGGGGGCGAGGGGCAGATTACACTGCGACATGAGCTTCATACTGTTTCAGACCGTTTTCAGAGAAGCTGTGTAATCTGCGCCTCAACCCCTTTAGGTGACAGTACCCCTTTAAGTTAGTTATTTATTGTTCATTGGCTGTAGCTGTGTACTTAGGAATGAGTTATATGCTTATATTGTTCTATTGTTAATTAAAATGACATCTATAAGATACATATTGTCCATTTGCTATAAGTACATTAGAGTGCTTTAGATAGATGCCAAAAATGGCATCTGGGACAAATTTGGTGCTTTTACACTGAATTAGTGCAAAAATGTCCCTAAGGCCCTGGACAATAATAAGTTGACAGTTTTTATTAATTTTGTCATCAAATATCTAAATAAGAATTGTTACAAACTTATATGTACATTTTGAGCACCTCAGAAAATGTGTGGCTCCAACGGTTTAGAACAGGGGTAGGCAACCTTTATTATCAAAAGAGACATTTTTGGCACAAATGTTTATTAAAAAATATGTTTGAAGCCGCGAAAAGACGGTTGCTTTATATATTCATGTGTTTCCTTTCTGGTCTTTCAATATAACTTTTTTTATTATTGTTTATTTTTATTGTTTGCCAAATTCTCAAAGCAGATCAAGTACACCAGTAAGCCAGCAAGCGTTGGTGGTGAAAGCAAACAACATATCCAAGCATTAATATAATCTTTGTTTTCCTTCAATAATTAGTTTCTTATTTTTTTTTGGTGTATAGGCAACACTTTTTTCCAATAGGAGAATGTAAGAATAACTATGACTTCTGCAATAATAAAGTATTATTTTACATACTTCTTTGCCCAAGCAACTGTGAGCCCTCGGAGAGGACCTAAGAGCCATGCGTCTCTATAGCAGCAGGTTGCCTACCCCTGGTTTAGAAGATAGAGCCATGTTGGAAGTTGCGGTCATTTTTAAAGGGGCGCCGTCATTTTCTGGTATTTCGTCCCGGATAGAGAATTTCGCACAGTTCTTATGTTGTTCCTTGGGGTCATATTATCCAAGAACAGTTGAGATATTCTCTCCTAAATTAAGCGCATACATATATACAGACTAAAGGGGAACACACACCGGACACAGAGGCGGCGCGGAAGAGGCGGGTCAAAAAAGACGGCCCCATTATTTTCAATGAACTAACCCAAACCGGCGGCGTCAGACACGCCCAGCCGCGGGTCTGCATGCCTCGCCTGTCGCGCAGATACGCCGCTGTTCTATTTTTCCAGCGTTGCCGCGCAGTGAAAATGTTCTCCCATGGTTCTCCCCACCAAGGGAAATGGATGTGCTGTGTGGCAGCGCGCTGCATCTACTGTAGTTGGGGTTACCGCGGGGCACTTCACGTGCGTCGATACCGCAACGCGACGCTGCACAGCCGCTTAAGTGTTTCGCCCCTTAAGTGTTTCCCAAGCATTTTAGACCTTTTATGAGTCGTGCGGAAATATGCTTTTTTTTTTTTTTAACGGTTCCTACAATGACGATTACTATTTCAAAGGATTTTCAAAAATAAAAAGTATGATTTTTCAGAAAACGAACACAATCTTTTGTCAGTTTACCATGAGAAATGTCACAGCTTGTCTATAGACGTGTAGACGTGTACACATTTTTCTATGGGCAAACCCATAGACCGTATAAATGTGTCATCATGATGTCATAAGGCTCTGACGTCGCTGTGATGTCAGGGGAACCACTCTACCAGAATGGGTATGCTGCTCTGACACCAAGCTCTGGTTTCAATGTGATGTCACACAAACAGTTCCCTTTTATGCTCATGAATGGAGTTCCCTGATGTCATCTATCTATAAATGCGAGAAGTCTCTGCGTGTCTGCGTGTCTGTAATCCGCGTATCTCGAGAACCGTTCGTCCCACCGGCTTCAGATTCGGCACACGCGTTCCCCGCCGCGGCGCGGAGTGCAGTGCCGGGCCTCAAGACGACCCGACGTGCGGTTTTCCCTAACCGACGCATAACGTTAGGAATCTCCTTATGCCTGAGCTGATTGTTGACATCAGGCTGTTCCGGAGGAAATCGGCGCAAGCGTTGAACTCATTGTGACATCACTTCATAAAAGGCTCTGACATCACGTACGCCACATGAGTCAATGGGCATAAATGGACACAGGCAAACAGATGGTCAAATACGGGTCCTATGACAACAGGTATAACGGGCATAAAATGGATGCAGACAGACAGATACAGATATCTCCATATATGAGCATAAATGGACACAGGCAAACAGATGGTCAATACAGGTCCTACAGAGATTTCCATATATGGGCATAAAATGGACGATCGTCCCACCGGCTTCAGATTCGGCACGCGCGTTCCCCGCCGCGGCGCGGAGTGCAGTGCCGGGCCTCGACACGACCCGACATGCTGTTTTCCCTAACCGACGCGAAACGTTCGGAATCTCCTTATGCTGAGCTGATTGTTGACATCAGGCTGTTCCGGAGGAAATCGGCGGAAGCGCTGACTCATTGTGATATCACTTAATAAAAGGCTCTGACATCACGTACGCCACATGAGTCAATGGGCATAAATGGACACAGGCAAACAGATGGTCAAATACGGGTCCTATGACAACAGGTATAATACAGAGATCTCCATATATGGGCATAAATGGATGCAGACAGACAGATACAGATATCTCCATATATGAGCATAAATGGACACAGGCAAACAGATGGTCAATACAGGTCCTACAGAGATCTCCATATATGGGCATAAAATGGACGCAAACAGACAGATAACTCCATATATGGGCATAAATGGACACAGGCAAACAGATGGTCAACACGGGTCCTATGACAACAGGTATAATGGGGTTTGCATTAAAGGGCGGGGCATTCATCCCCTATTTACATTGTTCCCCAGTTGGCCAGGGCGCCGACTAGACGCTCGACGCAGACAGACAGATAACTCCATATATGGGCATAAATGGACACAGGCAAACAGATGGTCAAAACGGGTATACGGAGATCTCCATATGGACATAAAATGGACATAGACAGACAGATATCCCCATATATGGGCATAAATGGACACATGCAAACAGATGGTCAAAACAGATCCTATGACAACAGGTATAATGGGGTTTGCATTAAAGGGCGGGGCATTCATCCCCTATTTACATTGTTCCCGAGTTGGCCAGGGCGCCGACTAGACGCTCGGCCGCCCTTCTAGTCAATATTAATGATGCCCTGAGATCCAGGGGGAACAAATCCCTTTTATGCCCATATATGGAGATCCCTGTGATGCCAGGGGAACAAATCCCTTTTATGCCCATATATGGAGATCCCTGTTGTCCACATCCCTGATGTCCACATCACTGTGGTGCGACTTCGCGCTTGTTACCCTGAGACGTCTTACTAGTAAATAAAAGAAACAAACAAACAAAACCAAAAAAAAAAAAAACTAATTTAAAACAGTTTTTTTCCCCACTCACTTTTCATTATTTCATAATGTTCATTTTAGTTTGAGTTAATTTTAGTAGCCCTGGTCCTCTCAGCCATTCACCACCTCCCTCCCTCTCACTCTCTCTCTCTCTCTCTCTCTCTCTCTCTCTCTCTCTCTCTCTCTCTCTCTCGTTCAGCACGGCACATTGTCTCGTTCAGTCCAGTGGTGTCAGTTCAGAAAAAGCTAAGGTATGGCAACATGACTGGTGTATTGCATGTTGCCATACCTTAGCAACAGGCATGATACATTTGATTTTTTTCCCCTGTTTCTAAGGTTTCTTGGGCTGGATATGGCAGCCTGGAACAGTTCAAGTGCAGCTAAACTTGGCATGTTAGTAAACGTGCCACAATTAACAATAATGCATTGCACCTGTGCAGCTGACCTGCGGAACCTGGGAATATACCACTATGTCAAAATGGGGACAATATAATTATAATACCTTTGTCAAATTGACAAATTATTTGTTACATTTTGCATTTGTAGTTATTTTACTGTAATTTAACAACCAGCACAGATAGACAAAGAGACATTCATGGATTTATATTTAAAAGTATTATTTTCCCCCCTGGGCCCAGGGTATGGCAGCTGCATACCCCTGCCATACCCAATTGACGCCCCTGGTTCAGTCTGCTGTGTGCTTGGCTCTGCCTTTCTACAAGGCGAGTTGCATCATGGATTATTTGTTAATTAAATTCCTCCAAGTCGGGCCCATGCCGGTGCTGTGTCTCCCTCATTGTTATTGCCCCTGAGCGTGGTGGTTGTTGTTTACAAAATGTGGGGCTCGTACTTTTCGGTTGACAAATGGAAGCTTGTCTGTGTTTGGCTGGATAATCATTTTGTTAGATTTTCTCGTATTTATTCATTTTTTTATAGTATTTGATAGTGTAATTTGGCTCGTTGTGTTATTGTTTTGTGTTTGTGGAACAACAGGCTTTGTGTAGTCTTACAGGGGGTCCTCCAAATCTCTGTTTGATAGATAATGTTTTTCTCTGTTTTTATATTAACCACTTGAATTCTAGCATTCATATTCTGAGAACTTTAGCCAAAAATAGCAGATCTTCAAGCGCTGCGAGGCGTTGTGAGCTTGTAGATCGGCTATTTTCGGCAAAGAGGTTTGGCGTAGAGGGGAAAAAGAGCTGACTGAAAGGTCGGGTTTATACACTTATTGTTCAGGTTAAATATCTGAAAACACAAATTGACATGAATCCAAAATACACGGATGATTGTGCTGTCAAACGATGAAACTAGGCCTATATGGAATATACGGGGGTCCTTGGCCTGAAAACATTGAAGACCCCTGGATTAGACCAGAGACCCCCAGATGATACCATTTTGTAGTCTTTCTCGTTGTAGGCAGCAGGGGCGTTGTAGTCTTTCTACTTGGGCAGCAGGGGAGTTGTAGTCTTTCACCGTGTATAGTAGGCAGTATGGGAGTTGTAGTCTTTCTCCTTGTAGGTAGGGGCATTGAAGTCTTTCTTGTGCAGCACTGTATGTTCTACGCAAGTAACATTTTCAATAGAAACCTCAATGTTTGTAGATCAGCAATTTTCGGCAAACATTCATGTGTACAGAACAAGTGACGGCCGGTCTTCATTAGGACAACTTGGAGACAGGCGGTGTTCTAGATCGTTTGGTTCTGCATCCTCCTACACATGTGCCATTACATCCACGTGCACGCACACACGCACGCACGCAATTATGCTCTTGTATTGATTTCTTCGATTAAAAGAAAGACAAGTAATTTTAAGTTTGATTGCGCTCGGGTGTTGTGCTCTGAAAATAGCAGATCTACAAGCTCATTGTGAGCTTGTAGATTGTCTATTTTCGGCACGGCAAGTGTACAATCAGGCATCACGAGGCCATCAAGGCATGCCAAAAAAACAAACAAAAAAGAAAACAAACTGCTGTCAAAATCAACACTGTCTTTGTAGCTAATTATGTCTCGGATTATTTGTTAATTGAATTCCTTTTTGGTTTTGGGTCTGTTCAGTTGCTGCATCTGCCTTGTTGTCAGTGCCTCAGAGGCTGGTTGTAAAACGAGCTCACACGGAGCCTGTATGCCAAAAGTGACACTTCGCCTTGATATGCAGTGTGTTGCTGCAATATGTTGCAATCATCTTGTTTTTTGGGGCAGTTTTTCTTTTTTTTTTTTCCATTGAGATAACAGTTGGGAAAGCATGGCACGGCCATGGACTGTTGTTGATGATGATCCATCTCATATCAGAAGGATCTGGCTGAGGGTGTCTGGTGGATGAGTCACTATACACAGCCCATATGGTCCTTGTAATTCGTCGTTGTCGGGTGGAAACCTTGTATGTCCAAGACCGTTTGTTTTGTATTCATCATTTTAAAAACGAACTAAACTAGTGAAAACATCAGATCTACAAGCACACAACGCCTCGCGCCGCGAGGCGTTGTGTGCTTGTTGATCGGCTGTTTTCACCGCATTTGTGCGACAGCCTTGTAAGATGAAGCAGGGCTTTGCTTGGTGAAAAAAGTACAACTTTGAAACTTGGAGATACGAGGTTTCTGCCCGACAGTGACGATATGTTTGTTTTATTTTTTAAACAACATGTATTTTGTACCTCATCGTGCAAAAGCATAGGGAAACTAGGTGGTCTACATCAGGGTTGTCCAAACTTTTTTCAAAGGGGGCCACATTCGAAAATATTAAAACACCCAAAGGCCCTGATAAATATATTATTTGTAAACAACAACACCTTCTTATTCCCCTATGAGATACAATAATCCATCACAAAGAAATAAGACAGGAGAGTGATTCAGAGTGAGAATGGAATGTTTACTATGGAGAGAGAGAATTCAAGACAGGTACAGTACAGAAATAATGGTTCAATGGTTTGTGCTCTCTCTGACAAATGATGTTTTGACATGAGTATTAGTATGGTCATTTGGTCAGTCAATGGATGACGTTTCAACAGTTCATAGGATGTTTCCACAAATGACAAGACAAAGAGTTCTCATTGTTTTAGGTACAGGCTCCATGGCAGTAGATAAGGCCTCATTTCTATCAGACAGAGAGAGACCTTGTGGGTACGGTACATGACATTAAAGCATGGCACAGTCAAGAGCTGTGCCTAAGGGTCAGGTGGTCAGTTGGTCATCAATATGAATTGATAAAAAAGATGATTTAAACCACAACAACATACCTAACAGACCCGACTGACATAATGTAGACTACTTTCGGTCCATTTAAGCGATTTTATTCAACTATCATCATCAACATTTTATAACAATGGTCTTTTGTCAGGTGTGTGTTCTGAACAAGACACAAATAACTCGTGCAAGGTAAAAAATACAATAAAATAGCCTTTCTTTGACCCCTTCAGAATGAGACAACAGCGAGGAATCCTGAAAATCATACTCTGGCAAAATATTAAAAATTAAACAAGAAACACGCCGTGCCAAAACAAAGCAAAAAAAGAATACAAATAAACCAAACTACAATGTAAAAATGCAATCCCCATCATAACTTTTTTCCATCTATCACTGCTTCAACAAAGGGATATTGTGTGCTTGCACAGGTTGAATGCAGCTTGCACAACATTGCACAATCAAGCGCTGTTCTCTGTGGAGCTAACCACCAAAGCACTGATGACAGCACACTCACTACAGAGAGAGAGAGAGAGAGAGATTGAGAGAGGGAGAGAGAGAGGGAGGGAGAGGGAGAGAGAGAGAGAGAGAGAGAGAGATGCAAAAGTGAAAGCGGCGCTATACCATGCACTATATTCTACCATGGGTTTTGAACCCGGTTTCCTGCAGGAGAGCTGAAATGTTTACCATTGAGCTAAAAGAGCCTGCCTCACTGCTTGCTCGGGGGTTAAATTGAATCTCGACCATCAGGTCAAAATTTGTGTCAGATCACGTCTGGTCTCGGTCTCAATAGAAGAGCATGGGAGACAAAATACAACCACCCCAGTTGTATAAGCTATATTGTATTAGCAGTCATAAACCATAAAGATTGGGTAAAAAGAAGAGAAAAAAAGTATATATCGTCACTGTTGAGAGAGAGGGGCCTTTTACACCAAATTAACCTTGGTTCAAGAAACCAGTGCCGTTCAACTGTCTTGGAACCTTGGTTCTTTCTTGCGAACCGGCCACGAACCGGCTTGCGTTTCCACCAGATTTAACCAGATTGAACCAGACTGAACCATAGGAACCAAGGATTTTGTGGTTCCCGTTCTGAACCAACTTTTACGGTTCGGAGGAAAAGCTCACCTCTGGTTCATCCCATAGGCGGGAGAAAGAACCTGAACAGGTTCTTTGCCGGTCGAAAATGCAGAGGATGACATGGGAGGAGGGAGACACACAGGTGCATACCTTTGACTTGATTAGGCCGGATGGATTTTCAATGTGAGGATTGGACCAGTTAAGGGTTAGGGTTTCAGCTTCATTATCTTTGTCAGATGCTTTGAACAGGTGTATTGACAGCTCATTAGAGGGCAAATCAAGTGTGTTAAGGCTAATCTATGCTCCATCGCACGGCGGTCTGTGTCATGCGGCGAACATAGCAAACCCACAAGCTACGTAACAACTATAGGATTCAGTGGTGTAAAGTAACTAAGTAGATGTACTTAAAGGCCCACTGACACTCTCCGAAATTATAATAGTATGATACACTAGGTCACGTGGTCTCTCTGAAAATGTTCTGAAATAGTCTGAAACTCATGTCACAGTGTAATCTGCCCCTCGCTCCCCAACAACAGCTGACCAGTATAGTAAGTAGTCTAAGTACTGTCAATTAATTTGATTGGCTTATAATTGCGCATTCCCACAATGACATCATAAAAATATTAACTCATATTTTAAGATGACTTTTTAAAGTGACAATACAGTACCCCTTTAAGTAATGTACTTAAAGATGGGGTGGCCGTGATCCCCTACAACATAATAATCAGGTATTATGATTATACTTGGAGGAAGATCTTTTTCCAAAAAGTGTACAGAAAGTGTTAAAAGTTTTCAGTGGCCACACAGCCACCTGCTCATTAAGTATGCCTGATTGTCATGGTGGGTGGTGACCTAGCTGAAGTTAGCCACACCCACAGTGTTGCTGAATGGTAAAAAGGGGAGGGATAATATTAGGGTGTCATTTCAATTGGGCCTTTTGACCCAGAGGCTTTCTGGAAGTAACCAAACTACACCAAGACGACATATTTGCATATTATAACCACACCTCAATATTAAGCCCATATCTGTCCCATATTGTGTCAGTCTCATGAAAACCAACGTGGTTTTTGCGAAGCGAGTCACACTTGCAAATGAATTCTGTCCTTGTCCCTTTTATGCCCATATATGGAGATCCCTGATATCATCAATATTAAGACCATATCTGGGAATGCCCATATATGGACATATTGTGTCAGTCTCTGTTGTTTTGCCCTTAGGGTGTCTTACTGGTTGGCTAGTATGCTTGTTTCTGCTGTGATTGGCCATTAGCCACTTAGAGTGGCAGTTGGGTCAAACGCTCTTGCCTAAACGTTATTTAGTATTCTGTCCCTATCGGGGCGCAACTCCAAGGGCGTTGAGTCGGCTCAAGCAACCTTGAGCCATGAGGGACCTTGAACCACCCAGCGAGCTAAAGCAAGCGAGTTGCCGTGCCGTCGCGGTCAATAACTATACGTTATCGCCCCAAACGGCGAGACACACTTCCGCGTTGGCCACAGAAGAGCAAGAGCGTGGTTATAAGCACGGGCGGTTGAGGCTTTAGTATGTCGCGTCGCTGAAGCTTCATTGGGTCAAAAAGACCCCCTTTTAAGATTTGTTTTGGGCTTTCATGCCTTTATTCAATAGGACAGTAGACTGACAGGAAATGGGGGGAGAGAAGGGGAGTGACATGCGGCCGAGGTCGTCCGGATTGGGAATCGAACCGGCGACGCCGTCAGGCATCAATGCCTATGTGGTATGCAACTAGACCAGTAGGCCAGCGGGCGCCCCCTCGAATAGACACTTGTACTGTGTCTATGCAGTGTGTGCATGCCTGCATGCGTGGGGACACATTTCCTTGCCCTCGCAAGGGAAACGGTTGTCTTATGTGTTTTATTTTTTTAGATAACATTTTTGCAAGGCCAGTGTGTGAGAATGCAGAATGTGAGGCCATTCGAGTGCACCCCAGTGTTGGATTGTTCTCCACAGAAAGTTCTTTCTATGATTGCAATCAATCAAGCATGACCCGCTCCCCCAATGTCTCCAAAAAAGAAGGAGGAAAAAAAAGAAAAGCTCGGAGCCAAGCTTTAAGCATTGATTTATCAACGACTATTACCAGTTGATGTGCGAGTTGTTTGCTGGCTCCCAGGGCTGATATAATGCTTCTCGGGGGCGCGTGATCCATATGCAACCCTCATAAGTGGTGAATTAACTCCGCCGCCGTGAAATTTATTTGAATTTTTATTTGATAGGGGATGATGCAATTTAACATAATTCCGATACCGAGCATGAAACTGATTGTGCCGCGCGGAGAGTTTATAGCCAGTGCTAATTTATTGCATTACATAACCGCTAAGAGAGTGCTTATTTGAGCCCATTTCTTTCTTTCCGTTTTTTTCCCCCCTTCTTTTTTTTTTTTAGACCCTGTGTTCAATTAACAGTGTGGATATTACAATTTGATTTAACACAATGCCATGCGCTCACATGGGACTTTAATTAAGGGAGGTTTTAATGAAAGGGCCTTTGACTCTCTCAACACCACGTTTGGAAGCAGCAAAACAGATATTTTGGGAAGCAGTGGATGAAAATATATTTACCCTGGCTGGTAGGCTACTGTAATTAAGTTGCATTTTGAGGTACTTTTACGTTACTTGAGCATTTTGTACTTAATTTATATTTCTACTCCACTACTTCTCAGAAGTTAGTTGCAACCGCTAGGTCGCAATTACTATCTACCTCCACCGGCTCCACGTCACGTCATACTTTTTGCAGACACTTATCTCCGGCATCGTTGCCCCTATCCATGCCAAACTTTGCACACACACTCCTTGGCTGACAAACCACAACCTCCGCCCCTGATTTCTCACATGCCCCTCTTCTAGCGCCACCATGAGGTTGCTTTTTGCAGACACTTATCTCCGGCACCGTTGCCCCTATCCATGCCAAACTTTGCACACACACTCCTTGGCTGACAAACCACAACCTCCGCCCCTGATTTCTCACATGCCCCTCTTCTAGCGCCACCATGAGGTTGCTTTTTGCAGACAACATACATGCGACCTGACGGTCGCTTATATCCCGATTAGGGAGTCTTACTGGTATTATGCTTTTCCCTCAAATGTATTTATTTAGGTCATTATTACAAAAATTGTATTAACCACTTATGCTCTGATACTGAATTTTGACAATCGTTTTGACCAAAAAAAGACTACAGGTACTTGTATATTTTAATCCAATGTTGTCAGGATTAATGACAACTGTTTTCTGCATTATAATTTTGTTACCTATACTCAAGTAAAAAAATAAATAAAGGAGTACTACTTCTTCCAACACTATTGGGAAGTGATTTTGGTGGAACACTGAGAAATTCACTCGGGATTTTATTTTATTTCATCTTTTGTTTTACAGGTTTGGCTAGACTAGTGCCCCAGTGTCCTACATGCATTTGGTCCACATTTGGAACGGTCTGGTGTCATTTTGTACGCTGCACCCACCTCAATGGTGCTACTGACTAATATTCCTGCCTCTTCAATTCTAACAGGGTTTTAAAATAATGTGTCTGTGTTTTCTATTGCTATAGGGCTATGCTTTTGTTTTTGTTGTTGGTGTGAGTTTCAATCTTAAAGCAGGGGTTCTCAAACTTTTCAGGCCGCGACCCCCAAAATAATCAGTTGAACTGGGGACCCCCCACCCAGACTAGCACTTGGAGTTGAGGCATTACATTTTGTATAACACACCACAGTTCTATTGTGAAAATAGCAGATCTACATGCGAGGTGTTGTGATCTGCTATTTTCACAATTTCTGCCCCTAATATTTGGCCAATGTTTAATTTGTCATTTTAGAGGTATTAAAAAGTCCTTAAATAGTCACTTTAGAAATGTGCAGATCCCCTCTATACCCTTAAACTTTATGTTGGTTTGTTTACTGTTGAGTGAGAAAACAATGTTGCAGATTAAGTTAATCGTCTTGGGACCCCGCCAAAATCATTGGGTACTCATAAGGCCCGCCCCCACTCAACCATGATTGGAGGAAGACTCCATTCTATCCTGATTGGAGGAAAACCTGTCTCCTCCACCAAAACTTAAACTTTCTCCTCACAGGGGATAAGGCTGAAGTCCAAATATGGGTCAAACACTCTATAGCAAGGTTCCACAATAGGCGGCCCGCGGGGGGCTTCTGTCTGGCCCACACCAACCCCAGTAATAATGGTGGTATAAGAGCAGCAACAACACTAGTATATTGTCGTTGGCGGGTGGAAATCTTGTATCTCCAAATTTGTATGTTCTTTCGCAAATCATACAAGGCCGTCGCACAAAAGTAGTGAAAACAGCAGATCTACAAGCACACAACGCCTCGCGGTGCGAGGCGTTGTGTGCTTGTAGATCGGCTGTTTTCACTAGTTTAAATATTTTTTTAAATGCTAAATGCAAAACAAACGGTTTTGGACATATTTGATTTTCACCCGACAACGACGATATCTGAACTGTCACTGGAGTAGCGGGAACGCCACCGTCGCCCCCTGCAATGTTTTGGTACCCTAGACATAATTCGGCCCTTGGGGAAAACTAATTGGGGAATCCTGCTCTATACATTATAGTACTATCAGAACACAGACCCATTTTGTTATTATCTGAAATCACTTTACCTTTACGCTACCTTTTAATGGATTAATACATTGCGAATCACAATGACAATCAATCGTCAAGTCAAACTTGGGGAAATGCGTGACCGCCCTGCCGTGGTCACTGTACATCTGCGACAGCCAGCTCTGTGCAGGACCCGATGTCTGGTGGCATCAAGGGCAATGTAACTGTAACTCTGTACTGCAGGAAGCTCATTTGCATATAATAGTTTGGATGGGGGGGCATGGGTGGGAGGGACATATTCTTTTATTTTCTCTTTCGTCTCGCTGTGAATGTGCGTCGCTTGGCTGTCAGGCAGACAGAACATTTAATTCCCAATATCGCCATTCTGTGCGTGTGTGCATGCGCGCGCGCGTGTGCGTGCGTGCGTGCGTGTGTGTGTGTGTGTGTGTGTGTGTAATTAGCGGGGGGCCTGTATGCAGCAGATAAGAAAAATAAAGTCTCACTTTGATGTTGATCACACATGCTGTAATGCTACATGCACGCGCCCATGTGCGCGCGCACACACACACACGCGCGCGCACACACTTCAAATGATGCAGCGGGGCATGCAGTATGGTGTGCATGTGTTACGTGCACGCCGCCGTGCACATTTACACAGCTGACAAAATAACATCAAGAATATTCAAACAGTTGTCATTAATCCTGACAACAAATTGCCGGCTTTCTCATTTCTCTCTCTCTCTCTCTCTCTCTCTCTCTCTCTCTCTCTCTCTCTCTCTCTCTCTGTCAATTATATTCTCTCAGTTTTTTTCCTCCCTCTCTCTCTCTCTCTCTCTCTCTCTCTCTCTCTCGTTCTATCGCTCTCATGCAGTGGTCTAAACCATCCAAGTGCATTTGGTGCTATATGCAATTACAATTCTAAGGTCGTTGCATTAGAGATGGGATGATATGAAAATGTCATATCACGATTATTATGACCAAGGAAATCGCGATTTACAATATTATCGCGATAATCAAAATATCCCCAACATCCATCATCCTGGGGGCGGAACATTTGCCCAAAAATAGCCGATCTACAAGCTCACAACACGTTGTGAGCTTGCAGATCGGCTATTTTTGGGCAAAGACATTTGATAGAGAGTGGGGAAAAAAGACTGTATCAAGTACGTATATTATTATATTTGAACAATTATAGAGGGTTTAAGTGGTACCAGATATGCAGCTCAGCAAATAAAAGGTGAATTGATCCAAGTGCATGATGGAGGACGATATCACGATAAATTAAATCTCCACGATACGATTATCGTGAGTGTTTTTTATCACGATAAGCGATAATATCGCATATCGTCCCATCCCTACGTTGCATTCATATTTAGACCTGCACATCCCGTCAGTCTGTGTAGTTGCCACCGCCTGGTATGGGAACTGCACCGCCCTCCAACACAGAGCCCCGTACAGAGAGGGTGGTGCGGAATGCAGAGCGCATCGCCGCGGGAGGTGCGCTTCCCGCCCCCTCCCATGAATTACACCAGAAGCAAGGCATTGTGTGCTTGTAGATCGCCTATTTTCACTATAGTTTTGTGCGACAGTCTTTTATGATGAAGCAGGGCTTTACTTTGCGAAAAACGTACAAATTTGAAACTTGGAGGTACCCTCAGACCTTTGAGCAAAACCTGGACACAGCCTGTCACCCTGTCACACTGGAAAACGTCCCCGTAATGTCGGACTAATCTCGCTATGCTGCGTCGTCATGTCGCATCATTGCGGCTCGACGTGACACATTGTGAGCTTGTAGATCTTATATTTTCGAAAGTGTCAAATTCAGTGCTTTTACCTCGATACTCTAGTATCTTGCATTGGTGTAAAGTAAGTACATTTACTTAACAATATTATTATTACAAAACATACATTAACCACTTCAGCCCTATATGCATTTCTGCCCCATGCATTTCTGACAAAATAGCCGATCTACAAGCTCACAATGCATCGCAAGCTTGCTATTTTCAAAAGATTTGAATGCAATTCATGCATTTGGAAGCCTGTGAAATGGGATATATACTGCATATTAAGTACTTTTACTTTTGGTACCTTCAGTACAACTTGATAGCAAGGCTTTTGTACTTTTACTCAAGTAAATTTTAGAATTCTGGACTTTTACTTGTAACAGAGTAATTCTAAATTGCATCATTAAGTACTTTTCCCACCACTATACTGTATATTGTGATTCCAATATTAGACGTTTTACCCGGAAGAGTGTGTTTTTATAGTGTGCTATTTCTGTAAGTATTTCTCCCACCACTGTCCTCCAGTTACCCTCTCCTCTCCTCTCAGCTCGGCGGCGTGATGAAGGCATCAGAAAATTGGGTTACACGCTAGTTTGAGCCAAACACTTAGTATCACAGACATCTCTAAGAGGCGTGCGGTGGAGGCAATCAATTCGGTCCAAAGAAGTGACACGATGGGGTTTTAAAGCAGGGGTATTCAACTTTTTTCATGTATTTATCGAGAGAGAGAGAGAGAGAGAGAGAGAGAGAGAGAGAGAGAGAGAGACCCTGGCTACATATTGTATAAAATTGTGTTGCGTATTTTAAAAAATGTCATTGATTTCATATAGATCTCTTCTGTTGTTTGACAACAGTCATCGGTGTGTGTTGGGTTCATGTTAATTTGTGTGTTCAGACATTTAACCACTTAAACTGTCAATTCTGGGTAAACTTCACCTTTCACTCTGTGCTTAAGGTGTTCTCAGGATACGTGCACCGGGAGTGCACTCAGTTATTGGCCAGTGCGCTCAGTGCTGTATATCCAAACGCACCCTTAAGCGTCATTCCCACCAGGCGCGATAACGATAACGATATGTCAGTGTTCACATCGATTATGTCGGCGTTATCGTTGTGGTGTGGACGCTACTATCCACTCTCATCCACTTCAATGGAGAATGTGCCTGGTGGGAACGACGCTTAAGTTTCCAACTCAACACCAAACCTTTTTGGACGAAAATAGCTGTTCTACTGCGAGGCGCTGTGAGCTTGTAGATCTATTGGCTAAAGTTGTCCTCGGAATAGGGATGTGAGGCTTCATGTGCTTAATGTAAAAAAGAAAAACATGCATCCTATCTCACATCCCCCCGCAGTATCTCTGAGGACCCCCAGGGGTCACAGACCCCTTGTTGAAGACTCCATGTTTGTTTTAAAGGGATATTTCACTTTAAAACACTTCTGGGGGCATTTTCATGTCTCCTCTGACTTTTTGTGTGCACCCTAGAGTTGTTTGTAAGTACATAAATACAGTATTTGATGAACATGTTTGGATTGTTTAGCAAAACTAAACATTTCTGGAATCTTCAGAGCATGGGGAATCCAACAATCTATGTTGGCATTCGCACAGACAGACCTCCCAAAATATGTATGGATCTGCTGCAAGCCTAACTAAACTCCTGTCATGCCTGTATGAACTTGTGGAAAGTTGTGTGTTCTGCAAGCAATTTTCTAAACACTGTAGCTTGTTTTTCTTTTTTTACTGTGCATTGAAGTCCATACAGATATTTCTTTCATGGTTTTCTATTATTTAATTCCTTCAAGAACCTGAGAATGTGGTTTTCTTTTATGTCACGGAAAAAGCTAAGCGATCGATCCTCAGATGAAAACCCAAAGTGAGGGATGCTGCAGCTAGTGCATGGGTACAAGACGGGTACAAAATGTGTGTGTGTGTGTGTGTGTGTGTGTGTGTGTGTGTGTGTGTGTGTGTGTGTGTGTGTGTGTGTGTGTGTGTGTGTGTGTGTGTGTGTGTGTGTGTGTGTGTGTGTGTGTGTGTGTGTGCGCGTGTGCGTGTGCGTGCACGTGCCATCACTACCGGTCAACATCAATCTTACCGTTTGCACTTTATCTACTGTGGTCAGGATTCTCTCTCTCTCTCTCTCTCTCTCTCTCTCTCTCTCTCTCTCTCTCTCTCTCCATGCCTCATCACCGCTAACCATGTTTGAAAGGCTGTCGACTCACTTCCAGCCAAAACAATCCCCCCCCCCCCCCCCCCCCCCCCCCCCCCACCCCCCCCACACACACACACACACTTTAACAGCATCTTAAAAGGCCAGGGGGGGCGGCCGTGTAATGCCTCCCAAACATATTCAATTTCATCATAATTAAAAATAGATTATCTATCTGGCCGAGCGCGATTCATCATAATCATCGGTAATCATCAGTCCGTTTTCTTAGGCGGGGGTGGGTGGGGGGAGTGGGGTTTGGGGGGGGGGGGGGGGTTGAATAACCAAGCGGGTGGATCCATAACTGGTAGCGACGGCGCAGTTATTTGTTTGGTTTACCATTGCCATCGATCCACAGCAGTACTCACACTTCCAAGTCTGTTTCTATCAAGTATTGTATATGCAGAAGAAACAGCCATTCTAAAATGGTCAAAATCAGGCACGTGCACACATAGACATCAAAGGGGGGCTTGAGCCCCTGCCCTTTTATCCGTCTGTAAAAAGTGCCCTCTCCAGACCATGAATGCCCTCTTTCCATGCCATGCCTGATGTCCAAAAAACTCTCCTGAACTTGAATGCAGCATCTCATGTTGAAAGAATTGCCCTTCTCTTTGTAGAAATCCATGGCTCTAAGCCACATCTCAGTTCAGTGAGGTATCAAGCATCGAAAATATTTTGATTCGATATGTTCGATATGTTCACCAAAAGGCCCTTTTAGAAATTTGAGCCCCTGCCTCTCTAACATTCTGTGCGCGTCCCTGGTCAAAATATATATGGCTGAAGTTGTGAAAAGTGTGTTTTGTAATTATAATCAAAATCTACAAAGTAACTAAAGTGTACAAATAATTTTTGGTGGAGTAAAAGTCTCTGAGATATTTGGATCCAATAAGCACTGGAGTAGAAGTAAAAGTACTGGAAATCGGAAATACTCCAGTAAAGTAAAAGTACCTCAGAATTGTACTTAAACGCAGCACTTGCAGAGTAAAAGCACTCAGTTACTTTCCACCACTGCCCAGAACCCGACATGGAGAAGCGGTTTCATTAAGATAAGGGAGTGGGATCCTCCACTGCTCTCGCATTGCATGACACTTTTCACCTTCACATTCTCACTTATTACGGAGAGATTAAATCAGAATCACGTTTATTATCACATCAGAGGTTTGCAGTTGTAAAGAAGTGGGTGAGATTAGTTTTTTTTTTTTGTGCAAGCTCCATGCTTTTTGTTGTTTCAGAAAAAATGAAAAACAAAATCAATCGGCGAAGAAAAAACGGGCAACAAGGACAGGAAACATTCTAAAAATATCTACTGTACATTATCTACACTTAACATAAACCGGCAGGTACAGTAATGTGCGTGATGTTGAACATAATGGTGTAAGGGTGGAGACTTTAGGTCCACGCTAGCAGCAGGTATGTACGCACATGTGATTAGACATTAAGGTGCATTTTCAGAGCACGTTATGATCAATCAATTGTGTTCCAGCTTGGATCAATGGAACTAACATAGTGTTTATTATTTTATTGCAGTATGTCAATTATATTGTCATCATATTGACATCATATTATTAACGTATTAACTTCTATGTTTAGCCAACATTTGACACATACTGTAAAAAATGGGATACATTAACTCTTACATTTGCACTCAGGGTTTGCTCTCTGACAAGGACAGACAGACAGACAGACAGACAGACAGACAGACAGACAGACAGACAGACAGACAGACAGACAGACAGACAGACAGACAGACAGACAGACAGACAGACAGACAGACAGACAGACAGACAGACAGACAGACAGACTAGACTAGACTAGGTCACCTATAGGACGTCTTAGTGAAAAAGCCAGAGATGGAAAATCAATCAGTCCTATAAGATGAACAAGATGGCTGCTGGCGGGTGACAGTGTTAATGTAATGGAGGGTGAAGGGGAGGGGGGGGGGGGGGGGGGGGGAAGGCTGCTTATAGGAAGAGCGCAGACAGACTGTGGACAACGAGACAGACAGGCAGACAGACAGACAGGCAGACAGACACACTGTGGCCGCCAGTGCGGGGCCCTCGTTGGAGCCACGGCCTTGCTGTTTGGAGTCATCTGAGACATCTGCATCGCGTCCGTCCTCCATTTCCTTCACCCAGCGCCAGAGAGGGAGAGAGCGAAAGAGAGAGAGAGAGAGAGAGAGAGACACACAGAGAGACAGATATGCAGAGAGAGAGAGAGAGAGAGAGAGAGAGACACACAGAGAGACAGATATGCAGAGAGAGAGAGAGAGAGAGAGAGAGAGAGAGAGAGAGAGAGAGAGAGAGAGAGAGAGAGAGAGAGAGAGAGTGTGAGCATATCTCCTCAGGCTGTGCTGGAAGAACCACAGCTCATCTAATTGCCTGTCAGATGAAAAGCGTCGTCTTTTGTCACCGCGGATCAAGCCAGATCAATAGTGCCAACAGAGAGAGAGAGAGAGAGAGGGGGAGAGAGAGAGAGAGAGAGAGAGAGAGAGAGAGAGAGAGGGAGAGAGAGAGCCCTGATTAATATTTCGTCGCTCGACTGTAGTGCGCGCCGAGAACAGCAGAGCTACAAGCTCACGCCGCGTCGCATCCGCGGCGCGTGGTGAGCTTGTAGCTCCACTATTCCCGGGACGTTCATACTGTACATTAAATTAGGATTTTTAAAGAGTGGAGGTGGAGGGAGGGGGAAGACAGATGAGATTCAATACTTGTGAGAAAAATTGGAAGATTTGAAGAATCGAGGCTCGGTGCGCCGTCGCGCGTGGGCGTCCTTGTGACACACGTGACGTGCACGTACTGTATGCACACACACATGTGCGCGAGCGCCACACACTACACACACACACACACACACACACACACACACACACACACACACACACACACACACACACGCACACGCGCAGATGTGCACCAGTCTGACACGCGGCACCTCGAGGGCTTGGCCGCGGTGAAAGTGGGTGGACTGCTAGCCGGAAAACCTCATTAAGTTTTAATTCCTTTCTGTATCCTATTTCTATAATGGGGAATTGATTTTTACTTAGTGCGCTGGAGCAGAAATAATTCTATTTCAAATCATTTTATTCTCCTCTCTGTTTGTCTTGGCGCTGTGTGCGCGCGCGTGTTCGTGTGGGCGTACGCGCGCGAAGCACACGGTCGGATGTGTGTGTATGTGTGTGTGCGCGCGCACATTTCAGCCGGAGACATGCTTTCCCTTAATCCCTTTTAGAGTGAAAGAGAGAGTGTCATTCTTTGAACACACAGCTTACTTGTGTGAACAGACTCATCGCTGATACAGTATAGCAGTGGTTCATATATATATATATATATATATATATATATATTGGTTAGGCTGTTGACCCTTGATTTGTAAAGATTTACATTTGAATAAGAATTATACAAGTACAAATTTTCAATACATTGCTGAATGGAAAAAATATATATATTATAGATGATTTTCCAGACGAAAGAATATCACTATATCGGAAGTTATTAATTCCCTGTCAAGCCTTCAATGCATTTGTTTCTGCCCATTGCCTGTAAATGATTCAAATAGTAAAGTTTGAGTGAAAATGCAGTGTTTTTTTTTAAATAGTCAAGTTTGAATTTGTATAAGTAATGAGCTTACGACTGGATACAAGACACTTGGAATATTATTGTGAGGGCTGAGTTGGAGTTTATAAATGGATTTTTGATAATGTTTTGCTGTTGTTAAACCTGGCCTCCTATTAACTATAATGCATTCCATATATTTATTCGTTTTTTTGGGGATTCACTGTGAAGGAATGTGACACACAAACAAACAAACAAACATTCTCCATGAATTTAAGGCTTCAGGGGGTGAGTAATTGATAGGGGGGGAGGCAAAAGTCAATTTGGGGGCGAAGTTGAGAAAACTCAAACAGGATAAACTTAAATTGGTTGGAAATTGGTTAAGTGATGAAATAAGAGAATAAATAAAAAAATGAGGCGACAAAATTGGAACTTAAATAATATAAAATTGAAGCTGATTGTGGGGTTCTTTCTCCTGATGACATCCCGACCTTAAAGATATTTCTTCTGTTTACTGAAATGATCTATGGCATTGGTTCTCAAAGTGGGATCCAGGGACCATCAGGGTTCCTTGAGGTGGGTTCCATATGGACCCTTTTGGGCATGTAACTCTGAAAGTGGAACCTAACCTTGCGGGGCGGCAGTGGCTCAGGGGTAGAGTTGCCGTCATAGAACTTCGGGGTTCCCGAAGGGTTCCCAGTTCGAGCTCCCCCAGAGTTAATGTGGAAGAGTCCTTGAGCAAGAGTCTGAACCCCTAGTTGCTCCCGGTGAGCAGGTTGGTGCCTTGCATGGTTTCCTCCGCCAATGCATTAAAGGGGGGTCCGTAGGACCGTAGCCTAATGAATGTCAAACTGGGGGTCCTTGAAATTACAGCCCTAAAAAATCATCTATAATGGGGGTCCCTGGCGTATCTTTTAAAATGGGGGTCCGCAAGCTTATAAGTGTCAATTTGGGGGTGCTTGACATGAAAACGTTTGAGAACCACTGGATTAGAATAATAGGGGAAATCTCCCTTTTTCGAACGCACATTATTTCGACAACGGAGCGCCTGCAGTTATCGCTATACTCACCCCACGGAGGTTAGGGTTAGGTTTGGTTGTCGAAAAGATGACTTGTAGAAATAGCGACACACTCCCTTAGAATATGGTCTCTGACGGGTGGAAACCTCGTATCCTGAAATGTTACTCTTCAGGACTCAAATTCAGAAGTGGCAAAAGTAGGAGATCTACAAGCTCGAAGCCGCGTTTCAAGCTTGTATCTGCTTTGTGTGACACTGCAGTTGCAACCGTAGGTCGCATTTACTCTGAAAACCTGCTGCTCATGTGTGTCAGTCAGTCACGCCTCATGTCACGCTCCATATGGCCAAGACAGAATTAATTTCCAAGTGTGACTCTCGTCACGTCACGGCAACCACACTTTTCTGGTCCTTGTCCCTTTTATGCCCATATATGGAAATCCCTGATGTCATCTATATTATGCCCATATCTGGGAACGCCCATATTTGGAGATGTTGTGTCGGTCTCATGATAACCGGTGTGGTTGTCGCGACGCGAGTCACACTCACAAATGGATGCCTCGACCCTTTTATGCCCATATTATACAGTATGGAGATCCCTGATGTCATCAATATTAAAGGAGTAGTTCACCCCCCAATTTTTTTTTCTATTCATTAGTCACGCCATGGAGACTAGAGTTCAATAATATTTTTAGTTTTTTGTCGCATTCCTAAGACAAAAATTTGATAACAATAAATTTACCCCCATTCGTTCCGGATGGGGACCCGTTTCGAAACTGGTCCCCATCCGGAATCAATGGGGGTAAATTTACTCAAATCAAATTTTTGTCTTAGGAATGCGACAAAAAACAAAAAATATTATTGAACTCTACTCTCCATGGCGTGACTAAACAATAGAAAAAAAGTCATTTTGGGGGGTGAACTACTCCTTTAAGCCCATATCTGGGAATGCCCATATATGGACATTTTGTGTCAGTCTCTGTTGTTTCAGGGCGAGGTCGCTTCTCGCCCTCAGGGTAGGGTGTTAATTTACGGAAACACAAAAAGTGTTAGCTTTAATAGCCTCTTTTTTTCTTTTAAAAAACATATCACTTAAATCCCTTTTTAAAAAAAAAACAACAACAGCAAAATGTATTGACTGCTGGAGCTGCGACCTGCATTCCAGCACACTTCACTTTATCAGTTTATCCCCTGAAGGCGCGCGGCGCGCGGCTAAATACGGCAAAGAAGGAAAGATTGTCACAACAAAGGGGTCACACAAGGTGCTAAATAACTGGTTGAAAGTCACACGGAAAAAACACAAACAAAACAGGCATTGTGTGCTGAAAGGTTCCCCATTCAGTGCAAATATGAATAGAGCACAAAAGGACGTGCGCGCCCCCCTTGTCGCTTGATGCTGGGATCGCGCCAGTGCGCAGACATAAGCCATTTAGCACGTGTCTCGCGGGGTAACAGGAAAAAAAAAATCAAAGCCATTGATAATCACACTACATCCCGTGTGACAAACTTCCCATTCTTTTGTACACAGAATAGAATACCGCAGAGATGGAGATGAAAGATAAGACACAAAACGTAATAAATATCATGACTGAAAGTGTTTGCTAGGCCAAGTCCCAGTCCGTGAGTTTGTGAGAAACGGTGTGAAAGAAGCCCCCCGACACTGGCGCTCCGTTTCCTTAACGATTAGCACAATACAGCATGTAGAATTATGAAGTTTAGACCATTTAAGATAAAAAAAATAATAATAATCTTCTCAGAAACACTCTTAGGATTTAGAACACTGGTTTCCAAAAAATGGCAGATATACAAGCTTATTAAAATAACTTTTTTGAGGGGTACTATGGTGTGTGTTTTTGTATGTGTGTGTGTGTGTGTGTGTGTGTGGTGGTGGGGGGGGGGCTATCGACGCAGTTTACTGCATGTGCGTTAGCGTGGAGGTTGCTTACGGGCATAGAGGAGAGGATCGCTGACCCAATCAATCATGATGCAGTTAAAGAAGCCTTTTAACCACTTAAACCCTGCGCATGCTGCATGGACTTGGATGACCGGAGCTGAATGGCTACGTCATGTATCGTTTTTTTGCCTGAGATATTGAGGCACATAATCGTCAGGGACGTGAAGACAATGTTAGAGAGGCAGGGGCTGAAATTTCTAAAAGGGCCTTTTGGTAAAAAAAAAAATCTCTAAAATAACAGACCTACAAGCTCGCAACTTGTCACGCTTAGAGGCAGTGTGAGCATGGAGGTCGTCTCTTTTCGATGCTGGATTTCTACACAGAGAGGGCAATTCTTTGGACGTAAGATGCTGCATTGAAGTTCAGGAGAGTTTGGACAAGACAATTCTCTCGAATGCTAGCCTTCAGGTATGGCATGGAAAGAGGGCATTTGCATTTCTTTCACTCAGATTAAAAACTGCATTAATGGTCTGGAGAGGGCACTTTGATCTACAAGTACAGTATATCTGTGCGATTTAAAGATATTGAACCGAGAGACCTTGTGGCAATTCTTTATTTTATTACAATTTTAATAGGGCTGGGACTTTAACTGATTAATTGCGATTAATTAATTACAGAAAATTAACACGATTAAAAAAAAAGAACGTATTTTAATCGCACTTAGTTTTTGCACCTTCAATTTCAGGCATACCGATCATAGCGATGCACTAACCAAGAAGAGACAACAAACGCAAAGGGAGAAGTGCGCTTTGCTTGATCAGAGCACTTTGCTTGGCCCAGTGGATGCGAAATTTAGATTTACTCGTACAAGAAAATGTGTTTAACTTGAAAAAAATGCTTCTCAGGTCAAATATTTATATGCGATTAATCATGCGATTAATTTCGATTAATTCATTACAAAGCCTCTGATTAATTAGATAATTTTTTTTAATCGAGTTCCAGCCCTAAATTTTACTAAATGTTTATTACATTGGATGCATCATTCGTAACTCCGGTTCTTTCTTTCCCCCTGCATTTCCTGCAAAAGTCTAACCGTTTTGGACATACAAGGTTTCCATCCGGCTGAGGAGCGTGTGGCGCCTCCTCCTGTGGGGGACGTCCCAAAGCAATAACGGCGCGGTCGGTGTCGCAGGCATAAAGCAATAATGGAATCTAATGCGTCGGCTGATCTGACTCGGCTAACCCCGCTTTACTCCGTCATTTATTGGACGTGGGAGGAAGGGGGGGAGGGGAGGGAGGCGAGGGGAATCCCGAGACTCTTTCGGGGGGAGATCTACTGTTTATTGCTTTGGGTTTATATATGTCTGCATGCCGCTATAGATATTGTCTCTGTCGCGTGGAAATCTCATATGTCCAAACTGTTACTTTTCAGAATTCCAATAACTAGTAAGACGCCTCAGGGTGACAAGCGACCTCGCCCTTTAACCATGCCATGTCTTGGCCATCTGGCCAGTGATGTGTATCGGACCAGTTACCCATATGGAGACCCCTGGTACCCATATATGGAGATCCATGTACTGTATATGGAGATATGCTGTGAGACCCCAAACATGCTTACTCAGTTATTCGTTATGTGAACGTCCTATGATGTATATGATATCTGACATCATACCCTTTTATGCCCATATGGAGATACCTGTCTGTAGAACCAGCCACACAGATATGGGCTGTCTTGGCCATATAAGGATTCTGTTAGTGTGGTGTGTGGCCGATGTGGCCTCCATATATGGGCATTCCCATATGAAGTCAAGTTAGATATGGGCTTAATATTGATGACATCAGGGAACTCCATATATGGGCATAAAAGGGATTATGTTAGTGTGACAGCCGTGAAGCCAGAGCGTGATGTCAGAGCGGCAAACACATGCTGTTAGAGTGGTTCCCCTAACATCACAGTGATGTCAGAGCATGATGTCAGAGCGGCAAACCCATAGCCGTACAAAAGTGTACAAGTCCAGACGTTCAGACGGAGTCAGCATGTGCGTTTCACATACTTACCCCCCAAACAAAAACAAAACAAAACCAGGTTAATATGATGGAGATAAGAGGTTTCTGGCCGACAGCGATGATCTGCCTGCATGCCGCTAGATATAATCTGTATCATAGCTGTTGTGCAGAAACCTTATATCTCCGTATTTTCAACGCGAAATTACAGTAGCAAAAATAGTTGATCTAAGTTCCGGCACGTTGTGAGCTTGTAGATCGTCCATTTTTGCTTTTTTTTTAATTGTGACCATATAAACCAGGTAACACCTCAATGTCTATAGCTGACCTCAATGCCTATGACTGACCTGCCCATACCGGTATATAGAGATCCCTGATGTCATCCTGCCCATATAGTGATACTGATGTCATCCTGCCCATATATGGAGGCTGACCTGCCCATATATGGAGCTGACCAACCCTGACATCATCAACTCCAGGGGCGCAGGAGGCATTTTAAAAGTGAAGGGGACACATCTGGGAGGTATGTGCGCGCGCATAGCGCGCGCGAAAAATTTTGGGGTATCCCCCCCACTTTTGGTGATATTCCCCCCACTTTTGCCCCGAGGAGGGGGGGACATATCCCCTCCACTTGAGCTGAATTACACAGTTGTTTTACGCAGATTTCAAGGCATTTTTTTTTCTTGTTACTGTATCCCCCCCACAGTAACAAGAGGAAACGTAACTTAAAATGTGTTGACAAACGAAATTGCATTTCCATTATGCGTCTGTTCAAAGGTACTTACATTGTTGCTTGATTTAAAGAACGACGTTATCGTTTTTTGGTTTTTTGACTGAGAATGATGTGAGACTAGCCTACACACACCAGCAGCAGGTCCAGCACCTGCAATGACGGTCTCCTTCTGCCACTGCCTGCCTGCTTGTCACTATCGCGTTGCATTAATTAAACTCATTCAGAACAGCTGAGCTGAGCTGACTGCACTGCACTGGTGGGACTGTGCCTCTAGAGGGCAGTAATACGCCTTGAAATGAGAACTACTCAGGGCCCAATTAAGAAGGCGGTAATTAACGCTCGTGCTAAGGAGATACCGACTGCCGACGATCGCGTTTGACGCATGAATAACGCTCAGCAGCTGATTATGTGATTTGCGATGATCGTAATTGTGCGCTCACCACGTGAAAAATTATTGATGGGTGTGTTTTCATGGAAACGTGTGAGGAAACCGATGGCATGACCGCTGTAGGTACATTCACCAATCAGAAGCTTGTCCGTCATTCCATTTAACTGGCATAAAACCAGAGGATGGGGGGGCTAATGCTTATTCACATATCACAGTGATATCATGCTTGTAAATATCTCACACTCAATAAGGTCTGTTTTATTAGAACCGACATTGTTTGCGTACAGAGAAAAAAAGGCGAGAAAGAGAGAGAGAGAGAGAGAGAGAGAGAGAGAGAGAGAGAGAAGGCTATATTAATATAATACTTTTTTTTGTCACGTCCACATATCTATTTGTCTCTCTCATCTCATGCCAGCGTGTCAGTGTGACATAGGCTGGCCTTGTTGAGTGAACAATGGACGCATAGTGGCCTATTAATTAATAGGCTACGGAACGGCGGCCTCCTGCCAAAAAAAAAGGGAATCTGATGGAACCAGTAGCCTAATTAAACGAAATAAAACATATCCCACCTGATTTAGTTTGATATTGAGTACAGTAATAATAAATACATTTCATTTATTATTTAGAAATTTACATTTGTAAAATTAGACCAAAAATGACAGAGATGTAAAAGAATAGGGCTGTTTAATTACTTAATTCAGCGCCTAGGTAATGGCAGCCAGACGGCTGCTGCATGTCCTTGAACTGTAGCACATAGGCCTACTGTACATGTGTGTGTCCGAAAAAAACATATTTAGACTTAAAAGCTGTCAACATGCCATGTATAGCCTATAGTGCTTCGAGAGCTTTTTTTCTTTTCTTATTTGGCTAAATTGGCATGACGCATCGCGATCAGCGATCACGCATCTATATGAAGCAAAGTGTAACCCGGACTCAGTCCTAGCATATATTAGTAGGCACTGGGTGGTACAGACATGTATTTCTACTTCAATTAAATCAGCATTTGTTTGGGCCAGTGCATCAGAGACTATAGGTTCGGTTGAAGGAGGGATGAGTATTAAAGGGTTAATGAGTGAGCAACAACAGTAAAGAAGACTCAGAGACCAACAAGTATGTTTAAAGATAATTAGATGTATTACAAGTTGAAAAAAATAATAAAATAAAATAGAATATAACTTGAGGGATGACAGTGAACACTTTGCTGTTTCCAGCTTGTAAAATGTGTGCAAAACAAAATACCACCTAACTAGACTAGTGGTCAGTCTAGTACTTGATTTAAACCCAAGGTTTATTTTATACTATTTTAGTGTTCCTATTTAACCTACAGTTAAGTTACTCAACGGTTTTATTTATTTTTCCCGTTATCCATTTATTTATTTCAACGCCTCTTTTAAATCTAAACCAACCACTTTTTAATCCTCAATGTATGAAATGAAATGTTTTAACCCAAAACATGAAATGAAATGGTTTGAACCTTTTACAGTAGTACCCGTTTTTTAACACTCAAAAATATACAATTAATACCTCTTAGTGCATGAAGTATTTTCCCTTTGTATCAAAATACAGTATCTCGTTTAAACCTGTTATCAAAATAATGTGTCCTCTTATCAGTGTCCTTGAACTTGTATCAGAACCCTTTAACCAAAAGTTCACTTTAAATGAAATGACAGTTTAATGCACATCAAATATCAGTGACTATGAAATTAATTTCAAAGCAAAACCAGTGTGTCTTCTTTTGTGTTCCCTTCCTTTGTCTCAGTGGAAAGAATGAAATGTCCATGAAAAAATATCCTTTCAGTGTTTCCTTGCAAAGTCAATCCTACCAGTTCTCCAGATCAAAGCAACAGTTCTTTCGGATCGACTCAGATGGGCTATAGCTCGCCAAACTGCTGAACTCTTTCACCACCGTGGTTGTAGATCAGAGGCTTCAACAGTTGAAATCCATTCTCAAAAGACCCAGCCTAAAATAGGCCAAAATGGGAATTACTTTCTATATATTCACAGAATAAACTGATTACTCATCTTCAGTCATTAAATCACAGTGGTATCATATCATCAGAAATAACATAACAGTCATGACATTATGTTTGAGGACCATTGTACAGTATATAACCATTGTAAATAACTCACCAGAACAAATCAAGATGAATTCTCATACTCAGTGACAGGGCATGGATCACATACTCCCAGTTCCATCCACTATACAGTAACAGGTGACATAGGAACAGAACAGATCGGTTTTTTTGGGTCTAGAATCACTCCACAGCCAAATATATGGTGTTATTGTGTGCAGCCATTTAGCTGGTAGCGCACATGTGGGTGAAAAGTGGGTCAATTGACAATCAACACTTACGTGAATTTCTTCCAAGATCAAAGCACAAAACGTTGTGTTTCCAGATCAAACACTACACAACGGGGGCTTCTCCCTTTTATCAATGGGATTCTTTGAAAACTAGATTGCTAATCAGCTTTCCAACGTTACAAAACATATAATCAATCTCCAGGCAAAAACGCGACTTGCTTCTCCCCTGGTTGAGATCAAAGAGGAAGTTTCTCGAACATGACGTTCTGTCACACCCTCTCCTGCAGTAAGCAGGGCGCTGATTGGACAGTGAAAATGCTTCACTGATCCCAGATCTGTTCCATTCCAGTGTCATCAAAACGTTACACTTTCAAAATAAAACGCCTTCACCTTAAAAGTGAATGATATAAGACCTCAGGTTGAGAATAATTGTACTGCAGTGACCTATTTTTTTAGACACAAAACTATATTTCCTTTATGAATTGTATGCAATATGTAGTATATTGCTGATCCTATTTTAATATTCATGATAAATATGCATTTAAATTTGTTATTTAAGCAGCTCTTAAAATCTTATTTTAAGGCATAGTAACATGGGTTACATGCTCCCCCCCTAAAGGTGTGTACGTCCCGTTACACCTACAGGACTGACCAAACATGGCTTTGGTAAGGGCATCATCATAACTAAAGCTCTGTAGTGCATCTGCAAAAGCTACATTCAGGCTTTGAACAAAAGACTGAGCTATAGACAGCAAAGGATTTCCTAATTGATTGTACTGAAATCTTTCAGGGTGTGTTCTGGGCCTATGGGAACGCCTAATAGGGGTTTCACTTTCTTGTGTGTAGGTTGGGGGGGTTGTTCCTTCATTCAGACGGTCAGCATCCGTACACTCATGGCTCCGTTCCACTGATACTTGACTAGGTTCACCGTCAATTGACCTCCCGTCGCTGCTGCTGCTATCACTAAATGACAGGTCTGAGGGAACAGGGAGAGTTTCATCCATGATATTGGGTTCAGGTAAGGCTTCACTCTCTGTGGATTTCCCAGCAGCTTCTCTTTCGGTTTCAGGGGAATCTGATTCTTCGGATTCTGGAACAGGTAGATTTAGGGGAGTCCTCTCGGCTGATCCTCTTTCTGAATCTGAACATGGGTCGCTCCCCAGTTGTCTGGTAAAGCAATGTTCCTCATCTTCATTTGAGTTGGCAGGGGCAGGATGCAACTCAACCATACATGTATGTTGGTTTTTCTCCCTGATCGGCTGTCTTTCCCTTGGAGGTACTGGTTCTGACTGGGTCAGGATTCTTGTTTCAATTATGTCAGTGTTGGATGCATGTTCTCCAGGTAGGTAGTAGTCGTCTTGATCTTCAAAATCTGATTGATCTTCTAGTATATCAGCCTCATCGATACGAGACTGCTTCCTTGTTTTAGGTCTGTTCACAGTTGGCTGTGGAGGTTCTCCTAACTCAGCAGCAGGTAGGAACCCACAGGGCAGCAATAGATCACGATGTAGAGTCCGGAGAGGACCTTCTTGGCCTTCTGGTCGGACTGAGTACACTGGAAGGTTGCCCGCTCGCTTGACCACTATGTATATGTCAGGCTCCCACTTATCGGCCAGTTTATGTTTCCCTCTTATCCGGACATTCCTCACAAGTACTCGGTCGCCTGGCTCAAGGGTGGAATCAACAACTCGTTTGTCGAAACGTAGCTTGTTCCGTTGAGCTATCTTGGAAGAATTTTCAATGGCAACACGGTAGCTTTCTTCCAAACGGTCTTTTAAATCACGTACAAAATGGGAGTGTGACTTGGGTGGACTGCTGACAGGTAGGCCGAATGCCAAGTCAACTGGCAACCGAGGCTGTCTGCCAAACATCAATTCATATGGGCTGAACCCAGTCACGTCATTCCGTGTGCAGTTATAGGCGTGCACTAGAGGTTTAACGAACTCCCGCCAATGAGACTTATCTTTATTTTCCAGAGTACCCAACATCTGGAGTAGGGTTCGATTAAACCTTTCTACCGGATTCCCTCTTGGGTGATACGGTGTGGTCCTCACTTTATGAATACCAGCAATTCGGCATAACTCTTTGATCGTGTGGGACTCAAAATCCCGCCCTTGGTCACTCAAAAGTTTTTCAGGGAAACCATAGTGCACAAAGAAATTTTCCCAAAGACACTTGGCCACCGTCTGTGCCTTTTGATTTCGGGTTGGTAAGGCCACTGCATATTTGGTGAAGTGGTCTGTCAGCACCAGTATGTCCTTAGTGTTACTCTGGTCGGGCTCCAATGAGAGAAAGTCCATGCAGACCAACTCCAAAGGTCTACTGGTTGTGATGTTCACCAGGGGGGCTGCTCTCTCAGGTGGGGTCTTTCGGCGCACACAGCGCACACATGTCTTAATCTTGTGATCCACATCTCCAGCCATCCTAGGCCAATAGAATCGCGACCTCACAAGGTCAAGTGTCCGTTCGATACCTAGGTGGCCTATATCATCGTGTAAACTTCTCAGAACAGTGGCTCTCAGTTCAACTGGCAAAGCTAACTGGTGTGTGATCTGTCCATTTTCTTGTCGTGTCCTATACAATACTCCATCCATTAGCTCCAATCGCTTCCACTCCCGAAGCCACAAGGCAAGGTCAGGAAGCTCTTGTCGTACTGTAGGAGAAGGCTGCTCTCCCAACTCCAAGTGTTCAATAACTGCTCTGAGGTCTGAGTCGGCTCTTTGCTTGTCTCTTAACTCCTCTACAGTCAAGTGAGCCACCACCGGGAGTCCATGATCGTCTTCCTGCTGGAACTCACTGGGTAAAGCATCTGCATGAATAGCCAGAGATTCCACCAGAGTGACTGATGGGTCTGAGTTGGAAGGATCTCGATGAACCCAGTGGACCTCATGTCTTTCACAGATGGCTCTTACTGCTTCGGGCAGCACAACATCTTGCTTGTCCTCATCTGTCATATAGTGTAGAGTAAACTGTTTGATCCTCTCACTCTCTTTCCTTGACACTGCATCATTCTTGAGCTCTCCATGTGGTCGCCTTGAAAGTCCATCCGCATCCTGGTTTTGAGTTCCTGCTCTGTATCGAAGCTTGAAAGAGTAGGTTGATAGGGCAGACAACCACCTGTAACTAGTGGCGTCCAACTTGGCAGATGTCAAGATATAAGTCAGTGGATTACTGTCCGTGACAACGGTGAAGTCTGTGCCATAAAGGTAATCACTGAATTTGGCAGTGACAGCCCACTTTAGAGCCAGAAACTCTAGTTTGTGGGCGGGATATTTAGCCTCACTCCTCGATAATCCTCTGCTTGCAAAGGCAATCGCTCTCATCTCTCCGTCTTGCTCTTGGTACAACGCTGCACCAAGCCCTGTTGTACTGGCGTCAGTGTGCAGGACGTACGGGAGTTTGGGGTTTGCAAACCCCAAAACAGGGGCTGTAGTGAGCTTGGTAATGATCTCTTCAAAGGCTCTTTGACACGATGAAGTCCACCTCTCTCCAAACGACTCCTTTGGGTTGAAGTACTGATCCGTTTTACTTCCCTTTCCACTGCTGTTTTTCCTGAGAGGGGGGTACCCAGCTGTTAGGTCATTGAGAGGCTTGATGACCTTAGAATAATCTTGCACAAAACGCCGGTAATACCCCGAGAACCCTAGGAAGGATCGTAATTCTTTAAGATTCTTGGGTTCTGGCCAGGTCTTAAGGGCTTCGATCTTTTCTGGGTCGGTCTGTACTCCGTGTTGGGACACAATATGTCCAAGATATCTGACAGATTGTTGGAAGAATTTACATTTTTCCGGAGATAATTTCAATCCGTACTCTTTTAGTCGTTTCAGGACCTGTAGTAGCCTCGACTCATGCTCTTCCAGGGTGTCAGAGAAGATTATTAGATCGTCAATGAAGACCAATACTTCTTTGCGGTTGAGATCTCCCATGCATCTCTCCATGAGCCGTTGGAAAGTACTTGGTGCGTTTGTTATTCCCTGTGGCATTCTATTAAACTCCCAAAATCCAAGGGGGCACACAAAGGCAGTCCTTTCTTTATCAGCTTCCTCCATCTCAATCTGATAATATCCTGATTTTAAATCAAGGACTGAGAACCATTTCGAGCCAGTTAACAGAGAGAACACTTCCTCTAAGTTGGGTAGTGCGTAGGCATCTTTGATGGTCTGAGAGTTGAGCTTTCGGAAGTCAATACATAAACGCACGGATCCATTCTTTTTCCTCACAACGACTATGGGGGATGCGAATGGGGACTCGGACTCCCGGATGGTACCAGAATCCAGTAGCTCTTGAAGGTGCTTTCTGACTGCATCTACATCCTGGGGATGGATGGGTCTAGCTCGGTGTTTGAACGGGGTATTATCACTCAGTCTGATGTGGTGCTTCACCTTGTCAGTGTGTCCATAGTCTAGATCATGAAGGGCGAACACTTCGGGCATAGCATTGAGCTGTCTTGTGATCCGATCTCTCCACTCAGGTGACAAAGGTGAGTCACCAAAGTCAAAATCCAGCTCTCTGGCTTGGGGGATGTTTGAGTCTGCAGAATGCTCTTTTCCCATCACCTTCTGAATAGCATGGATCTCAGCTAGCACCGTCTTTGGAGGAATCACAAGGTCATTTTTACTCTCATTCTTTATCATAACTGGGAGACGATAGGGGCGCTTATCAGGCAAGGTGCACAGGGAGCGTGCCACTAGTAGCCCACCAGGAAGAGAGGATTTTGATGGGGCCTCTACAGCGACCCACTTTTCACAATGAACATTACTCATATGGAGCAGCCCATCAAGAACGACCGTACTGCCTGCTGGCACTGTTTCAGGGTAATCACTCTGTACTTTTACCCAACCTAGGGCACCAGTGCCCGCTTGCCGTTGTCGCACTTCTAGGATTTTCAACACCACTTTATAGCCATGAAGGGATGACTGAGGGTGGCATTCATTTCCTTCCACATAGTTGGAGTAGAGGACATCTAGTGTATTTGTACCAATGAGAATTTGGGGCATGTCATTCACATCAGGGATTACCAACGCCAGAGTGGGCACTTGGATCTCTCTGCCTACAAACTCTTCGGGAAAGGTCACGTTCAACTCCACATACCCAAGGTAGGGCACTGCCTGTCCATTGGCTCCCTCTACTTCCAATTTCACATCCAATAAGTCATCCATGGACTTCATGCAATGACGAGGTAGGTGCTTCTCATAATACGACTTTGGAATGGTAGTCACTTGGGACCCGGTGTCTAGAAGACAACTGACTTCCTTGCCTTCAATTTTGATCTGAGCGGTGCATTTTGTTCCTACTAGTCTTGATGGCAGTCTGACAGATGTGTTTTCAGCAGAAGCATGTTTGCTGTTCACTCTCTTAGTTTCTTTAGGGCGGTCATTTTGTCTCTCAGTCCCTGTTTGCCCTGCAACAGGGGCTGCTAGTAGTTTAACTGCTGGGTGCCAGTGACACCATTCTGACGGTCCCATTGCTGTTGCCTCGCTTTAAGTAGCTGCCTCTTCTCTTCAACCAAAACAGGGTTTGGCTCATTCTCACAGTTGACTGCAAGATGTCCGTCCTCTCCGCAATTGAAACAGTAAGAGGGACGGGGTCTGTTGGTTTTTGGTTTCTCAGTACTATACTGCCTATTAGGCTGGTGTTCAGTTTTCCTGGGGCTCTTACAAGAGCATGCAGAGGTCATGGTCTGCAGACCGCTAACTGGAGGTGTGGTCACCTGAGCTTGGAGTTTGGCAAGCTGCTGCTTCAGTATCTTAATCTCTGCAGGTTCTGAGGGTTCCTTGTTAGTTTCATGAGCTGCTGTCATCATGCCAATGACTTGGGCTTGGATTTCAGCAAGCTGCCTTTTTAGCGCATCGAGTTCGCTTGTTCCAGAACTAGGCTGTTTGGCCTTACGAGGAGTTGTAGTCTGCATGACAGCAACTTGAGCCTGCATTTCACTAATCTGTTCCTTAAGTGACTCTGTCTCAGTTATTTCTTCTTCAGGTGCAACATATGTGGTCAGACGGTTTGTTGCAGTTCGTAGCTTGGGTGCTGTACAACTTTGCTTTTGTAGCCCAAAGTGTTGTATCATTCGCTTGTTTTTTGCTGCTTGTTTGTCTTCTTCTGTCCTAATGAGTAGCACCAGGTCTGCAAAGGAGGGAGGTATTTTATCTTTTGTCTTTTGCTCCAGCTGGAGGTCCGTGATCAAGTTATTCTGCCAACAGCCACGGCAGAATTGCTTTAAGAGATAACGATCTCGTTCACTCTCTGCAATACCTCCTCTTCTGACAACTGCACTCAGGGTGACTTGCAAGCGATTTAGATAAGTGGAGGAGCTTTCGTCTTTGTCCTGCCATGTTGCCATGAACTTAACCAACAGCTCGTCTCCGTCTTCTACAGAACCATAGACTGAATCTAGTAGCTTGAGATACACTGATGGCAAAGCCTGAGGGCCAATGTGTTGGATGACATCAGTGGCTGGGGGCAACAGACTGTCTAAGATCCTTCGTGTTCTATGCAGGTCTGACAAGGATGGATCAGTGAGCAGTAATTCAACATTTGCCCTCCAGGTGTCATAATCTAGTTCACTGTTCGGACGTGGAATTTTCCCAGAGAAGGTGCGGAGGCGAATTGAAGTGTGCACCGGAGACATGGTTTCATTGGTCCGCATGACGTGTTCGACAACTACCCGCTGCACAGCCGGAGGGTTAATGTCGTTCATGGTGAGGGCAGTATGTATCATTGCAGTGGCATCATTGGCACTTTCCCTGGTTGAGTGGTGTGACGTGCCAGAGGACAGAGGTGTGTAGGGGTGAACGTTCAATGTATCATTCATGTTAGATGTCGGTGAAGTTGTCATCTGATAGTTCCCTCTAGGGGATGGGGGATACACCACTGGCAGGCTCCTATCCAGCTTGTGTTGAGAAGTGCCAAGCAGAAGAGAAGGAGATGGTGTTCCAACTTCCTTAATTTCCAAACTGGTGTCTGTTAATTCAGAAGAGGGTTCTGTCACGGAATGTGTATCGGGAGTTGTGTTATCTCTGGCAGGAAGATTGACACCTTTCATCATGCTGATCTTCATTAGCTCCTCCTGGAGCACTTCTTGAAATGACTTGCCACTCTTGTCAGCAACAGCCTGCAGTTCTTCAAGATACCCCTTGGTGGCGCTACTGGCTGTAACAGTGTAAACACTATCTAGGGCACGCACATTGAAGATAACATTTGTATCTGAGCTCGGGTACCTAATTGGTAGTAGGGACCGTAGTGTGTGCATAGTGGAACTAGTGTGGAATTCAAGGATCATGTGACGGTGATATTCTGATTTGGAATCATCTATACGCACTATTTGTTTAATAGAACCGTATGTTTCTAGGTGCTTTTCAAGCTCCTCATCCAGTGTAGTTTGGGTTAGACCATCTATAATAACTGAGTTAAGGACATCTATGCCCTCTTCTTTCACAATTGTTTCCATAGTGCTATTTTCTGTGATTTGGAATTTCTATTTTGTATTTTACTGTTGCTACTAAATTGTACTCAACCCTCCTGGCTAGCTCTCGCCAATTTCTGTAACCCGGACTCAGTCCTAGCATATATTAGTAGGCACTGGGTGGTACAGACATGTATTTCTACTTCAATTAAATCAGCATTTGTTTGGGCCAGTGCATCAGAGACTATAGGTTCGGTTGAAGGAGGGATGAGTATTAAAGGGTTAATGAGTGAGCAACAACAGTAAAGAAGACTCAGAGACCAACAAGTATGTTTAAAGATAATTAGATGTATTACAAGTTGAAAAAAATAATAAAATAAAATAGAATATAACTTGAGGGATGACAGTGAACACTTTGCTGTTTCCAGCTTGTAAAATGTGTGCAAAACAAAATACCACCTAACTAGACTAGTGGTCAGTCTAGTACTTGATTTAAACCCAAGGTTTATTTTATACTATTTTAGTGTTCCTATTTAACCTACAGTTAAGTTACTCAACGGTTTTATTTATTTTTCCCGTTATCCATTTATTTATTTCAACGCCTCTTTTAAATCTAAACCAACCACTTTTTAATCCTCAATGTATGAAATGAAATGTTTTAACCCAAAACATGAAATGAAATGGTTTGAACCTTTTACAGTAGTACCCGTTTTTTAACACTCAAAAATATACAATTAATACCTCTTAGTGCATGAAGTATTTTCCCTTTGTATCAAAATACAGTATCTCGTTTAAACCTGTTATCAAAATAATGTGTCCTCTTATCAGTGTCCTTGAACTTGTATCAGAACCCTTTAACCAAAAGTTCACTTTAAATGAAATGACAGTTTAATGCACATCAAATATCAGTGACTATGAAATTAATTTCAAAGCAAAACCAGTGTGTCTTCTTTTGTGTTCCCTTCCTTTGTCTCAGTGGAAAGAATGAAATGTCCATGAAAAAATATCCTTTCAGTGTTTCCTTGCAAAGTCAATCCTACCAGTTCTCCAGATCAAAGCAACAGTTCTTTCGGATCGACTCAGATGGGCTATAGCTCGCCAAACTGCTGAACTCTTTCACCACCGTGGTTGTAGATCAGAGGCTTCAACAGTTGAAATCCATTCTCAAAAGACCCAGCCTAAAATAGGCCAAAATGGGAATTACTTTCTATATATTCACAGAATAAACTGATTACTCATCTTCAGTCATTAAATCACAGTGGTATCATATCATCAGAAATAACATAACAGTCATGACATTATGTTTGAGGACCATTGTACAGTATATAACCATTGTAAATAACTCACCAGAACAAATCAAGATGAATTCTCATACTCAGTGACAGGGCATGGATCACATACTCCCAGTTCCATCCACTATACAGTAACAGGTGACATAGGAACAGAACAGATCGGTTTTTTTGGGTCTAGAATCACTCCACAGCCAAATATATGGTGTTATTGTGTGCAGCCATTTAGCTGGTAGCGCACATGTGGGTGAAAAGTGGGTCAATTGACAATCAACACTTACGTGAATTTCTTCCAAGATCAAAGCACAAAACGTTGTGTTTCCAGATCAAACACTACACAACGGGGGCTTCTCCCTTTTATCAATGGGATTCTTTGAAAACTAGATTGCTAATCAGCTTTCCAACGTTACAAAACATATAATCAATCTCCAGGCAAAAACGCGACTTGCTTCTCCCCTGGTTGAGATCAAAGAGGAAGTTTCTCGAACATGACGTTCTGTCACACCCTCTCCTGCAGTAAGCAGGGCGCTGATTGGACAGTGAAAATGCTTCACTGATCCCAGATCTGTTCCATTCCAGTGTCATCAAAACGTTACACTTTCAAAATAAAACGCCTTCACCTTAAAAGTGAATGATATAAGACCTCAGGTTGAGAATAATTGTACTGCAGTGACCTATTTTTTTAGACACAAAACTATATTTCCTTTATGAATTGTATGCAATATGTAGTATATTGCTGATCCTATTTTAATATTCATGATAAATATGCATTTAAATTTGTTATTTAAGCAGCTCTTAAAATCTTATTTTAAGGCATAGTAACATGGGTTACAAAAGCAAAACTGCAGATCGATTCCTCATAGATCGGGCAATTATGAAGCGATTTTAAAAATTTAAAGAGCTCCTGAACACTGGAGGGGATATCCCCCCCACCCAAAAAAAGTGGAGGTGTTAATCCCCCCCGTCCCCCCCTACCCCCTGCGCGCATGATCAACTCTACATCACCTGGATCTCGATATGTGACTATGGCTTACTCATCACCAGGATGACTCGACCAGCTCAGAGGAGGGGTAGACAGATGGCCAAGACAGATGGTGCGACCTCGCCCTTTAGGGTGAGGTCGCTTTTCGCCCCTAGGTGTCTTACAGGTTATATATATTCGGAAAGTGGTTCATTCTGTCTATTGGTTTTCAATATTGAGCAAATGAAAAGTATCAACAAGGGCGGCTTGTTTTGTCTGAATGATAACTACATGGGATCCATTGGTACACAGGTTCTTTATTTCCTGAAAAATCACAGTTTTGGACATACAGTAGCCTACCAGGTTTCCACCCCAGAGCGTTAAGACATTGAGTCGCCTCGCAACCTAAAAAAAACACACAAAGCGAGGTCAAAGTCTTATACTTACAGAATGTACTAGACCTACAATACTCAAGTAAATGTATTTAGTTACTGTCCGCCACGGTGGACTTGCGACCTTCAGCCGTCTTCTAAAAAGGTATATTTTAGTGTTGTTGTTTTTTTAGTTTTTTTCAAGTGACCGTCCAAGTGACTTTGCTGTGGAGGAGATGAAACAACAAACACGGGTACACGGGAGTCAGAATACACCCAGCAACACCCATGAACACACTCTGCTCTCTGGATCTGTTGGGCTTTTTCATTGTCGGGTTAAGAACTTGATGTGACTCAGCAGATAGATTCCAAAGTTATATTGCACTTTAAAAAGAAAGTTCAAAAAATAAATGCACAGTCACACACGCACAGCCGCGAACCCACAATAAGGACTTTGTTTATTTAAAAAATGGCTGCATAAATCCCCTGCCTATGAGTAGGACTGTTTAGCATACTGTATTACGTTGTTACAGTAAGTACAATTAGCCTTATGTTCCTGCAAACACAGTGACATGTCATGCTACACCAATTATTTCCCACGATTAAATATGCATACTGAATCATCTTTAAAGCCACTATTGAGCCCTAGCAAAACATATTGAAGGAGAGCTATGAAACAAACACAACCCAACGGCACAGTCAAATAATGGTACACTTACATCAATTTAAACCAACTAGTTGGAACAAATTAACATAAAGGGAAAATACAACTATACGGCCATATATACATTTAGCCTGTCAATGCCGGTGGGAACCTTACAGTATACTTAGTTGATGGCTCCATAGTAGGTCTGCTAGTATCCCTCTACACCAAACATCTTCGGTGGAAATAGCCGATACCTGCTATTTCTGCCGAATGTTTGGCCCTAATTATAATGTTTGGCTCATTATAAGATGTCAAATCTTTGAAAACGCTCTGCCTTGCGTCTCCATTTAAAGATGCTGTGTAAGTCGCTCTGGATCAATGCTAAATGCCTAAATTGTAAATTGTACAGGGGAAAAGGCAAAGCTGTAAACAAACAGCTGTGATAGGAAGTGGAACAGAAGCAGTTCTACGCGTGTGTGACTGACTGGTCTATCTGGCAGCACGTCACACCGCCACCTGGCATGCACACTACAGCATTTTCAGTCACTAGGCGCCAGTGGCGTCAGTTCAGCAAAAGCTAGGGTATGGCAAAGATGGGAATCCTCATGGAAAAGAGGCATTACATTTTGTATTCGGTTCTATTGTGAAAATAGCAGATCTACATGCTCACAACGTCTCGCGCTGTGAGGCGTTGTGAGCATGTAGATCGGCTATTTTCACAATGTCTAAAAAAAATAAATAAAAAAAAAAGTTTTTTACACAAGTTTCTACGGTTTCTTGGGCTGGCAGCATGGAACAGTTGTTCAAGTGCAGCTAAACTTAGTATGTTAGTAAACGTGCCACAATTAACAATAATGCAGCTGACCTGCGGAACCTGGGAATATACCATTCTGTCGAGATGGGGATGAATACAAGTGTGGAGAATTTAATTATAATACCTTGTTAAAGTGACCATTTTGTAAGGTTTTGCATTTGTAGTTATGTTACTGTCATTTAACAACATAATAACCAGCACATATGGAAAAAGAGACATTCATGGATTTAATTATATTTAAAAGTAACTTTTATTTTCCCCCCTGGACCCAGGGTATTGCAGCTGCATACCCCTGCCATACCCAATTGACGCCCCTGCTCTCTACTCACCTATAAACAAAGGCAGTTTAGCGTTGTTGAAAGTCTATTCTCACTGGTGGGAAACCTCTCTGCACCCCACACCCACTCTGTAAAATAAATTATTTGAGAAGACATTGAAACATGTCCGCCAGACGGAAATACATTTAGTTTTTCTCTCAGCGGTGATTTAAGCGTAAAGATTACGGTCAATATAATATTGACAAGATCTTTAAGGGGCACTGTGGAGTCTGCTGGCGCTCCCACCAGGAGAATATATAGACTTTCAACAAGGCTAAACTGCCTTTGTTTGGGTGAGTAGCGAGGTATAGTTTTGATTACTTTTACTGAAGTGGAGCCCTCGTAGGGCAGTAGGACTCCTGGTCCTGTATCTGTGGCTGTTTCCTGGCAGAGCGTTAGCGAGACCTTTCGCCACTGTTGGGCAGAAACCTCGTATCTCCAAGTTTCACATTTGAAAGGTTTTTTCGTAAAGCAAAGCCCTGTTTCATCACACAAGGCTGTCGCACAAAACTAGTGAAAATAGAAGATCTACAAGCACACAACGCCTCGCAGTGCGAGGCGTTGTGTGCTTGTAGATCTGCTATTTTCACTACTCTAGATCATTTAAAAAATGATAAATAGAAAACGAACGGTTTTGGACATACAAGGTTTTCACCCGACAACGACGTAATGCTCTGGACCAAAGCTAGTTTTGCACTTGCCTATATAATACTGTATGACGGGTGGAAACCTCATATATCCAATTGAATCCATACTTTTCAGGATTCAAATTCAAAAGCATCAAAAGTGGCACATCCGCAAGCTCGTAGATGTGCTACTTTTTAGCCACTTTAACCCATATTTGTTGCTCTGACTATTAAAAAATAGCAGATATACAAGCTCACAGCGAGCTTGTAGAGCTGCTATTTTTGAAGAAAAAAATAAATAATAATAATCTTTGAATATTTCATTTTTAGAGCAAACATTTGTAACTCAAATCTTTCTTTCTCAGGGTCCCTGGAACAAAATATTTTGAGATGGCGGTCCACGGTCAAATACATATAATTCTAGGGGTCCTTGACATAAAAAAGTTTGAGCACCACAGATATAGAAACATACGTTTTTTTTCAGAAAACCTTCAGGATTTAGAAGACCTTTTTAGGTATTTTTTCCAGGTCTTAACAGGTTCATTTACCAACATAAATACGATAAAAAGAACACACAAATTTAGAACACGGCGACGAGAGGTTTCTGCCCGACGACGGCGATGTTATAGCGTTCGCATCTCCACGCGTGTATTTTTGTCCATGTATGCTATGCAAAGTACCAAAACAGTTCTGTGCTGAGGCGGCACATCAGGCCCGTTGCACACCTGCTCCTGTATGTGCAGTGTGTGTGTGCCGGTTGGAATCTGAGGCGAGAAGATGGTAGTTGTATCCGTAGTAGCTGAACATGACCCACTTTCTCTGCATGCTATCCAGTGGCGGAAAGTAACAAAAGTATGTGTACTCGACTTACTGTTACTCAACTACACTTGTGAGGTACTTTTACTTCACTTTTACTACACTGAGTGTGTCCGTTTTATTTTCAATGCTTTAATACTTCTACTCCGCTACATCTCTGAGAGGAATATTGCACTTTTTACAGCTTCAGTTAGCTGTGACTTATGGTGAAAATGGCCAATCTACAAGCTCACAAAATGTGTCACACGGACATATTTTTATATATTTTCTCTTTTTGTATAATCTGACATCAGCAGAATAGGGACACCATGGGTGAAAGTGGTTAAGATAGTCTGCAGGTTTTATGAATATTGAAAAAGAAGTCTGCATGTGGATGTGCATAATGATTCCTTTCAGGGCAGGAATTTCAGGGAGGCCATGAAGGCCATGGCCGTCGTTGCCCCCCAGTTTGGCCTTGTGCCCCTCAAACCATTGGCATGACCTGAGGCCACAGTGGCCTTAATGCCCAAGCTTGACTGTACCACTTTCTCCTTTGTCTCTGTCTTGCCAACATAGACACCAGTGTATCTTTCTTGTCATGTAGACCAGTGTCTTTTGTTGAGTCCCCATTTTTAAACCAATCCAGTATCTTTGATTGGTGCAGGGCTGAGCATGGATCAGATTGTAAATACCAATATATTTATTTCACAGCAGATGGTCTACATAATATAACATTTTAAATCTTAACCCTTAAATTCAATTAATTCTTTCAGTGGACCAAAATCTTGTTTTATTTGATGGCCTTCCTGCCCTGGCATGTGGCCTTTGTGTCCTCAAACAATGGACAACACCAAGAAATCTGGTGAAATAAAATGTTGCCTACCCATCATCACGGACGATGATACACGAAAGAAGAAGAAGAACCAAAGGCCAAGTGGCCTTGCCCCTAAAATGACGAAAGTCCAGGCCTGATTCCTTTTGAATTTTAAGTCAATGAGAAGTATTAACAAGAGCTTGTGACTAACAAGCTACATCGGATCAAAAGAAAAATCTATTTCTTGAAAAGTTAACATGCAGGCTACAAGGTTTTACGCCCGGCAGCGTCGATGAGTTTCATTTTATAACACGCAGCACAATGTGAGCCCATCACATGTTTGTAATGGGACCTCATTTAAAGTGCGTTATAAAATGAATAAGCAAGTGCTGACATCGGCAAAAAAAAAGAAATGAACAAACAAAAAGATTGATATCCAGAAATAGCCGAGAAAACTAAGCGAGACGCGGAACCCGAGCACATTTCTCAAGCGCTCCGATGTGTCAGTAAATCTACGCGGCGTAACACGCGTGGGTGTGGACTACAATAGTACATCTAAAAAATATATACAGTATATAATAATAATAATAATAACAAGACAGGAGATGGACCATTATTTACCCGGCAACACTCTGCTGCGTTCCTTTCATTAACCCATATGATCCTTGCATAATGTCGAAACGGAGGGAGCCAGCCAGACGCGAGTCATCAGTCACAGAAAACGGGCGTACGTATGGATCGTTCGCAGCTAATCGATCACCGTCACTCTGGAATACCCGGGGAGCTAATGAGAGAAATCACACCCAAATGCCAGGGGGGGTCGGGTGGAAACCTTGTATGTCCAAAACCGTTTGTTTTGTATTTCTCATTTTAAAATAGTGAAAATAGCCGATCTACAAGCACGATCTACAAGCACGATCTACAAGCCGATCTACAAGCACGCCTCGCGGCGCGAGGCGTTGTGTGCTTGTAGAACGGCTATTTTCACTGGTTTTGTGCGACGGTCTTGTATGATGAAGCAGGGCTTTACGAAAAGAAAGACGCACACGTTTGAAACTTGGAGATACAAGGTTTCTACCCGACAGTGACAATAATGCACATACAGTGGAGGAAAGTTTACTCAAGTACTGTACTTACTCTAAAGTAAAATTTTGAGGTACTTTTCTCTTTACTGGAGTATTTACAGCGTTCTATACTTTTACTTCTACTCCGCTATACATCTCAGAGACAAATATTGTACTTTTACTCCACTACAATTAGTTGAACGCTTTACTTACTAGTTACTTTGTAGATTTTGATTATTATTGCAGAATATACACAAACGCATTGCGAAGGGACGCATGTTTGTTACATGCTAAAACGATACGGTATCAGCTAGTCATATAACAATAGCATCTGAAAGGCTAATCACTTAAACCTCAGCTCAAAACGCGTCGCTTCGAGACCCATTTCCAGCTGCGCTTCGAGCTTGTGGACCTGCTATACTATTGATGCTTGTGTGTGTCATGCTGTAGTGAGATCAAGAAGACAAAATAAACACACAAAAAGTTAAAATATGCAGATAAAAGGTTACTGCAGACTACAACAATACATTTCACGCATATGTGTGTTCCAAGTTGTGGTTGGAGGTTGCAGGTGATTAAAGGTTAAGGCTGTTGTCATGAAAAAGAGAAAAAACAAGACAGCCGCGTGTGTGTGTGTGTGTGTGTGTGTGTGTGTGTGTGTGTGTGTGTGTGTGTGTGTGTGTGTGTGTGTGTGTGTGTGTGTGTGTGTGTGTGTGTGTGTGTGTGTGTGTGTGTGTGTGTGTGTGTGTGTGTGTGTGTGTGTGTGTGTGTGTGTGCGCGCGCGCGCGCGCGTGCGTGCGTGACATAAACATGACAGGAACATTTATACCCAGTTCACTGCACTGAACAACTACACAGTCAACACAGCATGCACTCTGTGTGTGTGTGTGTGTACTGTATGCGTGCATGAGTGTGTATTAGCGTGCATGTACAGTATGTCACATCTACATCTATATCAGTGCCCGTGCACGTGTGTGTGTGTGTGTGTGTGTGTGTGTGTGTGTGTGTGTGTGTGAGTTGCCCGTCAATCGTAGCTACTACACCCCCAGCCCCCCCCCATCTAACCCCGGGAAATCTATTGCATGCTGGGTAATATAACCCCCCACCAACCCCCATCATCTTCGCCCAGCTTTGCTCCGTCCAACCCCAGGAAGCACGATGCATGCTGGGTATTAAGTGCGGTGTGAAGCCCTGGTGCCAGCAGCATGCTGGCATCACGGCTGCTCCACTGACTTCTTCATGGTCTGGGTGTGGGGGCCCTCCAGACGTACGAGGGGCCCCTCAGACGTATGAGGGACCCCCTCCCCCCTAGACGAGAGCCTCTGACCCACATTTCAGCAGACAGGCCCGGCCGGGGCCCCCCACTTTAACTGCGGGGTTCCCGGCACACATACACGCACCGGTTTTACACACTCAAATACACACCAACCCACACACACACCCCAGGTTGTTTTGAATGGCTCAATGGAGACATTGTTGTTGAATACAGAGATAAATTGTTGTTGTCTGGCTGAAACCATCTCCATTTTTCCCTTTTTTTTTTCTTTGGTCTATCTTTCCATAAATGAATGCCCTACACAGGCCTACAGGCTAGCAAAATATAGCCGATGTACAAGTTAACAACGCATTGCATCGTGTAACATAACTTAACTAATTTAGTTAATTCTTGCCAATTCAGTAAAACAGTGAGTTAGGCCTACTGATATTTGAAGGGGTTACTCGTTGCGGCAGTGACGAGCAGTGGCTCAGGTGTAGAGAAACCGTCATTAGAACATGGTGTTCCCAGTTTGATCCCGGGCTCCCCCAGAGTTAGTGTCGAAGAGTCATTGAGCAAGACTCTGAACCACTAGTTGCTTCCGGTGAGCAGGTTGGTGCCTTGCATGGTTTCCTCCACCATCGGTGTATGAATGTAATGCACAATCTCTGTAAAGCGCCTTGGATAAAGGCGCTAATATAAATGCACCATTTACCATTTATTTTGCATTTACTTTATGTGAAAATGGCAGACAACTTGGGAGTATTAGGTTTATTATGTGCAATGTCTGCAGAGCTGCAGCTGAGGAGTGGTGGAACACCTCGGTATTGATCGATTGAAGTGAAAAATGTAAACGGTCGTTTCAATTCAATTCAATTCAATTCAATTCAATTCAAAGAACTTTATTTTCCTTTCGGAACTTTGTTTGTGCAGTGGTTAAAAAGACAACATACATTCATGGTACATAAAAACAGAAATGTTGCTACAATAAAACACTGTTTAAAAAACTAGTTCTTTAAAGCATAATATAAAAAATATATGTAAGAGCAATGTATAAATAAGTAAATAAATAAATAGGACACGTAATGATCTGCAACTTATATGCCCGCCCGCTAATGTCCATCAGGTGAGAGGAGGGGGGGGGTCTATAGCTCAACGTTCATGGGGGGGGGGCTCAACGTTACATCAGACTGTTCAACAGTCTGATGGAGGCGGGCACAAAGCTATTTGAGCCCCTTTTTTTTAATTCAGAGGCCCTATACCGACGGCCTAAGGGCATTAGGTTGTACTTGTTCAGCCCATTTCCATCTCGGACCCTGTCTCAAATCCCTTTTGCCGATTGTGGTCGAAGAAAGCTCTGGTTGGTTTTGACCCCTTTCCCTGCCTGGCCACCTGTGTACAGCAGTTGTTCTCAAACGTTTTCATGTCAAGGACCCCCAAATTGACACTTATTATCCCGCGGACCCCCATTTGAAAAGATATGCCAAGGACCCCCATAAGAGAATTATTTTGCGGCTCTAGCTGTGATTCCCAACCATTGTAATTTCAAGGACCCCCAGTTTGACGTGCATTAGGCTACAATACCCCCCATTTAATGGCATTTCTATCTCTGAGATCCCAATATATATTGTAAAATCAGTTAATTGAAGTTAATTCAAAGTTAATTGAACTGGTTCCATTTGTACACTCTCTGAGTTGTGTCCATTTGGTTCCTAACTATCATTTAGCTGGGGCATTTATCATTTTCCCTCAAGGACCCCTGGGGGTCCCCGGAGCCTGCTTTGAGCACCAATGGCCTACAGTACCTGCACTCTCATTTCCAAATTCACTGTGCTCGAACCAATTCCTATATACTAGTTTTCATGTTCTTGTCTTCCCCAGGTGTTTCTCATGTGTACAGTAATCAGGCCTCATGTGTATATCAGTCTTGTTCCACAGTCAGTCCCTCGTTGGGTCATTATTTGGTGTCACTTCATGGTAGTTTGTGTCTGTGATATGTGTTCTGTTCACTTATATTAAAACACCCAACCATGGGTTATTGATCACCTATTGTGTGATATGTGTTCTGTTCACCTATATTAAAACACCCAACCATGGGTTATTGATCACCTATTGTGTGATATGTGTTCTGTTCACCTATATTAAAACACCCAACCACTGGCCCTGAACTCTGAGGACCCCCTAGGGGGTCCCGGACCCCTGTTGAAGACCCCTGGTTTAGGAAATATAATGCTGAAAAAAATGTTTGTCTTGAGATTTTACTTTGGCTTTATTCCATGTGGATGATTGTCTGTAGTTCTTCTGACAGTGTGGAGAAATTAATCGATGGACTGAAACAAGCTTTTTCTTTTGCCTGCATGTTTGCAACCAAATTGAACATGGAGGTTAACATGCAGGTGGGGGAACTACACAGTTCTCAAGTGTGTAAAAAAAGGGGAAAAAAGTCCTCCACTATTCATCCTCCACCTGTGCTGCCAGGGGTGTCCCACCAAATTCTGGGCCCTGGGTACAAGTATTCACTGCGGGCCCCCCATGAATGTTCTTCATAGGGGGAGGGGGTTTAACCCATTTAGACTCGGAACGCATTATTACGCATTATTTTGGGCTTTAACTATTGAAAAATAACAGATATACACAAGCTTGTATATCTGCTATTTTTTTAAAAATTGTGATTTTTGTTTTGTTTTTGTTTCTATGTCAGTGGTGCTCAAACCTTTCATGTGAAGGACCCCCAGAATGATATGTATGTGGCCACGGACCCCCATCTCAAAATATTTAGTTCCAGGGACCCCACAGAAGCAGAATTTGAGTTACAATTGTTCGCTTAAAAAATGCATATATTGAAAGATTTGCACACATTTTCACAACTTTTCAAATATAGCAGATCTACAAGCTCACAGCACGCTGTGAGCTTGTATATCTGCTATTTTTCAATAGCTAAAGTTTAAAATAATTAAGGCCTCTCCACCTTGGGCCCTGGTAACTCAGTCCCACTTTCCCCTCCCCTTGTGACGCCCCTGTGTGCTGCGGTTTCAAATGCGCCACAGGCTCAAAGGATACAAAGTTCAACAACGGCAGAAGTTCAAACCTTCGAGAGCCGTTTCCAAACGGGCTATTTTTAAAGCGCCAAAGCAAGTACTTATAGTTTCAAGGGTGAGTGTTTAAGCAATTTGGAGGAACGACAAAAGGCCAAGGCAAACATCTTAACATCCCGTCGTAATTGTGCCGTTAATAGACGGCGCCGTGATGTAATTGGGGTGAATTCGTTTTAAATAAATATATATATTTTCCTTCAGATTATAGCGTCCGCCGGGGGAACGGTGAAACGGAGGAAGATGAAACGGACAGTTTGTCTGGCGGAGTTGTCGGATCAAAGCCGAGCGATAATTAGCGTTGTTCACCCAAGACTCCGATGAGCTCTCCCATGTCATGATGCAACCGCCGCTTTGATCATCTGATCATGTGTGTGTGTGTGTGTGTGTGTGTGTGTGTGTGTGTGTGTGTGTGTGTGTGTGTGTGTGTGTGTATGCGTGTGCACATGCGTGCGTGCGTAAGTATACAGTATGACACACACACACACACACACACACACACACACACACACACACACACACAGATGTAAAGCACTTGCTGAAGAGGATGCGGCAGACAGACGAATGGCCCTGACCTCCGGCTAGTCCCTGAGAGCCGGCTGTACTGTGTGTGTGTGTGTGTGTGTGTGTGTGTGTGTGTGTGTGTGTGTGTGTGTGTGTGTGTGTGTGTGTGTGTGTGTGTGTGTGTGTGTGTGTGTGTGTGTGTGTGTGTGTGTGTGTGTGTGTGTGTGTGTGTGTGTGTGTGTCATTGCGTTTGTGGTTTGCGGTCGATCGTAGTTGGTACCCTCCGGGTGAGTACTGATGTACAGCGTGTGTGTGTGTGCGTGCGTGCGCGTGTTGGCCGCCAAGATGTCGGGTTCACCGGAGAACACCCCCCTCCCCCCACCTCCCCGCCCCAAACACCAAACCGCTGTCCTGCCGACCGCACTGCTCCGGGACCCTTCCAGGAAACCAGAGGGAGCTGAATAATTAATCAGCATCGTCTCCCTTCTGTCTCTGCTTCCTTTCCTTTCCTACCTCCTAACCTACCTCCTTCCCTTCCTCCCTACCTCCTAACCTACCAATGGTTCCCAAACTTCTTAGCTTGCGACCCAAAACAGCGCGTTGTGAGCTTGTAGATCGGCTATTTCCACAAATTTTTAAACATCGTTTTTCTAATTTCTTTGGTTTCTTCTTGACATTTCTGAGAAAATAGCATTGATATATATTTTTAATGAAGGGACCCAAACATGTCGGCGACCAACAAATGGGTCCCGCGGGACCAGAGCCATGTATTCAGAGAGTTGCGTCACTACCGTTCAATTCATGGGGCCAGGTCTTCTATTGAGAGGCAGCCGCTCTTTCTCCTCGTCCTCGTCCGGACGGCTTTACGGACGAGTGTTGTGCGCATGCGCCGACACATGCTGACTCGAATATTCAGCTCCGTGGATGGGAAGCGAACCCTGGCCGTAGTGATCTATAGCAATGCTGCCCTACCGACTGAGCTAGCGAAACCTGGCTAACGAAGTCTACTTTTTTTTGTGCTTTTATCTTTGACAATGTGGAAGCCCACTTTTTTTTGTGCTTTTTTTCTTTGACAACGTGGATTCTAACGACCACCTAACTCTAACCCAAACCCTAACCTTAACCTCAGTAACTGCGTGAGACGCAGTGGGGGTGTGAATGTCTTCGCGTCCGTCTTCCTGTCCGCTCGTCTTCCTCACAGCCTGTCCTCAATCGCTGGCTCCCCGTCCTCACTCGCCAGCTCCCGCTCACTCGCCCGCTCCCGCGCACACATCAGCTCCGTCCTATGAGGGGTAAAGTGACAATGAACCACCTGACCAGCGCTGTTTCTGAACCCGCAATAGCAGAACTCTCTCATTAGACGACTCCGTCCTAACCTACCCCCCTCCCTCCCTCCTAACCTCCCTCTCTCCCTCATGTCCTACTCTCTTCCAGGGCTGTGCAATATCACTTCAAGTCAATATCACGATTATCGTTGTTGTCGGCAGAAACCTCTTATCTCCATATTTTAGCGTTTAGTTTTTTGTTTGTAACATTAAAATCTAAATCTACCGACCGGCCTGCAGTTTTAGGTCGGTAGATTTAGCGACCCGGTTGGTAGATCTAGCGACCCGGTCGGAAGATTTTGCGCCCCGGGCGGTAGATTTAGCGACCCGGTCAGTCGCTTTAGCGGCACGGTCGGTGATTTAGCGACCCGGTCGGGTTGCGTCGGCAGGTTAGTTACTGAGGTACGGTTAGTGAGGTTAAGTTTAGGGTTAGGGTTAGGGTTAGGGTTAATAGCCCGGTTGGTGGATAAGCGACCCCGGTCGGTGGATTTAGCGTCCCGGTCGGTGGATTTAGCGTCCCGGTCGGTGGATTTAGCGTCCCGGTCCATGGATTTAGCATCCCGGTCGGTGGATTTAGCGTCCCGGTCAGTCGATTTAGCGACCAGGTCGGTGGATTTAGCGTCCCGGTCGGTCGATTTAGCGGCACGGTCGGTGATTTACCGGCCCGGTCGGTTGATTTAGCGACCCGGTCGCTGAAAACTACCGACCACGTTGCAACCCGGTTGTAGGTCGCTAAATGATCTCGCCCTCTCTCCAAAAGCATCAAAAGTTGCATTCTAAATCCCGAAAACTAACAGTTTTGGACATTGGTTTAGAGACGACAGAATAGATGTTTTCGGTCTGCCAGGCCACACTACGAGCTACGACAAGGAATACATTTAAAATATAAATGATTGCCTTTGCTTCTCTCCTCTACACTCTACCAGCCCGGAAGAAATAAACTAAATTAAAAAGAAAAGTTTTTTTTTTTTTGAATTATTATTTTTTTACTTAGTAATGGAGGTGTGCGCTGAAAATAGCAAAGGCGCAAGCGTCACCCGAGGTGTTATCACAAATTAGTCTGCACCAAAGTAGCAGGAATTTGGGTTAACCTACTTTTTAGTCTGATTGCATTTTAAACACAGTGAATGATTCAACTGTGAAAGCCCTAATGACTTCACCTGCACCGCTTTGATAGCAGGAGGCAGGGGCGTCACACCAAATTCTGGGCCCTGGGTACAAGGATTCACTGCGGGCCCCCCATGAATGTTAACTATTGACAAATAGCAGATATACAAGCTCACAGCACGGCACCGAGTGCCGCGCTGCGAGCTTGTAGATCTGCTGTTTTTGAAAAATTGTGAAAATGTGTGCAAGAAACCTATGTTTCCATGTCAGTGATGCGCAAACTTTTTCATGTCAAGGACCCCCAAGATGATATGTATTTGGCCACGGACCCCCATCTCAAAATATTTCGATCCAGGGACCCCCCAGAAGCAAAATTTGAGTTACAAATGTTCGATTAAAAAATACATATATTATACATATATAGGCCTAAATGTTCCAAGTGTTTTTAAATAAGACTTTTGTATTTTTTGTATGATAGGTTACCACTCGTTTATACTATATGCTCTCCAGTCTGGTGTGTGTTGTCTTGTTACGTCTTGTATTGTCTTTTATAAAATCAAATAAAAATTAATATTCAAAGATTTGCACAAATTTTCAAAAATTTATAGCAGATCTACAAGCTCGCAGCGCGGCACTCGGTGCCGCGCTGTGAGCTTGTATATCTGCTATTTGTCAATAGCTAAAGTTACTAGGGCCCCTCCACCTTGCGCCCTAGTAACTCAGTCCCACTCCCCCCCCCCCCCCCCCCCCCCCCCTTGTGACGCCCCTGGCAGGAGGCGTTATTTATTTCATTTTATTCTTTTTTGGGGAGGGGGAGTGAGAAAAAAAAAAAGTTATGTTTTCCCCCGCCGGATTAATGTGAGCATGAATAAGAAAAAGGAAATTGCAAGCCTACAAGCTCGCACGCACGCACACACACGCATACACAAACAAGATGAGGAGAGCTCGCAGTGAGGTAAACAAACGCACATAGTAGTACACACGCACGCACGCAAATCACGCACGTAGTAGTACACAACAAAATGCACACAGCACGCACAAGTCACACCGGCACGCGCATACACACCGGCCCAACACGCACATTCGCACAACTAAAAGAAGAATTTGCAAAACGCATGCTGGCATGCACTTTGCCTTGCCCTGCAGGAAAGAAATCGCTTGACATTCTATTTTCTTTTTTGTTTGTTTTTATGAACTTAACCTCTTAAACCCCAGCATCTTAGGTGGTTAAACCCCATCTGCCTCTCGCCTCTAGCCAAAGGGAGTGGTGGAAAGTAACTTAAGTACTTTTACTCAGGCATTGTACTTAAGCACAATCTCGTAAAAAAAATCATTTGGGGGGAATTAAAACTTAGATTTGATACATTTCGAACTCCGGACTTTTACTTGTAGTATATGGCAGTATTGATACTTTTACTGAAGTAAACATTTTGAGTACGTTTTACACCACTGATGGGTCGAGCTTCACCCCTGTGAGCCATCATACCCTATATGGGCTCTATTTTGATTGTCTTAAAGTACCAGCTCTTATGCCTTAACTTAACTCATCTACTGCTTATGACTAGTTTGACGAGTTATATTTATGGGTCCACTCTGCCTATGACGAGTTTGAAAAAAAAAAAAAAATCTTTTGAAAAAATATTTTTTGAAAAAATATTTTTGGACCCCATTAAATCTATAGTAAACATGATTTCAATCGCGATTTTGCATGTTCCACCCCCATACAACCCCATCTTTCATACAGGGCAGCCATCTTTGTTTACATAACATGTAAAACATAATGGCTGCTATCTCAAGAATGCTTGAATGGATTTCCAATCTGACTTTTTTGTTTGAAAGCTGTGAACAGCCTGCACAAACATGGTGCATCATATGTGCATGGGCGTGCATGATCTGTGCACTATAAATTACATGGAAGTCTATGGAGACTTCTGGCGGGGAGATCCCAAAGACGGCATATTCAAAATGGCAGTAGATGAGTTAAAGGCCTGTCCATATTGTCTCCGACCACCAAACTTTTCTTCTGTAAGGTCCGGTTCAACTACAAAATTACGTCACTCGCATTACCCACGAATTAGAGTTCGGAAAGCTGCACATGGGAAAGTCGGAATTCCCTGACAAAATGTTCAGTGCTCGGAGACAGTATGGACAGGCCTTTAAATGAAGGCATAAGAGCTGGTAGGCCTACTTAAAACAATCAACATACAGCCCTATGACTCAGACCTCTATCTACATGTGTGTGGCTCTACTTGTGGGAATAGAATCAGCTGCTTGATGGGTATAGTTTCACGGCTCATTTCTAAAGGCTCACATTGCCAGGCAAAAGATTGGCGTGCAGTATGGCTAATAGGTAAATAATTAGATTCACATTTATGAGCTAAACATTCGTGTCCAATTATTCTCCCGCCGCCCCCAAACCCTGCCGCCCCCAGGTTGGGAAATAGACCTCCACTGAGACCGCTGCATGCCGAAAATAGCCGATCTACTAGCATTTGTGTGAGATATGGAAGGGAAAACCGGACTAAATGACTGCATAAATAATATGCTGCATGTAATGCATGCGCTTCCATACCATCATGGAATACATGCAATAAATAATAGGGAATGCATACAGGTGTGCTAAAAGAAAACAAAAAGACTTGTGTTTCCATAGGAACAGTGACTAAAAATAACATTTATATTATTTACATTTAGATATATGGCAAAGATATGAATACAAGAATACTATATTGGGTCGGGTGGGAACCCTGTATGGCTAAAACTGTTAGTTTTCAAAGATTCAAATTAAAAAATGCAAAAGTATAGTGCGTTAATTTATGAAAATAATAATAATAATAATAATTAGCTAACTTCACCAGAGGGGCAAGTGGGCAACTAATCTTTGTTCATGGGGGTCACTGGAACAACATATTTCTTTATTATTATTATTATTTTTAGATATTTTTGGGGGCTTTATTGACAGACAGTAAGTAGATCAACAGGAAATGGGGGGAGAGATGGGGAGAGACACACAGCAAACCTGGGTGGGGCTTGGGAATCGAACCAGCGACCCGCTGCAGGCTACACAAAGCCTATGTACATGCGCTTGGACCAGTAGGCATTGGGGGAGCGGAACAACATATTTTGAGATGGTGTGGGGGGTTCGTAGCCAAATTAATAATTACATTTTGGGGGTTCTTGACAATTACATTTTGTTGTATACTGTTAGGATTCAGAAGTCATTTGTAGAATGTTGGCCTCAGGTCTTTAAAAGAAAGCAAAAGGTTAGGATGCAGCAGTGCTAACCTATATTCAATTTCCTCTCATCTGGCATATGTAGCTTGCAGGATGGAGCATGTGGGTTTGCAGGTGGTGACACACGCAGGCTAAACTAATGTGTGTGTCAGAGGTAGCGACGCGGAGGAGCCCGGCTATGATTGATCATTATTCCCACCCATGTTTTGATTAACGCTCAAAGACCGGGAACGCGCCCGAGTCGCGTTAGATTGTAACCACTTTAAACATTGTTTTATGCTTTAACTATTGAAAAATAGCAGATATACAAGCTCACAGCACGGCACCGAGTGTTGCGCTGTGAGCTTGTAGATCTGCTATTTTTGAAAAATATGAACATTTGTGCAAATCTTTGAATAAATATATAAAAAAAAAAAACTCTGAAGGATTTAGAAGACACTTATAGAATCGGGTCAAAATTGGGTCAAAACTCTAAAATTTCAAAAATAGCAGACCTACAAGCTCGCAGCGTGGCCCCCGGTGCTGCACTGCAGTGAGCTTGTAGATCTGCTATTTTTCAATAGTTAAAGCATAAAATAATAATACACAATAACATGTACCCGTTGTGAATGGCTTAACTGACTCCCCTGCTGCCTCTCGGGATAAAAGCCGATCATTCATCCCATCGCGGAGACCCCCCTTTCAGCCATGACGGATTAGCTGAGGAAGGCTTCCGCTTCGCTTCCGCACGATATTGCCATTTCTTCGGTCATCTTCATGTCGGCGGATCTGGACACGGTGTCCTGGAGATTATATACGGGACGACACTTTGATGTTGTTGTAGATTTTTCGCTTTATTATTATTATTTTTTTATACTACCAAATAGGCTCTATCCATAGAGTTATATGGAGGATGGATAGCCCCGCCCCCAGCTATTCATTTCAATGAAGTTGAAAAATGTTGCTCAGTAGTGTTATGAAGCACCCGGGAGAAGCAAATCCAGGTGCATTGTGGGGGAAATTGGCAAACAAAAGTTTGACGATTTTACTTACGCTGAGACGTAATTACGTCACAAATTACAACACTCTCTAACATCTCTGCACGTCCCTGCTCTGTTCCATTCCGGTCAAACAGAGTCAGGATGCTGATGTTGTGCATGTTGGCTCACTGGAAACTCTGCTACACCAGTGGGTCTTAAAGTGTCGTCCACGTACCTTCATTGCTCCTTGAGGGGGGTTCCAAATGGCTCCTATGTGGGTGTGTAACTCTGACAGCGTACAAGTAGAACCAAAGGGTACAAAATAGAACCCCCGCAGTTCTATTTCCGCGCAATGGCCACCCTGCATAAAAATACACATTATCAAGCAGCAGGCCAGTCAATGTGGCTACCACCGCAGTCCATCAATACTGCTTCAGCGTGCCTTCAGGAGACATTGAATTAATAACGACTTGCCCACAGACACAGCCACAGAAACCTGATGTGTGTTATCTGCTCGTAAGCAGCTTCTATACGCACGGAACACTTGGCGTCGGGTGGAAACGGCATATGTCCAAAACGGTTACACTTTTCAGGATCCAAATCAAAACGTATGGCAAAAAGTAGCAGATTGACAAGCTCAAAACAAATCAAAGAATGCCAAATATAGCAGCCTGTAGATGTGATATTTGAGCGGTGCTAACCGCTCCTACATCTGGCTTTGTATGTATACTTCCCTTGTTTGTATGTATGTACCGTATGTCCAGCCCCATCCCACATTGGCCAAGCTTCGCTGGACACTTAATGAAACTAGAAATGCAGTTTCTAGAGAAACTGCATGGGCTTGCTGAAAACACCCACAAAGTATATCATGGGCAGTTAGTTGAAATGGATCTATGATGGGTCCCAAAAGTACATCAGAGTTAGGCCTGGGTCACATGGACGAAATAGCTCTTTTCTGTAAAATCCTGTTAATTTAGTTTAGCTCAGAGGGAGTACAGGTGTTGTGAGCTTGTAGCTTATATATATTTGGCAATTTCTTAGGTAATATTTGACAATGTTTGACCATTTCTATAGCAGATTGCTGGTTAATATTGACGTAGTAATGGTCTCATTATTATTCCCAATTTGGGAAGCACTAGACTGTTTGTAACAACACAGTAACAGTCTATTATAGCTGTAACCAGACTGTTTGTTATCGTGCAAGTGTTTGCCTGTGGATGCATAGTATAAGTAGGCTAATCTTTCATTTGTATACCGCATAATATTGTACTGTTCTTTCCCATTTTGTATGGAATGTATTGTTTTCTCTGTGTAGGGGGGGGGGGGGGGCATACTGTATGGATGAAGAGTATTCCTTTCATTATGAAATATTATTTCATATTGAAATAATGCGCCCACACACACACACACACACACACACACACACACACACACACACACACACACACACACACACACGTACACAATCAAAGCGTCCATGCTGAATTTCAAACAAATAATGGGCAATTCCCCCCTAAATAAGCAACGCCGACATGCTTGATGTTTCTCATTAAAGGCATTTTGATGATTTATACAGAGAGAGAAATTACCATCCTCGGAGAATGCTTAAAAAGCTGTAGCCTGGAACTTATTTTAATTGATAAAACCATATTTGTCTGTACGGTACTCACAGGTCCACCCAGAAAGAAAGAAATACCCCACAATACCCAAGACCACAAGGGGTTTGGGTTCTGTGGCCAAGTGGACCCTTATTTCATGGGTCTTCAACAGGGGGGGCAGGGACCTGGAATTGATAGTGCTGTCAAAACAAATTCATGAAGCTATGTATGAAATCTATGAAAATTATACAATATGTAGGTCCCTCATTTCTCTCTCTCGGCGAAGGGGTCCTTGGTCTGAAAAATGTTGAAGACGCCTGCCTTAAGGCAGTGGTTCCCAAACCTGTTAGCCCATGACCCAAAAGAGAAATTACACATTCACAGAGGACCCAAATTGTGAAAATAGAAACCACACTAAATATAAATGTATTTATTTTGTACATAAATCACTTCTGGGAATCTCTAGGCACAAAAGCGTTTCAGATGGTGGTCCCTGTATATCAATTTGGGGGTCCTTGACTTGAGTTTGAGAAACTATTGAAGTAAAGGACTCTGGGCCCTTATCCCTAAACTTCTTTGTCTTTTTTTTTTTTTTTTTTACTAGTTTGAAAAACATTTTTAAATGGTTCAAATACCTGTTCTACAAGCTCACAACTTTTCGATGTAGAACGGCTATTTGAAGTATTTTAAAATGTTTTTCAAAATAGTTAAAAAGGCAATGAAGTTTAGGGATCAGGGGTAAGGCATGGACAGAAATATAGCCATATACCGTGTACCGTATACAGTTTTAAAAAGTATTTCTAACTCAACTGTGGCAGGAGTTCTCACCTATAACAGAGCCAATGGTGAACAATATAGTTATAGTTAGTTAGTTCAGTGGTTCTCAACCTGTGTGTCGGACTAATGTGAAACATTGTTTTCTCACTCAACAGTAAACAAACATACAGTACAAGTGTATAGGGGGTATGTGCTTGTCAGAGTGCTTGTCAGGGTCCCCAGTTAAAAGATGTTTATTTTGGGGGTCGTGGGCTAAAAAGGTTGAGAACCACTGAGTTATATGTGCTTGTTGTGGACGGAGGACCCATACCACTTAACCTTCATAACCTTGTCTTTTGTTACGCGTTACAACGTGTAACCCCCCCAACGCCAGCTAGCAGCGAGGGTCCCATCAGAGACCCCCACATCATATCTCATATCTCGGTCTTTATTACGGCGAGCTAAATCGTCTCCGTCAAAGGCGGCGAGACAGTCCCGTCTAATTAGATGATCCAAATGATATCATTTGTTAGATCATTTTCAGCATGGATCTAATTTGGAAACTTTATTGCGGAGGAGTCAAATGGGCGTAATAAATATCGGAATAGAATAATTCCGTGTCTCCTCCCCCCACCCCCACCTATTACTTATGTCCCCCATAAAAAACGCGGGCGAGTGTATTAAGCTGGCAATTAGGATTTCATTAAAATCTATTAATGGAGGGATCATTTGTACTGGTTGAATTATCGCAACCATCTTCACACATCGCCTCTGGGGGCAGAGAGGGCATGGCTAATAATCTCTCTCTCTCTCTCTCTCTCTCTCTCTCTCTCTCTCTCTCTCTCTCTCTCTCTCTCTGTCTCTCACTCTCTCTCTCTCTCTCACTCTCACACACAAACGCACACACACAGGGATCGTGTATCTATTAGGTTGAAACCCCATATGTCCAAAACGTACTTTTCAGAATTCAAATATTCAAAAGAAGAAAAAATTGCAGATCTACAAGCTTGGTTTCGAGCTCACACATCGGCCACTATTGACACTTTTGCACAACGCTGTAGCGTGATCAGGCATGGGGCGTTAATCGACAAACAAAAACAAACAAAAGAAAAACTCAAAAAAGTCAGAACACGGGGCTGAGAGCTTTTCAGCCCGACAGCGACCAAAAGGAACGTGATATTCGTGCGAACGCACGCGCGCCCTCACGAGTGCGTGGTTGTTTCTTTCAAAGCTGATCAGCTTACTCCATCATATTGAACCAAATCCACGGTGGCGCCACGCATTTCTCGGAAGACCCGGTGCACCTAGCGCTGAAAAAAAACACAAGCCACAGTCAAGGGCGTCACAAGGGGGGGAAAAGTGGGACTGAGTTACTAGGGCCCAAGGTGGAGGGGCCCTAATTATTTTATACTTTAGCTGTAGTATAAACAGATATACGAGCTTGCAGATCTGCTGTAGATCTGCTGAAAAGTTGTGAAAGTGTCGTGCAAATCTTTGAATATATGTATTTTTTAAAGCAAACATTTGTAACTCAGATTTTGCTTCTGGGGGATCCCTGGAACTAACTATTTTGAGATGAGGGTCTGTGGCCAAATACAGATAATTTTGGGTGTCCTTCAGATAAAAGGTTTTGATTACCACTGACCTATAGAAACATAGGTTTTTCAAAAAAACTTAGAAGGATTTGAAATATTCAAATCTTCAAAAATAGCAGATCTGTGTGCTGTGAGCTTGTATATTTTTCAATAGTTGAAGCACAAAATAATGCGTTCCCAGTCTAAACGGGTCAAACCCCCTCCCCCTATGAAGAACATGCATGGGGGGCCCGCAGTGAATCCTTGTACCCAGGGCCCAGAATTTGGTGTGACGCCCCTGAGCCACAGTCCTGCTACTGCTGCTGCTGTTCAAAGACAGTGGACATAAATACTATCCTCTCCTCTCTCTCTCAATCTCTCTCTCACACACACACGCACACACACACACGCACGCACGCACGCACGCACGCACGCGTGCGCACGCGCGCACACAATGCTCGCACGCGCACTAAGCAGACAATCAGTCGCTGCCAGCATGCCTGAACACAATAGCTTGTATTAATATTTCATTATTCTACCCCTTCCATTGACCACCACATACCAGAAATATTCTGAATGGCAGCTACAAAGGAGTGTGTGCGCGCATCTGTGTCCGTGTGTGTGCGTGTGCGCGCGTGTGTGCGTGTGTGTGTGCGCGTTTGCTTAAGTTTGTGTGTCTGTGAGAATTTCTGCAAAGATGAGGAAAGAAAGGAGTTTTAAAGGAGTAGTTCACCCCCAAAATGACCTTTTTTTCTATAGATTACTCATGCCATGGAGACTTGAGTTCAATAATATATTTTAGTTTTTTGTCGTATTCCTATTTGATTACAATAAATGTACCCCCATTGATTCTGGATCCGGCATAAGTAAAATACTGCGAGTTCTTTTTTCCACCACTGAACTTTGAACATATGAGGTGTCCACCCGACAGAGACTGTACGTAGCATACGTGCACTGATATGTGCACATACGTGCACTGCATGTCGCTAACCGCCATTGTGTCATACGGTAATGAACCGTGAACTAATGACAGCTTGGCACGGGGGTGACGCGCGTTGACAGGAAGTCATTCTCACCTAATGTGACAAGTGACGAGTCCATTCACGCACGCACGCACGCACGTGACACGAAAATGAACGTTAATCTGCATGGAGACAGGTGATAATTGAGTTATTTGAAGAGCTTCATAATGTGTTTTGATTGCACTGGCCGTGGGGAGTCTATGGGGCTTCCAATCCAGCTGCGTGTCAAAACCCACGCCAGGGACATGCTGGGCCCCTGATTCAGCCCGGGAAAAAGAGTTGGAGAGATCTCTCTCTATAGCGCTGCTGCTACTCAAAGATTTGCCATTTCAAATCATGACAAAATGACAAGCCAGTAGGCCAATTATTGTACATGAGTTATATTTCGTCGTTGTCGGGTGGAAACCTTGTACGTCCAAAACCGTTTGTTTTGCATTTATCATTTTAAAATTGATTTAAACTAGTGAAAACAGCCGATCTACAAGCACACAACGCCTCGCGGTGCGAGGCGTTGTGTGCTTGTAGATCTGCTGTTTTTACTACTTTTGTGTGACGTCCTTATATGATGAAGTAGGGCTTTGCTTTGCGAAAAGAATTACAAATTTGAAACTTGGAGATACGAGGTTTCTGCCCGACAGTGACCATTTACTTTGTTGGCTGCCCAGCCCCCAAAATGGAACGAAGGCTGACATTTTATTTTAATGTTTTTCCTTATGGCCGTCCTGGACCGGGAGTTGTCCTGCTTTTCCCAATGGCCAGCACGTCCCTGACCCACGCAATCGGTCGTGTTCGGAGCTGAATGGGGAGGGTCGAGCCCCTTGTCACTCCTCTCAGTCCTCTGTACTCCGTACCAGGCACGTGCACACACAGACATCAAAGGGGGCTTGAGCCCCTGCCCTTTTATTAGTCTGTTAAAAAGTGCCCTCTCCAGACCATGAATGCAGTTTTTTTTCTATGGTGAAAGAAATGCAAATGCCCCCCTTTCCATGCCATACCTGAAGGCATAATTCAGAAGAGAGAATTTCCTTGTCCAAACCTTCCTGAATGCAGCATCATATGTTGAAAGAATTGCCCTCTCTGTGTAAAGATCTGTTACGCCACATCTCCAGTATTAACTTGATTATGCTTATTCAGTGTGGTATCATGCACGCACTGAAAATAGCCAACCTCCAAGCTCACAACTTGTCACAACGTGTCACAGTGTGACGCGTTGAACACAATGATGAATGAACACAATGTATTGTCAGACACGCACCATTCTTCTGTTGTGTTTGTAGTTCAGTAAAATGGTGGGGGGAAAAAAACAACAACTTCTAATGGAACAGTTCAGCAGGAGGGAGGAAATACAAGGGCAGCTGTAACAAACAAAAAGAAATACATGAAACAAGCGTATTAAAAAAAACTAATGGAGAGGAGCAAACAATTTGCATGGACCTGAGACAGTTTTGGGCGTTTATCTCCACGGTGGTAAATTGTGCAGTGGAGATGAACGAATCGTGATGATATTGGATGCAGCCAGGAGATTCCTGGAGATTGAGGATATAAGTGGAGAGGTCCTAGTTGGCATACAGTTGACTGCTCTGCATTCATATTTGAAATGTGGGGTGCTGTCGGGATGATTTTATGATGTCATTAAAGCATTGCATCTCCAATGGGCCTTTTGACCCGGAGGCTTTCAGCTTTCAGGAAGAAACCGAAAATACACAGGGAAGACATAATTGCATTTTATAACCACATCTGGTTATAATATTAGAGTAATTTGTTCAAGGGGTTATGATTAGACATTTAGAGGTTAGGTTAAGAGCAAAACTTGCATAGGCACAGCGACCTCCAGTGGCCTTATCTCGTTACTGAACGAGTTTGGCCCCATGGGTGTTAAAGAGGTGGTGCGTGTTTTTGGTTACTTCCTGAAAGCTGAAAGACTGGGGCCTCAAAAGGCCCAATCGAAAAACACAGATTAAATGACATCATGAACTCATCCCCCCTCCCCTTTTACCATTCACCCAACACTGTGGGTGTGGCTAACCTCAGCTGGGCCACCAGCCACCAGACAACCTGTCATTGCGACCGAAGGTCGCATATACTCTGAAGAATCGTGTCGCTTGAGTGTCCGAAGCCTCGTGACCGTCCTTCCGAAGCCTCTGTGATGTCAGTGTGATGTCAGCGAGTTGTGACATCACTTCCTGTACAGGGCAGCTACACGAAATGTGGATAACACTATATATGGAGATAGTCCAGTCCATCATGTCATATGGGACTACCGTCATAGAAAGTAGCCATTGTTAGGCCGGAGTCAATGGCTGTCTGTCTGACTGCCAAGTCTGCCATTGACTTGCAGCGCATGAACGCCGCACTGGAGCGTGAAAACCAACAGGCCTGATGGAAAATGATACATGGCCGCAGGCTTTGTGACGTCCCACATCTTATGTGCTGGGCATACTACTAACCGACGCCAAGGACCTCCAGAGGCCATACAAAGAGTATCTAACCCGAGGCCCCTTACTAAGTAGCATACATTTACAACATACCTTCTCCAAAAACATCAATATTGAACTCCATATGTATATGGATACATACATGTATTTTTATTAATAAAGGATAAAATAAAATAAAAATGCCATAGATGGGCATTCCCAAAAGCAAAATCCCTTTATGCCCATATATGGGGATTTCTGATGTCATCAATCTCTGGCCCTAACTAGCTCAAAAGCCTGCTTTACTCTGATTTACACCCTACCTTTCCAGATGATGACCTATTGGGTACACACTTATGTCCAAATATAGAAATCCCAAGGCATCAAACCTAAGCTTGGCTTTACTAATTAACATATGTTTCATGCCCATATATGGAGATCCCTGTCCCAATGTTATCAATATTAAGGACATATCTGGAAATGCCCATATTTGGTAATATCCACATATGGGCATGTTTTGACATAACATAGTCAGGGAACTCCATGTATGGGCATAACATTGATTCTGTGAGTGTGCCATGATTATGTGAGTGTGCTGAGCTCCTAGGGTTGATACCCTCACAAAAACATGAACAAACTCCCCCCAGAATGACAACAACTAGAATCGTCAGAGAAACGCTGTGGTTGGCCAGATTGTCAAGAATTGGCGCGACCTCGCCCTTTAGGGCGAGGTTGCATGTCACCCTGAGGTCGCATTCCACCCTTGGGTGTCTTACTAGTACTTAATGAACTGGTGGGTGTGGCCAAATAAAAACCCAATTGTAACACTTTATGTACACTTTTTTTTTTTTTTAAATCCTCCTCCTAGTATAATCATAAAACCTGATCATAATGTTTTAGGGGGAGAAAATCATTGTGCTGCATCTTTAAGCTAGAAAAGATAGTTTTACCCCCTTTCTACAACTATTGTGTGGTTTGATAATTTTTGAGCTTTTTTTCCTGGAAGTAGCTAAGCTCCAACATCTGGCTTTGTCCAGGCTCTGAAGCATGGTCTACATCTGGCCTACATCTGGCCTGCATCTTTGCCCAAAGCGCTCAAAGTCTGTTGTACGCCCAGGGTCACTTTGGCCATACTTTGCAGGGACGGTTCATGAAATTAACTCATAAATAGCACCTCTCACTTCACACTAGGTTTGATTTTTATTTTAAGGAAAAGGGGGTTTCATGCCCCTTTAAACAAACACACGTGGGCACGCACGCTGTACAAACACGTGCAGACACGCACACACAGACACGCACGCACGCACGCACGCACGCACACACACACACACACACACACACACACACACACACACACACACACACACACACACACAGAGTTGTGAGATGTAAGAAGGTGCTGTTGGAAAGGGGAAAAAAGTAGAAAAGAGAAATTCCAACTGATCTTGAAGATCTAAGATGGCGTAATGATGAGAGAGAGAGAGGCTTCTGGGATTGCTGGAGGGCACGAAACGAGAGAGAGAGAGAGAGAGAGAGACAGACAGACAGAAAGAGAGAGGGACATACAGACAGACAGACAGACAGACAGAGCTAGAGAGAGAGAGAGAGAGAGGAAGTTGGTGTTTGAGGTGTAGAATTAGGGTGCAGCATTCTGATGAGGTGGCAGCGATGAAGAAAAGATTGCCAGCGAGCGCTCCTCGTTAACCATATATGAAGAATGTATAATACAATGAATATGGTAATTACATAGAAAACGTTATTATAACAAATATGAAAATAATATATAATACATAATAACATATTATAGTTATATAATTAATATTAATAGTTTTTTTGATTGATGATTCTGCAATTGTTTTTGTTTTATATAGCTTTATTTTATAGTAAGACGGGTCGGCACTATAAGCGCCTCGCGCTGCGAGGCGTTGTAAGCATGTAGATCTGCTATTTTCACAATGTCTGAAAAAAAAAACGAGTTTTGTCAGTTTTTTACCCAGGTTTCTAAGGTTTCTTGGGCTGGATATGGCAGCCTGGAATGGTTATTCAAGTGCAGCTAAACTTAAACGTGCCACAATTAACAATAATGCATTGCACCTGTGCAGCTGACCTGCGGAACCTGGGAATATAACATTTTGTCAAGATGGGGAGAATACAAGTGTGGAGAATATAATTATAATAACTTTTTAAAGTGACCATTTGTAAAATTTAGCATGTGTAGTTATTTTACTGTAATTTAACAACATAAGTTAGACAGAGAGACATTCATTGATTTATATTTAAAAGTAACTTTTATCTTCCCCCCTGGACCCAGGGTATGGCAGCTGCATACCCCTGCCATACCCAATTGACACCCCTGCACTGCAGGGGGCAGAGTGCCTTCCATGGTTCCACAGTTCCGCACTTCCACCAATGCTGTTTTACCAGTCGCACCAATGAACTGCAGTGGCGGATGAGGTATCTAGCGTTTTATATTTGTGGGCAGAAGAACACAGGGTTCAAGTGGTTAAAGTGGGCGTCGAGGTGCATGCACGGCACGCCATCCCTTACTTGGGATAGGGACTCCCTTACATCAATACAGATTCTTTAGACTTTGAATACCAAAAATAATTGTAATAGATGAAAATTCGGCTATTCAATACAAAACATTTCTCAATTAAATGCCCTGTTTTTCTGCCTTTGTTTGTATCTGTCTGAAGCCATGTTTCCATAAACCTATTCGAATTAGGGAAGTGAATTATCAGAAATACGCATTAAGACAAAGCGAATTCAGCCTGTTTCCATTAAACTGGTGAAATGCGATTCTTGGGAGATCCTGCCTGGGTCCGTCTAACCGACGTGTTGTAAACACTTCCCGCGGGCTTGCACACAGTGCACAGAGCTGGGATGGGGCAGATTTTTTCAGACCGAAAGACTTGAGGGCACTGCTGTGACTCGCTGCACACGCATCCCGACCCAGAGCCGGTCGCGGCGCTGCGCACCGCCGCAGAGAAAGTGCGGCCAACGGGAGGCACAGAGCAAAAGCGACCCCGGCCGAGCCGCCCGGTTGAGTCCTCCGGGCAGACTGCATCCTGCAGCATCGCAGGTGCGAGCTGCTGTGAGCTTGTACGTAGGGTTTTCCGATTAATCGATTTTTAATCGAAATCGGGATTTTTTCCTTTGGGCGATTTAAAAAATAAGAAATCGTAAAATCGATTTTCACTTTAATTAGGGTAATTCTTACTCATTGGAGCCTTTACACGGGCAAAAAGTGCACAGCCCGGTCCTCCTAAAGCAGGACGACAAGGTCCGACACCAAATTAATACTACTTTATCTCTGATGTGTAATTTCTTTGATGCACGTGCAGCGCACGTCAGACTGGGCAGGGCTCACCACATTAGATTTAGCTATTTGGCTATATATTTTTTTTTTAAATAAAACAATAATAAAAAAAATCATGTCCTTGCATTTTTTAAATGAAAACAACATAGTTGAAACAATGTATTATTCTTTTACCAAAAAAATCGAAATCGGAATCGAAAATCGACTTCTCTGAGAAATAAATCGAGATTTTATTTTTAGGCCACATCGAACAACCCTACTTGTACGGCCACTTTTGGCACGCGCAACACGGTGTGATGACGAAGGGTCACTCCGTGTGTAACAACCGGTTTGTTTTGTGGGCTAACGCTATACAATGGACGTTAATTAAAGTTATACCATGTAACTTTTTTTATAAAACAAATCTTAAAATTGTCCTAACTGTTAAATCGCTAAAGTTTTAGAACACCCACTCTGTTATTTTCAGCTTCTGAAGCCTTCTCTTTATATGTTTTCTATGAGTTGTGAGGGGGGGAGAATTTCCCGGCAAAATGATGTCATCTCCCACATGATACACTACCGGCCAATCACAGCGCAGATCATACACCACCGGCCAATCACAGCGAGTCTTGCTGTCTCTAAAGGAAGTAGCTTCCCTCAGCAACTGTGTTTACATTGGTGAAGGAATCTTGCTTGCTACTCCCTCAATCCTAATCTAAAAATGACGGGAGACGACCCCCGTTCCGGTGGTCCGCGGCGACTCCGGCCGAAAAAAGCAATACCGCTACTGACCATTAGTTGAGCAGCTTCCACAGTACAGCTTTAAGCGGCGGGGGAAAGTGTTATAGGAGGACGATATGGACCAGAACGTCATATTTTATTTGCATGTATTGTCTGACCCGTTTCCATTCACTTATGCGCATTTAGTTTATTCGATAAAGCCTCAAAATCCTCCTCCTCCAAGCGGATAATGAAAGTTTATTCGCATTTTGAAGTGTTTCCATAAAAAGATTTTGCGAATAAGCCATTAATGCGCAAAAGGTGGCTTTATGGAAACTTGAGTGAGTGCTGCTGTTTTAGCGCCCCGCCTGCATTGATGGACGGCCCCACATCACGTACAGCATGACATGATTTGTCAACAATCAACCATGACTTGATTAGGATGACTAGTTGACTATACAGTACCTAATACCAGAGCTCACAGCTGTATATCTGCTGTAGATATATTGCAACCACTATATGAAAGGAAAATAAATAAGAAGATAATAAAATTACGAATAATATCAGCAAATATTCAACTTTGATGTACAGCGTCGATAGCAGGTTCGATATTCGAATATTCAATTAATCTGTGATGAAACCCCTGGCCTATCCCATACTGTACCTCGGTCCACAGCATTGTACATGAAAGAGTCTGGGGCGTGTATGTGTGTGAGTGAGTGTGTGTGTGTGTGCTTGGATGATCTTGAAGCACCGAGGCGGAAAAAAAAAGAAAAGAAAAAACAGGCGAGCAGGACAGGAGAGACTCCACGTGAAACATTGTCTCAAATCTCAGAACAGAGGATGAAATGCAACATTTATGACAATGCACCA
>NC_137824.1:20895906-20948406 GCF_963921795.1 Nannobrachium achirus | reverse complement strand
GCATCTTTGGAATGGGCTTATTGTGTCTAAAAATACACATTTAGCCACTTGCATGCATGCCTCCATCCACTGAAATCAAAATTGTTAAAATTGCTAAAACAAGAGAATACAGTAAATGAAAACATTTTAACACTCATCTTTTCTTTTCTCTAATTACAATCTAAAATATGAACCCTTGCTGTAAAACAAATAAGTTGTCCTTTAAGCATTAAAAAAAGCAAGTTGTGCATTTGACTGATGAACTAGATCAGTGGTTCTCAACCTGTGGTTCGGGACCCCCAGGAGGGTCCCCAACATTTTTTGGGGGGTCCCCAGATGATTAACTTAATGTGCAACATTGTTTTCTCACTCAAGAGTAAACAAATCAACATAAAGTTTATGTGTATGGGGTTTATGCACATTTCCAAAGTAACAATTTAAGGACTTTTTGATACCTCTAAAATGACAAATGAAACATTGGCCAAATTGTCAAATATTAGAGGCAGAAATTGTGAAAATAGACGATCTACATGCTCACAACGCCTCACAACGCGAGCCGTTGTGAGCATGTAGATCTGCAAAATGTAATGCCTCAACTCTTAGTGCTCATCAGGGTGGGGGCGTCCCCGGTTAAAATATAATTGTTTTGGGGGTCGTGGCCTGAAAAGGTTGAGAACCACTGAACTAGATAACTTGAAGTGGAGTAATTGACCAGGAGTATCTTCACTTTGACTCCAGTACAGGAGTTAAGTACTCTGCCCACCACCAGTGTCATCATTCCCTAGGCTCCAGTGTCACGCCATCATTTACTGTATGTGTTTTTTCAATATGAGTTCCTGCTAAATGACTTATCGGAGATGGTGATCGATGCAAAACATCAAATGAAATAAATAATATCACCTGGATATCAAATGTTTCATCCCCTTGTGATGCCAGACGGATCATTAGCCCAGTTCCCCTCTTTATTTTAAGGAGATAAAGATGGACGACTTTGGAGGGGCATCCGTCCGGGTGGCGCAGCAGCAGGGTAAAGTTCCTGTCCCACCACTGGAGACTGTGGTTCGATTCCCTCCCCTCCCGGGGCCGTGCCTCCCGACTGACTGGCTGGCTGGGTGAGTTTGTGGGTGCTCCAACCAGCTCTATTGGCTGTGTGCTCGTAAATGTGGGAATCTATCTGGAACCACAGAATCCAGGAAAAAATAAGCAAACATAACTTTGTTTGTGAGAGTTGCGGTTGAAAACTTGCATAAGTACAAAAGTTGTTCTTCTCTTTTCAAGCCATTTTGCAGTGAGGATTGGGTGGGCAGCCGGAGTCTGTGGCTTTTGGGGGGACCTTTGAGAACCCCTGGTTAAGAGCAGAGTTGTCTATTTTGGTCGAACCTTCCCGCCATTATAAGGACTAGTCTTTGCCCGTTGTTGTGGTGTGTACTGAGGTGAAAGTATCGGCTCGTAGGATAGTAGGAGGATGTCAGTCATATCCAAATTTGGGCACTGTTTCAGCATGCGGCTGTTACCATGGCGGCGATATCAGTGATGTCATAGTAGGATTTAAGACTAGTAGGAAAGACGAATCAGTGATGTCAGTCATCTCCAAATTTGGGCACTGTTTCAGCATGCAGATGTTACCATGACGGTGGTATCAGTGATGTGAGTCATCTCCAAATGTGGGCACTCTTTTATGCTGTGCTCTGCTGGGGGGGCAGCATCACGGCTGATGATAAAAACCGAATCAATAAATTGATTAAAAAGGCTGGCTCAGTGATTGGCCTCCCTCAGGATACTTTGGATATCACTATAGCCAAGCGAATGAGGACCAAATTGAACACTATTCTTTCCTTTGAAGGCCATCCTCTCTATAAGGTATTTAAGGACCTGCGTAGCAAGTTTAGCAACAGGTTTTTGATGCCTATAATATCTACTGAGCGAATGAAGAAATCCTTTGTTCCTGCTGCTGTTAGATTCCTTAACGTTAACGTACATCGCTAGCTCGGTTTTTGGGAGGGTGTCATGTAATTTGTAAAGTCTGTTATTGTTATTTGTTGTGTATTTGTATGTTTGCTATATGTTGTCATTGATTTTGTGTATTTGTATTCGCTCTGGTGGCAAAACATGTTTCCCTTTGGGGACTAAGCAATAAACCCATACCATACCATACCATACCATACTGTTTCAGCATGCATATCAGACAGACATCAGACAGACAAACATTTATTTAGGATGCTAGGGTTGGAGTATTTACAGGGCTTGGGTGTGGAAGCAGACAAACAGAGGAGGGATGGTTGTGTCTCTCAGGATAAATTCCACCAGACCAGTGGTTCCATCCAGCAGCACAAGACAGACCACTCTTCCATCCTGCTGCCCCCGACGAGCCTGACTGAGAGCCCACGCACGCACACGTACGCACGCACGCACGCACGCACGCACGCACGCACGCACGCACGCACGCACGCACGCACGCACGCACACGCACGCACGCACGCACGCACGCACGCACACACACACACACATGCACCAAGGCACACACACACACACGCACCAAGGCACACACACACGCAAACAGACACAAGCGAGGCAAACTAATTGTTGACGGAATGGGACAACTATAACTGTTATGTCCTGGATAAAGAGAGGGCAGACAGGAGGCAACGCGGCAGACAGAAGCTTCACATCAACAGCCATTCCAAATTGGATTCTGTGGCGTTTTAATTCTTGGGAGGTCTCTAAATGGCCGTCAACCTCTGTTTGCACTCCAAGGCCAAGGGGCCATTAGGATCCATTTGAATCCGATAAGGCTGCTCTCTCTCTCTGTGTGTGTGTGTGTGTGTGTGTGTGTGTGTGTGTGTGTGTGTGTGTGTGTGTGTGTGTGTGTGTGTGTGTGTGTGTGTGTGTGTGTGTGTGTGTGTGTGTGCGTGTGCGTGTGTGTTAACCTCCATAATGCCTGCCTGCTTGTCTGTCTGTCTACAGTATTTCTCTATGTATTCAATACCTATCACTACACTGCTCTTTACAGTAGCTCCTAGTCACACACACACACACACACACACACACACACACACACACACACACACACACACACACACACACACACACACACACACACACACACACACACACACACACACACACACACACAAACACACACACCGTCGTTGAACAGTGCTGTTTGCCACGCTAACCTCAGGAAAGTGTCTATGCAGCACAATGCTCACGTTCTACTGTAAGTGCATGCTTTGCCGTTAAAGTCCTATATTTTGAGATGTTGTGTTTGTTTACATTTTCTCCAAAGTCACTAAAATGTCACATAACTTGCCTGAATAATTGAGTCAATGTTGGCTAGACCCTGTTCCTGGTTAACGCACTGTAGCGTGGGTGTCTGACTGAATCTACTTTGTAAATAAATATTATTCTTCAAATCTGTGCTTTAACCACTTAATTAAATCCTACAGTATATATGTCACAGTGTTTTTGAGAACCAGTGAGATTGAGAAAAGGAGCGCTCATTTTCTATTGACTAGGGGTGTAACGATACATTTTAATAGCGATTCGATACATATCACGATACATGGTTGACGATACGATACATGGACGATATTGGTTCATTCATGGCGATATGATACGATTCGATTTAATGATTTAAAATCGATATAGTAACTATTTAGCAAAGCAATTAAATCTGTGTGAAAGGTGTGGATAGTGCAGGTTTTTATGGGAAACATGTATTATTATGGATATAAATAAGTAAACACAGTGATTATCTGCCAAATACATGGACATTATATATTGACAAACCTGCACCTTGACATGAACCCAGAGATTTCACACATTTATCGATAGACGAGTGTAAAGGAATGTAAAGGAAACGTAATTGAACCCCTCCTTTTAATTTTTTCTTCTTAAAAATGCTAAATACAATGCACAAGTAGGTAGTATCGATACAATCGATTCTTTGCACTGCCGATTCGATACGATACAAAATCAAACAATGCGATTCGATTTTAGCTGTTTTCATTTCGATATACTTCGTTAAAAACAATATTTCGATGCAGTTACACCCCTACTATTGACCATGACGGAGGCACGTCATCTCAGATCCATGTGAGACACCTCCGAGCGAGCGGTAGCGAGTGTGTCGAGCATTGCGACTCAGCGCCAGGGGCGTCACTAGGGGTAGGAAAGTGGGACTGAGATAATAGGGCCCAAGGTGGTGAAGGGGCCTTAATTATTTTATACTTTAGCTATTGAAAAATAGCAGATATACAAGCTCACAGCGCGGTACCGAGTGCCGCGCTGCGAGCTTGTAGATCTGCTATTTTTGAAAAGTCGTGAAAATGTGTGCAAATCTTTGAATATATGTATTTTTTAAGCGAACATTTGTAACTCAAATTTTTGCTTCCGGGGTAGTCCCTGGAACTAAATATTTTGAGATGGGGGTCCATGGCCAAATACATATCATTTTGGGGGTCCTTCACATGAAAAAGTTTGAGCATCACTGACATGGAAACATAGGTTTCTTGCACACATTTTCAAAATGTTTCAAAAATAGCAGATCTACAAGCTCGCAGCGCGGCACTCGGTGCCGCGCTGTGAGCTTGTATATCTGCTATTTTTCAATAGTTAACATTCATAGGGGGCCCACAGTGAATCCTTGTACCCAGGGCCCAGAATTTGGTGTGACGCCCCTGCTCAGCGCCATTAGAATGCGTAAACCAGGGGGACAGAATAGTAAATATTGTTGTGGGGACTGCTTTTGTGCCCGACTGCCACTCAAAGGGGGGGACAAACCCATGAGCTCTGACCGTTTAGCTACGGGATGCCATCAAGGTTGAAATCAGTGGTGGACAAAGTACTCAACAGCCCCTTGAGTCAAAGTATAGAGCTGGCTGGGTGGGCACCCTATAGGCATGGGTGCCAACATTGGCACAAGAGAGGGGGTGATCACTGGCATACTGGCAAATGTGTGACAGAGAGAATCTTTGATTTAAACAAACATTTTAAAACATGTAGTCAATTAAATTAGGCCGGAACTACAATATTTTTCTGAAATACAGTAGCTTTTAAACACATTTCTGAATTCCCATTTCTGATAAGCAGCAAGCTACATTACGTACTCTTCAACTAATTTCATTTACAGTCGGACAGATTTGTCAAAGACTAAACAGGAGGGGCTTCATGAATTTGAGTGTTTTCAGCGCTTCCACAGACTGTGTGACGGAAGAAGTAGAAAGTTGTGAGTCAACAACAGTCTGGCTTGTGGTAACTGTTTCCCTCCCTAGAGATGTAACGGGGCCAAAAGTACCATGTTTGTCTTTGAAATGGAGTGGAGTGGACTGATACTCCACCACTGACAGCAATACATATATTGACATTGAAGTTGTGTGTGTGTGTGTGTGTGTGTGTGTGTGTGTGTGTGTGTGTGTGTGTGTGTGTGTGTGTGTGTGTGTGTGTGTGTGTGTGTGTGTGTGTGTGTGTGTGTGTGTGTGTGTGTGCATGTGCGTGTGCGTGTGTGTGTGTGTGCAACAATGCCTTCAAAACAAACAACAAGGTCCTGTTCTGCTTGTGTCTTTGAAGGAATTCAGAGAGAGAGTCAGACTGGGCAACATCCTCCCTCGTGTCGTCGGTGTGTGTTTGTGTGTGCGCGTGTGTGTGTGTGTGTGTGTGTGTTGTGTTTGGTGGTGTGTGTGTGTGTGTGTGTGCAAAGGGCAAAGCAGGGTGAAGAGTGACAAGACAACACCTGTACTTGTGCAGAGAGAGAGAGAGAGAGAGAGAGAGAGAGAGAGAGAGAGACTAGATGACAGATGGGAAGAAGGCCAGGGACTCGACTTGTGGCTGCACCTCCTCTCACCTCTTATAGTTACCAGTGGTGTAAAGTAACTAAGTACAATTTGGAGGTAATTTGTACTTTACTTGAGTATTTCCAATTAACAATACTTGTAAATTGTACTTCTACTCCACTATACATCTCCGATCCAAATATTGTACTTTTACTCCACTACCTTTATTTGAACACTTTAGTTAGAAGTTACTTTGTCGATGTTGATTATTACTGCAAAACATGCATTAACTTAATAAGCCCTATAGGCTATAATATACATTTCGGCCATTTGAAAATGGACGATCAAGCTCTATCTAATAGCAGATCTATCTAAACTAATCTCACAATGCGTCGCTTTGTGAGATTTTGAATTCCGAACTTTTACTTGTAGCAGACTATTTCTACATTGCAGAATTGATACTTTTACTTAAGTAAATAATGAGTAATTTTTTTAAGCGGTGAAAGCCGCTTCCAAGGAGTGGCTTTGATTGTCCCGTACAGTCTGTCCCATAGGCTTCAAAGGAGTCCCGTGTCCGTGTTATGTCCCGTGCATGCAGTATTGAGGATTGGTCAAGCTTCAAATGACAATTTGGCCCTCCAGACAAAATCATTCATTCATTAAGAATTCATAAAAAATATAGAACTAAAACACATTGAAAGTATAGATCTAGAACACAAAATGTATAGATCTAGAACACAGATTTCTGTGATTTTCCACCACTCTTGGTTACCTCAGCCTCCCTCCATCCATCCATCCCTCCGTTCCTCCCTGCCCTGTGCAGGGCTAATGGGGCCACAGTGCCCATGCAGACTCCCCTGACCTCCTGGGTCCTCGACCAGGGTGGGCCCTTAGTGGTCAGAGAGCGGCCCCGAGGCCATCTGATGATGCTGTACGCCCCCCGACCCCCTGTTCCTGGCACCCGGGGGACCTCTGACCGCAGGTCGGCCCGAGGGTGGGGGGCCAGGGTGGTGGGGGGTGCCATGAGGTCACGGGGCACCTGGGGCCGACAGGGGACGTCTCAAACAAGAGTCTGTGATGTTTGTTTTTTATTATTTTTTGGGGAATAGAGGGCAGTTGTGTTTTTGGACCGTACTACTGGGTATACAGTAGCATTACTGCCCGAGAAACAACTCTGCAAACACAGCATTTGTGTCCCGCTATAACCTCCCTTTGCTGGTAAGGTGCTGTCTGTTCTATGCACTGCCCCCGGGCTTTAATGGTGTGTGCGCGTGCGTGCGTGCGCGAGAGCGCGTGCGTGCATGTATGCTTCTCATGTACACACACACACACAGACACTTTTTATTTGGAAAGAGAAAGAAAATAAAAATATTCAATGAATAGTCATTGCATTTGGCCACAATCCTTTGGCCACAGTTGAGAATTGCATTTTTTTCAAATTGCTGTTAGCGGAAAATCACCCAAATTCTCCCACATGAAATGCCTTCAGCATTCTTGTGGTTATTTTGTTAAAAAGAAAAAAAAGAAAATCAAAGACATACTTGCTGGATTTCTGGAACTACCCCTGGCAGGGAGAAGCTGTTGTTGCAGTAGCTGTCTTTAGGCATGCGGCCCTGCGCATAATGAGCTTGTGGGACTTTCATAAAAATGTGGGACAGCCAGTTTTTGATGTGTGGTGAGGACAGAACTGGGTGCCCTCAATAGGGAGGGATCCACTGCATTTGAAAACAAACTATCGAAATGAGTGATTCTCATGAACGGTCCAAATTTGGGAATATAGGCTCATCCAGCAGCAGCCATATTGGAAGGAATTTGGGCCACTAGCTTCGCAGGTGTTGCCAATGGTTCTAAACGAAGGCTCTGTTACGTTTAGTGTGGCACAGCACTCCTCAAACTGTTTAATTTCAAGGACGCCCATAACTCTGGGAGTGTAGCCTGTACACTAATGCAACAAAATGGACCTTCATGGGTTTGGCTCCGTTTGTACTCTCTCAGAGTTATACACCCATAAGGGGGCCATCTGGAACCGACTGGTGCAGCAGAGGGTTTCCAGTGAGCCAACATGCACAACAGCACCCTGACTCTGTTTGACCGGGGACTGCCCCATAGGTCGAACTCCTGTTAGGTCGAACAGCGTCGGCAGGATAGATAATCACCTGCGTCACGGTTACTGAGGTTAGGTTTAGGTTTAGGGTTAGGGTTAGAGTTAGGCATAGTTTTACTGAGGTTAGGATTAGGGTTTGGGTTTGAGTTTGGCGGTCGATCCAAAGGGTGTTCGACCTAATGACATGTTACCGTTTGATCAGAAAGGAACACAACCTTAAAGGGATAGTTCACCATATTTATTTTTACTATTGATTACTCACCCCATGCAGACTTGAAGTAATGGATATGTTTTATAGTCTCTGTTCCGTTCCTAATCCAAAAATGTTAGGAGACTCTTAAAGGCCCCATTTACACTGGCGGTCAAATCCAGCCTGAATCAGATCTGTCTCACATCCAGATTGGAATCTGATTGGTTTCATAATGACCATGTGACCATTTAAACCAATCGGATTCCAATCTGGATGTGGCACAGATCTGATTCAGGCTGGAATTTGGTTGCCGGTGTAAATGGGTTCTCCATAGGGAACAAAGAAAGTGTTTTGTGTCTCCATAGGGAACCACTGCTGGTCATCAATTGTTGTCTTATAGGAATGCAACAAAAACAAAAGAATATCTATAAAGTCTCCATTGGGTGAGTAATCAATAGGAAAACAAACAAATCATATTGGGAGTGAACTATCCTTTTAATTAGCATCATTGGTAACAAGTAAAAAATAGTATTTTTTTAGATATATTTTTGGGCTTTTATGCCTTTATTGATAGGACAGTAGACTGACAGGAAATGGGGGGAGATGTGGAGTGACACGCAGCAAAGGTTGTCAGGACCGGGATTCAAATCTGCGACACGCTGTCAGGCATCAGAGCCAATGTGTTATGCGCCTGGACCGCTAGGCCAGCGGGCGCCCCAAGAGGCCCAATCTCTTCCCCACATGGCTGCTGTGCATAGAGTCTGTTGAATTGAGACTGTTTGTAAACCCGTCAGGATGATGGCTCCGCATGTACGCTAATTACTCCGATAGACGCCGCAGCCAGCTAGCGTACAGATGCTATGCCCAGGGGCCCCCTGCATATAGACACTATTCCCAGGGGCCTCCCATAGTCGCTTTTTTGCCCAAGGGCCCCCTCCTCCGTAGACGCCATTTCCCTGTGGGCCCCCCGCATAGCTTAATCCGTCCCACAACCTCCTCCGCAGAGCGCCGGCGGTTGAGTTGGACCGCCCCGCGGGCGTCCTTGTTCACGCGTGAAGACGTTTGTTCCCGAAGCGGGAGGAAGGAAAGGAGAACGATGCTGTAGATCCACCCGTCCCCTTTTTTTCTGTGTCACAGTGGGAGCTCGCTCTCTCTCTCTCTCTCTCTCTCTCTCTGTGTGTGTGTCTCTGTCTCTCTCTCTCTGTCTCTCTGTCTGTCATCCTGTTTAACTCAGACTTCTGTTGAATTTTCACTGTTAACTCACCCCCCACACACACAAGCGCGTTTGAGCGAGCGCGTGCTCTCACACACTCACTCTCAAATATGCACGCGAACACGCACTTTACTTGCACGCACTCACACCCTATTTAGCAAACTGGACCTAAGTTGCCCTTGTACTTGGTTCACTCTCCCCCCTCTAAAACCAACTAGTACAAGCTCACCTCTCCACGCGTCACAATGCTTGTAGACCTGTAGTCGATGCACCTTGCACTGCAGAGATGTGTGTGTGTGCGCGCGCGCGCGCGTGCGTGCGTGCGTGCGTGCGTGCGTGCGTGCGTGCGTGCGTGCGTGCGTGCGTGCGTGCGTGCGTGCGTGCGTGCGTGCGTGTGTGTGTGTGTGTGTGAGAGAGGAGGGGGAGAGGGGGGATAAAAGGACAGAGAGAAAAAGAAGAGGTGAATATGAGAAAGAACTGACAGAAGTGTGGGAGACAGAAGGGAACAGAAAAGGAGGAGGAGGAGGAGAGAACGACAGCAAGGAGAATGAAATGTACCAGAGGCAGACAACAGAGTGATGTGTGCTGACATGATGCAGAGAGAGAGAGACAGAGAGAGAGAGAGTATGACCTTCCATTAGAACCAGCTCCCCCGTCTTCCTGACAACAATGCAACCTGCATTGTTATGTTCAGAAGTTAAAAGGCATGCAGTATTGTAAAAAGTGCTCACATTTTATACTTAAGTAAACGTATCAATACAGCGATGTAGAAATACTCTGTTAACTCTTATTGTGCCGATCCCGAACAAGTTCGGCTTTATTTCAATCCAATACATTTTTTTTAATTATTATCGAGCTGCTTGTAGAGCCGTGGGTGGTCCTGGCTCGTCCTACGCTTTCCAGCGAGCCATTTTACATGGTCAGACGATATATTCCATTAAAAATGGTTTAAAATACATTTTTGAGCCCCCCAATGTTCACCGAATGTTCGGCGCCGCCGGCGGCACGACGTCCAGTGTGCCGATCCCAAATTAATGGGGCTTTTTTAATGAAATGAATAAAATGATCCGAGGCCTACTGAAGCCCCGGCCTAAATTTTCCATCCAGTGACCGAGATCCGGCCGCCCCCCGGCCGACCGTAAACGAGTAACGCCGCCGCGAATCGCCGCCGAATCCAATGCAAACCCACATCTTTGAAGGTCATTTTCTCTGGATTGTGTTTTTAGGGAGGCGGCGCGAGGTTTATTTACAGCGAAATCGCCGAAAAATGATCTTTTAAATGAGAACAAGCTAATAGCTATTTTGTAGCCATTTTCATCCGGGACCTTTTCATGACGTGCACGAACGTGAGCACGCGCGCCACTGCAACGTGAGTCCCCGGATGCTAATGCGCTCGCCTATGAGAGATACCCTGGCATTCTTTGGCGCCCTCTAGGGGCTGGCACTGGAAGGGTTAAAAGTCCAGAATTCAAAATGTACTTGAGTAAAAGTAGGAAAGTATTGGCATCAAAATGTACTTAAAGTACCAAAAGTAAAAGTACAACATGTTTGAAAATAGCTGAACTACAAGCTCACAACGCGTCGCATCGTGACACGTTGTGAGGTTGTAGATCGGCTATTTTCAAACAGCCAAGGAATAAAATAGGTCTTAAGTGGTTAATGTATGTTATATAATATTGTGATGTATATCTGCAAAGTAACTAGTAACTAAAGTTTTCAAATAAAATGTAGTGGAGTAAAAGTACAATATTTGGATCCGAGATGTAGTGGAGTAAAAGTAAAAGTATTGGAAATTGGAAATACTCAAGTAAAGTACAAATACCTAAAAATTGTTGTAAGTACAGTACTTAACTCATTTACCGCCCCCCCCGATAGTCCCGAGAAAATCCCAATGTCCTTCTCTGCCAGGCCCGATAGTCCAGAGAATTTGCTTTTATATAATGCAATGTTTAATTACACTCTTCCCCAGCCCGTGACAAAGTTTGAGCCTTCTGTCATAAAGGGAACCAACAATATCACTCATCAAAGTAAGTGTGTTTGAAAACAAGAGTGTAATAATGTATAAATCTCAATAAAAAATGAATAAAACTCCCAATAAACCACAGTGAATACATTTAGCATGGCAGAGCGCAGCCCGCATAGTGCAATCAGCGGCACAATGGCCACACGCATGTAGAGGGATGTGGGGCAGGGATGTGCAGAGAATGTAGAGAGGCAGGGGCTGACATTTCTAAAGGGGCCTTTTGGTGGACAATTCTCTTGAATGCAGCCCTCAGTTATGGTATGGAAAGGGGACATCAGTTATGGTATGGAAAGGGGACATCAGTTATGGTATGGAAAGGGGACATTTGCTTTTCTTTTACCATAAAAAAACAAAATGCATTCATAGTTTGAAGAGGGCACTTTTTACAGATGGATAAAAGGGCAGGGGCTCAAGCCCCCTTTGATGTGTATGTGTGTACATGCCTGGTGCAAGGGCTAGCAGAAGCGACAACATAAACGGAGCAGCTGGATCTGAGACCATTCTGCACAAATCAAACAAAATCCAGTAAAATGTTCACTTGGAAAGCCATGACCTGCCACATGGGCCAACACAACACACAGCTTCATAACCCCCAAAGTCTCCACAGCAAAATATTATGTCCCAGCCAGACAACAAGATCAGAGCAGGAGCATCACAAGGGAAAAGTGGGACTGAGTCTGAGACTCTGAGTTACTAGGGCCCAAGGTGGAAGGGGCTTCATTATTTTATACTTTTGCTATTGAAAAATAGCAGATCTACAATCTTGTAGCGCGACACTCGGTGCCATGCTGTGAGCTTGTATATATCTATTTTTGAAATTCCCCTATGAAGAAAATTCATGGGGGGCCCGCAGTGAATCCTTGTACCCAGGGCCCAGCATTTGGTCCGACACCCAGTTGGAACAGATCCTCAGCCTCTCTGAACCAAACAACCCACTACAAACACATAGAAAGCCTGGTGAGGCGAGGTTACAAACAACACATCACCTACTGGACAAGATGCAGCGCCGTCGGCCCCACCAACCCCCCCCCCCCCCCCCCCCCCCCCCCGGCGGAGTCCTCAGTCAGGCGACCATTGTTCTCTGTGCCGGTGGTCTGAAGAAAAGCAACGCGGCGCGTCCATATAACTTCCATCGGTATGTAACAAAACTGGTGAAAATAGCAGATATGCAAGCACACAACGCCTCGCATCCAAGCGCGACCATGGAGCCTGATGGGAGGAGTTGTTCTAGGTGTATTATATTCCAGTTCTCACGAAAGGGTCGCATCCAAACTCCCAGCGGTGTAAAGTAGGTGTAAAGTAGTGAAAATAGCAGATCTACAACGCGTCGCGACGAGTGGAATCCAACGAGGAAGAAACGCAAACACGGCGATCATCATTGTCAGTTTATTGATGTTGTTTCCATCCAAATCTAAACTACTGTTCTTCCTCCTCACTTGGCTGGCTCGGGCTGGCTGCTGCTGCGTTTGTGCACGCGCATGTGCGCGTGTTGGAGGCGCGCCGCGCAACGGCGCAAGTGCTTGTAGCCTGAAAGGAAGGAAACGTGCTCCCGGAGCAATATCACCACTCCCAATAAACCACAGTGAATACATTTAGCATGGCAGAGCGCAGCCCGCATAGTGCAATCAGCGGCACAATGGCCACACGCATGTAGAGGGATGTGGGGCAGGGATGTGCAGAGAATGTAGAGAGGCAGGGGCTGACATTTCTAAAGGGGCCTTTTGGTGGACAATTCTCTTGAATGCAGCCCTCAGTTATGGTATGGAAAGGGGACATCAGTTATGGTATGAAAAGGGGACATCAGTTATGGTATGGAAAGGGGACATTTGCTTTTCTTTTACCATAAAAAAACAAAATGCATTCATAGTTTGAAGAGGGCACTTTTTACAGATGGATAAAAGGGCAGGGGCTCAAGCCCCCTTTGATGTGTATGTGTGTACATGCCTGGTGCAAGGGCTAGCAGAAGCGACAACATAAACGGAGCAGCTGGATCTGAGACCATTCTGCACAAATCAAACAAAATCCAGTAAAATGTTCACTTGGAAAGCCATGACCTGCCACATGGGCCAACACAACACACAGCTTCATAACCCCCAAAGTCTCCACAGCAAAATATTATGTCCCAGCCAGACAACAAGATCAGAGCAGGAGCATCACAAGGGAAAAGTGGGACTGAGTCTGAGACTCTGAGTTACTAGGGCCCAAGGTGGAAGGGGCTTCATTATTTTATACTTTTGCTATTGAAAAATAGCAGATCTACAATCTTGTAGCGCGACACTCGGTGCCATGCTGTGAGCTTGTATATATCTATTTTTGAAATTCCCCTATGAAGAAAATTCATGGGGGGCCCGCAGTGAATCCTTGTACCCAGGGCCCAGCATTTGGTCCGACACCCAGTTGGAACAGATCCTCAGCCTCTCTGAACCAAACATAGAAACATAGAAAGCCTGGTGAGGCGAGGTTACAAACAACACATCACCTACTGGACAAGATGCAGCGCCGTCGGCCCCACCAACCCCCCCCCCCCCCCCCCCCCCCCCCGGCGGAGTCCTCAGTCAGGCGACCATTGTTCTCTGTGCCGGTGGTCTGAAGAAAAGCAACGCGGCGCGTCCATATAACTTCCATCGGTATGTAACAAAACTGGTGAAAATAGCAGATATGCAAGCACACAACGCCTCGCATCCAAGCGCGACCATGGAGCCTGATGGGAGGAGTTGTTCTAGGTGTATTATATTCCAGTTCTCACGAAAGGGTCGCGTCCAAACTCCCAGCGGTGTAAAGTAGGTGTAAAGTAGTGAAAATAGCAGATCTACAACGCGTCGCGACGAGTGGAATCCAACGAGGAAGAAACGCAAACACGGCGATCATCATTGTCAGTTTATTGATGTTGTTTCCATCCAAATCTAAACTACTGTTCTTCCTCCTCACTTGGCTGGCTCGGGCTGGCTGCTGCTGCGTTTGTGCACGCGCATGTGCGCGTGTTGGAGGCGCGCCGCGCAACGGCGCAAGTGCTTGCAGCCTGAAAGGAAGGAAACGTGCTCCCGGAGCAATATCACCACTGGGCGTGTGTGATCGCTGCAGTCTGTTCCGTTCTAAAGCCCGCCTACTGTATCCGGTTATGTAACACTCACATGCATGCAAGAAACGTTTCCGCATCCGTTATAGACCCAGGCCGGATCAGCAACAAGCAGAGTAACTTGATTCCTATCAGTTCTCTACCAGGCCAGCTACAGTAGTTAGTTACACATGAGAGCACATCAACAGCATGAGAGCGATTCTTTATTGGCATGAGAAAACATAATGTTTACATCGCCAAAGCAAGTGCCACAAATAAAATAAAAACAGTTGAATGTGTGGAACATATTTACAGTTATACACATAGGCCTTATATAAAGTTATACAAGTGTGTGTGTGCACAGATCAAAATGTGTTCTGTGCAAAATAAAACACTTGAATGTTGAATAAAAGGTAAAAAGCTTATTTCTATTTGTGTGAAGTCAGTAAGACGCCCTAAGGGCAAGAGGTGACCTATTACAGCCCTATTACACTATTCCAGTTATTGCCCTATTACACAATTACACTTATTACACTAGTACACTTATCTGATAAGTGCCTGACGCCATAAATACAAATATCAACTGAGTTATTCGCTTGAAAAGCCATCAATCACAAAAAGGTCAATATCTCCAGTTCTTTCAATTATAGCTGGATTTTGGTAAAAAATTGCAATTTTGAGATGGCTACAACTATAGCATAAAAAGCCTTTTTTATTGTCGAGCGAACACAGAAGTTAGGAAAAATGTCAATATAAAAAAAATATATACATTTTTTATTAAACAAAATGGCAGGAGAGCCATACAGTCAATGTTAAAATGGCGGCCAATGTGTAAGTAAATGTACTTAGTTGCTTTACCCCACTGGTTATATGGTGTATTTCACTGGTTATATTGTGTATTTCACTTCAATACATCTACTTTGGCTTTTGTGCGCCATGTCATAGTTCTGACCTAACTAACCTGCCGACGCTGGTGAACGTTAACCTGGTGAACGGAACAAAACGGGAGGTCGGGACAACGTGAGGTCGAACCTTTGAGAAGACACCGGCTTTTTGTCTGCACCACAGACTTCTTTTTTTTTAAGTTGCATGGTTCAATATTAAGGTATCTGATATTCATTAGATCGGACGGTCCTGCACATTTTTGAGTGCATTGTTGACTGCCCCTCAACAGGGGTCATTCTGGATGTCATTGCCCTTGGCTGACACGCTCGGCTCGAGCTTTCTGTTCCTGAACATCACACCACAGCCTTGGTGATATTATGCATAATTCCACCTAAGAGTTTCTTCAATGTCCATGTGTCAAACCTGATCGGCAGATGGTTCATTTCTTTGAAGGTGTGTCCATCTAACTACAATACTACAACTGACTAAACTACTATTTGGCGTAGGCTAATATAGGGCACTACATTATACCTTAAGTACAGCTGGTAGACTACAACTATGTATTATAGTCGAAAATGGTCGCCATCTTGAAAACTAGAAGCCATATAGATTGAAATTCAACTCAGTGTATGAGTAGCACGGCTGGGTGAGGAAAATCGTGCAGCAAGTACTGGGAGCTGATAGGTTGCGCTCCTCCTCAGCAATCCATCTTCTAGGGATCTAGCACACTGCAAAACGGGAAAAAACTCCTGCACTCTGGCTGATACCGACAATAAGCATCTCCGACTTACTTACTTAGTCTGTATGTAGCCTACGTATGTCCTGCGTCTGTATGTCCCGCCCCATCCCACATTGGCCAAGCTCCGTGGGATGCTTAAAGGACAACTTAGTTTTTTTTACAAAAAGGGTTCATATTTTAGATTGTAATTAGAGAAAAGAAAGTGTTAAAATGTTTTCATTTACTACATATCGCTTTGGCCAATTTAGCGAGTTTGATTTCAGCGGTTGGGGGCATGCGTACAAGTGGCTAAATATGTCTTTTTAGACGCAATAAGCCCCCAACCTGGACCGCATGGTTTCCTTTCATGGTTAGGTGTGACTTATGGGGGTTAGTAGTGTTGCTGTAAATAATAAAGAATTTGTCGGCTCATTGTGTCTAAAAAGACATATTTAGACACTTGCACGCATGCCCCCAACCACTGAAATCAAACTCTCTACTCTCTAAAATGGATAAAACGATAGAAAGCAGTAAATGAAAACATTTTAACACTCATCTTTCTTTTCTTCCCTTTAATTACAATCTAAAATATAAACCCTTGTTGTAAAAAATAAACAAAGCCGTCCTTTAACGAAATCAACGAATTATTTAAAAATGGTAAAATGAAAAAGAAGGAAAAACTAAATGGCTGTGAGTTGTGTTCAGGGAACAGAAAGGAGCTGTTGAGAGGATGACCTACTGTAAGTGACGTGCATGGGGCCATGATATGGAATTAGTGTTGATCAGTGATATATTTTGGAGATAATCCATTTGGGGATTTAAAAATATCAATCATATCAATATCAAATAATTTGACTGGTAACTGGGTCATGTCATGGCTGGTACAACGAGGGCATGTCGGCCATAACAGGAGCTATTGTGTTGTTGTCTTTGTCCTTTGTTCCAGTCGGCGGTCTATGGCTGTCTAGCATCTGTACGGTGGAGAACAGGTTGGACTGCATGGGCAGTGAGCCCAATTACATGGGAATTACATTAGAGCGGCCGAGAGGTGATGAAAAGCAAGGATAACTGCATGTTACCAAGGCTCTAAAAACAGCTTTAATTTGGCTATATGTGGTTCTAAGCGGATAGGATTGCGGGGTTAGAAAGCTCCACCCCAGTTCTGCCCCCAACATGGCCATCCACGGATCCAATACCTCAGGATTAGTGTAATCCACGATCTATCCATGAGCCCGCCCCCCCACGCTACCCTTTCACTCCAATGGCATTTATTTGACTGAATTAACTTGTATTTGTCGATTCGGGGGCTGAGGGGCACTTTGATAATTGCTGCTATATAGTGAGACGTGTGTGTGTGTGTGTGTGTGTGTGTGTGTGTGTGTGTGTGTGTGTGTGTGTGTGTGTGTGTGTGTGTGTGTGTGTGTGTGTGTGCGTGTGTGCGTGTGTGCGTGAGTGCGTGAGTGCCCACAAGGCCCTACATTAAGTCTAATTGCAGTATACATTTATGGTCGAACTTGTTTATTTAGGGTCAAATCGGCCGTCACGAACGATTAGTGCAACATCACTTATGCACTGAGAAGTCATTTGGCTTAACAATTGAAACAATTTAAATGTCTCTTCTTCGTTTCTTTTTTTTAATAATGAGTTTGACACGCTGTATAGTTACTGCGTTTAAGTTTTGTAGGGCAACTCCAATAAAAAACATATATTTGTTTTATGGTTAATATATCGTCGTTGTCACGTGGAATCCTCGTATCTCCAAGTTTCAAATGTGTAAATTTTTTCGCAAAGCAAAGCCCTGCATGCTTCATCATACAAGACCGTCGCACAAAAGTAGTGAAAACAGCCGATCTACAGTGCTTGTAGATCGGCTGTTTTCACTAGTTTAAATCATTTTTAAAATGATAAATACAAAACAAACGGTTTTAGACATACAAGGTTTCCACCCGACAACGACGATATATTTGGGGAGTTAGGAAAAGATTCAGGTTGGGGTTAGGATTAGGGGTTTGAGTTTATATTGAGTTGTGTACGGGTGACACTGTGACATATAAGCTAGTTAGTATATTGTCTGTTTACCAAAATACCACTAAGTACATCTCAGGCTTTACAGGGTTAAGGTTAACAAAGGCAAAAAATAAATAAATAAATAAAATAAGGAAAAAGAAAGAAAGGATCCCAAGGATTTGCACTGAGATTGGCCAATTTTTTTTTCTTTCTTTCAATGTCCCAGACAACTGCCCCTTCAACTCTCTTTTACAAACACGCTGTGTTTGTCACATGTTTTTTAATCAACTCAGTATCTGACTTATTCTGACTTGACATATTGTATTAGGCTACTGTTAGCTGCTTGCATTCATTACTATTTATTTCCACTGTCTCGTTGTTTTCATATTGTTCGCTCGACGTCACTGTAAATGAGGGTTACTTCAGTGCCTCTCGGGCATAAACAATAACGCAAAGTAACAATAACACACACACACACACGCACGCACGCACGCACGCACGCACGCACGCACGCACACGGTGACCTCCACCACGCGGTGGACACAAAACTGTGCGTGTCCCCGTACGGGCACCGCCCCCTGCTGGGCGGGGCAGCTACAGCGGGAGTCAATCAGGCCAATGGGAGCGGCTCCCATTAAGGATATTAATGATCCACACTTAGAGGTCACCGGAGGATTTCTGACGCCATAACTATGATTAAAATGAAAGAAAGATGAGAGTGTAACGAAATGAAAATCAGACAGCCATGCAGTGAAAACATATTTGTTGTTTTCAAGAGAGACGGGCAGTTTTATATTTTCGCTGTGGAGCAGAAACCTTGTACTGTTTGGTAAAAACGGTTACTTTTATGAAATGGGAAAAATAACATCCGATTAATCCATTGTAGTTATTTTAATCACAAGCTCAATTGTTGATATCCTTTTCATTGGTTAAATATTTATAGACAGACAGTTAACCACTTTCACTTTAGATCACCGATCTACAGAACAAGATTACAACGCACCACTTGAAGATCGGCTGTTTTGGCTAGTTTTCAGTGACAAGTAAAGGCATTCATGTGTGATTTCAAAAATATTGAAAAAATGGAGATACATGTACAAGGTTTCTGCTTGACTAAGATGATATCCTAGTCCTAGTGATGTTTTCCCACCTTTCTAGTGGTGTAAAGTAGCCTAGCCCAAGTACAGCAATTACTCGAGTATTACTTTTCAACTTACATGCACTTATTTCAGTTGCACTATTTCATTTTCTTGGACACTATAGTTTATACTCATTGCATCTATGAGGTACAATGTATTGATACTTTTACTAAAGTCAAAAAAGGAATGCAAGTAGTCTACTTTTTCCACCACTGCTTTAACTTTCCAGCACTGTGGTTTGGTTCATAGCAACATCTCATGGCCCAAAAGAGACACAGCAGATCTACAAGCTCACTATGCATCGCTTTGCGCCACGTTGTGAGTTTATAGATCGTCTATTTTCACTACTTTTTTTGTAATTCATGGAATTTATTTAATTAATTAATTAAAGTACTTTTATTCTTGAAAATGTTCTGAAATAACACGATTTATGATTATCTAACATAGTAAGTTGTTAATTCGTACTTTTCCCCCCCTTCCTGGAAATGTAGTATGGTATATAGCCTACAATATCTGTTGTGAAAGTGATATTCACACTGTACTGCACGTAACCAAAAATACTAATACTCAAGTAAAGTACGGATAGCTTACTAAAAAAACAATTACTTAAGTACATGTAAGCACTGTATGCTGTCAATTCATCCACATCTTACTGTAATGCCCACATGGTGTGCATGCATATTTGTGTGTGTGTGTGTGTGTGTGTGTGTGTGTGTGTGTGTGTGTGTGTGTGTGTGTGTGTGTGTGTGTGTGTGTGTGTGTGTGTGCGTGTGTGCGTGCGTGCGTGCGTGCGTGCGTGCGTGCGTGTTTGTATTCATACCACGGATTAGCGAATAATGATCCTCATGAATACATTGTTCCATAAATAAATGACATGCACATGGACACCCCATACATACACACACACACGCACGCATGCACAAACGCACACACACAGCACACATCCAACACACAGTATTGCTTTACTTGTACCTCAATATTTTAGGACAGTAATTTTATGAACACCAATAATGTTTGTTTGTCTTACAGTGTATTTATTTTTATTTAACACTTGACCTAAAACTTGAAATAGCCTGTCTGCAACCGATTGCACCACACCGTGAGCTTGTAAATCTGCTATTTACAGTGCAAAATAGCACGCAGACACACACACACACACACACACACACACACACAGCACACACACACACACACACACACACACACACACACACACACACACACACACACGGCCCAAGTGTACAGTAGGGCTGCAGCCCCCAGTTGTCGGACCCCACCTCCTGCTGTTGCCTAATCCACCATTACCATAATGAAAGCAGCATGTAATGGAATCAGCCCGAGGTACCCTCTCTCTCTCTCTCTCTCTCTCTCTCTCTCTCTCTCTCTCTCTCTCTCTCTCTCTCTCTCTCTCTCTCTCTCTCTCCTAAAAGGATCACTCTCACACAGACAACACATTAATAGAGACTGTATACAGTAGATAGAGTGGAAGAGAAGGGGAGGACCAAAACAGAGCCCTCCGACTTTTATTTGGGTCAGGAGGAGACCCCAGTGAGACGTCATCTTCACAACCTTTATTTACCCACTTAAAGGAGTAGTTCACCCCCAAAATGACCTTCTTTCTCTTGATTACTCACACCAAGGAGACTTGAGTTCAATATTAGTTTTTGTTTTTTGTTGCATTCATATGACAATTTTTTTTTTACAATAAATGTACCCTCTTTGATTCCGGATGGGAACCCGAACGCATTTGGGTCCCCATCCGCAATCAATGGGGGTAAATTTACGATAATCAATTTTTTGTCTTAGATTGGCGACAAATAAAAAAATATATTATTGAACTTAAGTCTCCATGGCGTGAGTAATCGATAGAAAAAAGTCATTTTGGGGGTGAACTACTCCTTTAAACCCCTGTATGTGTTTGACCGGAGTCCCCCAGGGCTCTATGCCAGTGTATTGTATGTTTTCTGTAAAGCGTTCGTCGGCTATCTTTTTTTTTATCATGACTAAAACTACGACTAAATATCCACAATTTCGTCCACAAATGAATGCTAGTCGAAAATGTTAGGGAGGGACTAGTGGAGAAGAGATCCAGTAGAACTATAATAAGACAAGTAATTTTATGTTTGGTTGCGCTCGGTTGTTTGCGCTCTGAAAATAGCAGATCAACAAGCTCACACATTGTGAGCTTGTAGAATAGAATAGTGTTTATCATGTCAGTATCATGGTCAGTATCAGGTCAGTATCATTGATTGACTGATTGATTCCTTGATGCTTGCTTGCTTGCAGTGTTGATTTCGTCGACTAAAACTATGACGGAGAAGAGAGTCATTTTATGTTTCGTTGCTGAAAATAGCAGATCTACAAAGCTTGTAGGTCGGCTATTTTCAGCACACAACCAAGTGTAAAATCAGTAATTACGATGCCATCAAGGCCTGCCAAAATACATTTCAGTCGACTAAATCAACTGTAGATTTAGTCGCCTGAAATTATGACAAACTAAATGACATTTTATTCAAAATACTGACTAAATCAAAATTTGCTGTCAAAAACAACACTGCTTGCTTGCTTGATTGATTGATTGACAGTATACTGTAGGTACTGTAGTACAGTCAAAGGTTGTGTTGAGTTTCAATGTTGGAACGGACATTAGAAAAACGAAAAAATGGGCCTGTTTTCCATATTTTCGCTTTAGGTTTAAAAATAAACTTTAGGACCCTGACGGACATTTGTGTTCGAACTGGAAGAACATGTTTTTAAGGGGGAGCAGCAGTGAGAAAATGTATTTGGTATTCATTGTCAATAGCAGCTGTAGCCAGGTGCAATGTTTTCACTAAAACCATGTTGTTGGAATGGAAATATACAGTAATCAATTTCTTTCTTCTCTATTCTTTCAGTATGTGCATACAGGCTAGCCTATTCATAGTCTAGATTCTATGTTAGCAGCAAAACTAAAGACTGTATACAGTACATCGTGATCGCAATATTCAACAACATTATCTTATCACGTAACACAGTGGTTCTCAACCAGAGGTGTGGGGAGTCTGGGGACCACCAGTGGTCCTAGAGGTGGTCCCCAGCTAAATGATGTGGAGTTGGTAACCAAATGGACCCTTATAGATCCATAACTCTTGAGAGCGTAAAATGAAAACATTTGGTTTCATTTTACGCTCTCAAGAGTTAAACGATTAAATGATCATGTATGTTTTACCTATTTTATGAGATGAAAATCCTTTTGTCAATTACATTATTGGCTCATAGCAAATGGAACATGTCTGCAAATAAAGCGAACATTTTAACCTTTGCTCTAGCAATGGCAGGTTCCTGGCACACAATATATTTTGAGATGGGTGTTCCGCAGCCAAATAGACTGGGCCCCTGATTCAGCCCGGGAAAAGGAGTTGGAGAGGCCCTCATTGCGCACGGACAACTTTTTTGCCTTCCGGACGCGCCGTGAGGCCCCAACTACTAACTGATTAGAAGTTACTGTGATTTTAGGTCTCATCGTTTTTCTGGTATAAAGAGTCTAATGAGTGCTATAGAGAGAGATCTCTAAATAGCGCTACTGCTACTCAAATATTGGCTATTTCAGATGATGAGAGACAAGCCAGTGGGCCAATTACATGAGTTATATTTATTTTGTGGGCCGGCCATTTTTTTGTAATGGCCGGCCTGGACCGGCCGGGAATGGACCGGCCGTTCGGGAGTTGTCCCGCTTTTCCCAATGGCCAGCACGTCCCTGAGACACACACGTCATTTTGGGGATACTTGACACGAAAACAAATTCTCTCCAGTTTCCTCATCAAGCCCTCCATCTCCATAGCGGCACGCATCAGGCCTATCAGGCCTCGAAAAACAGCACTTGACGGTGGCAGCCAGAGTGACTGTAATGATAGGAGCGCTCCCATTATGTTGTTAAGAGGTAACGCTACTTAGGGATGGACAATGGACAAGCAATCCAGACAGATTAATCAGCGCGCTTGTGTGTGTGTGTGCGTGCGTGCGTGTGCGTGTGTGTGTGTGTGTGTGTGTGTGTGTGTGTGTGTGTGTGTGTGTGTGTGTGTGTGTGTGTGTGTGTGTGTGTGTGTGTGTGTGTGTGTGTGTGTGTGTGTGTGTGTGTGTGCATGTGTGTGCGCGTGTGCATGTCGTGTGTAAAATATGACAAGTGCCAGGGACTGACCGTTTAGAAAATGTCTGACAATTGTGTGCTATTTATCTGGCCTAATTGTGAATATTTGTCTCGGTGAGAGCGGCTTACCATATTACCATGGTAATCCCCAATTACTGGCACAAGACGCACTTCATGTGTGAGCCGCACGCGCACACTCATGTATGTACTCACTTACTCTCACACGTGCACGCGCATGAGTAAGACGCACACACACACACACACACACACAGAAACAAACAGTACACAAACACAGGCAGGCGAGGTGTGCTATATTTTTTCATGCTTGTGTGGAGAGAGGAGCCAATTAGCCATCTTCCAGATGCCGCTGCTAATCCCTGCTCTGGAGGGTGGTGTGCACGTGCACACATGCATGTACGTGCACACATATACACACAAACATATGCGCATGCACGCTCATGCGTTGACATACTGTGCATGCCGATATACAGAGACACACAGACACAGGTATGTGCTAAGAGTAGAGACACATGTGTGCGAACGCACGCGCACACGCATGCACGCACACACCTGTCTACTAAAGTGAGCAACAATACACATAGTGTGCAAATCGCACACTTGCATGTAATGATCGACAGTGTATGAAAAGTCATGCATAAATTAACACAAACGTGCACAAATGAACACAGACACGTATGCAGCCGTCTCCATGCGATGGCATGCATGAGGCGCATTTCACCACTCTACACCTGAACAGCTTAATGACAAAGCTCAGTAAAAACATGAAAATAAAATAATGATTTGAAATTAAAACTGTAATGACTATTACAAAAGTGTGCTCCTCGGAGTGCAGATCTCCGCCAGGCCTGGTTTCAATGCCGACCATGGGCCTGCACATTTTATAGGTAGCCTAGCCCTAAGCCATAGCCAATTGGAATGGAATCTGAAATACATCGACAGATACTTCTTGATCATTATGACTACAGAGTACCGATTTACGTGTGTCTTCGACCACATCCGTAGGAGTAGTAGCATGGCCTGTATGGGCAATCACGGCTTGATCCAAGGAAAAAGGAAAAAGGAAAATGTGAAAAAAGTACAGCTCTTGAGAAAATGTACATAAGTCACTTTCCACCATTGATAGTTACCACATGATGTATTTGATTCCCATCTGATCAGCCTTGCTATAGTGTCCCCCACCTCCCCAAGCCCCCCAACCCCCACACCCTCCCCATCCCGGAGATGGTCCTGGAATGCGTGTGTTGTGGAGAAAAAGAATTCGAAGAACAAAGTAAAAACTGCCACATGGGCTGCAACTAAGATCAAAATGGAACAGATGTTATATGCTAATGCGAGCTGTCCATCAAACCCAGCCCTGTGATTGACGTGCGCCCGGTCATCAAAAAAAGAAAAAAAAGGGAAAAAAAGAAGGGGCCCTTCGCCCACAAGGGCCGCGCATATGCGGGAGAGTTACAGGACACAGGGTCGAAACGAAATAAATAAATAAATAAATAAAACATGCGGTCCTGGGTCATGTGAATCACACGGCGATTAAATGTTAATTTATCTTTTTTTCTTTTTTTTTTTACATATAATATACTTGTTCATGCCGCTGCGGCCCGGCCGCTATTGGAAGCAAGAGTTTGGACTTTCGCACTAACGCCCACGGCTCGGAGGAGCGCGCCCACGCGCGCAGATGATGTGCGAAGACGCGGCTACAAACTAGGAGTGGACAAGCGAATATAATGCAGTGATTCTCACCCTTTCAATTTCGAGGATATTAGACGGGTTTGATGGGCGTTAATCCAAAGACGCACGAATGTAAAGCCAATACATAATAAATAATATAATAATGTGGAATAAAGTGAAATGACAAGAAAAAAAAGTTTTGTACGCGCCAAGGAAAAATAAAGTCTATCCAAGGCCAGTGATGGAAAACGTACTCGCATGTTTTGCTTAAGTAAAAGTATCTTATTCTAGAAATAGTTTGAACGTCTGAAAGGTAAAATGGACTTAAAATCACATTTCACAGCTAAACTTATTCAGAATCCTTTCTTCTTCTTTCGTGTACCTTGATGATTCGGTGGCAACATTTGTTTCACAAGATTATCGTGTTACTTCAAATCCTTTGAAAATAGCAGATCTACAAGCTCACAACGTGTCGCTAAGCATTTTACCAAAAGCTTTCAAAGCTTTGTTGGCTTCACATACACACACAAAACGTAATATTCAAGACCTTTTTGAGTTATGCATTATGGAAGTTTGATTGACAACAGACTATCTAAACAGGCTATGAACCATGAACAGACTAACAGTTTATGGCATTATTACTATCGGTGTTGTATATTTCAGTGTCGATGCTGCCCTTTGTTTATGTGGATGCACTAAACAACATTCCTTTGTATGTTTCATACAGCGACAAATACACATTTTATCTTATCTTGAAGATTGGGAACACTAAACAATCATGACTGTAATTTCTTACTTTCCACCACTGACTAAGGCCAGGAACCAGCTGAAATCCCTAAGTGAATCAGTCAGTATTTCTAACTCCTATGTGTGCAAATCAACATCAGCTGCAAGTGCAAATTGCTGGGCTATAAAAAGGTGTTTTTGTTACCAAGCTGTCACACGAGAAACATCTCATGATGGGTAAAAGCTAAGAGCACTGTCAAGACATTCACCCCCCTCTATACTGTAGCTTGAAATGTCCATCTAGGCCAACGTTTACACGGTAACGATCGGAACAGAAAGAGACAAGGTGTGCCGTTGCGTTCTCACATTTTATTGTGTGTTTCAGGGACGTGCAGAGAATGTTAGAGAGGCAGAGCCTGACATTTCTAAAAGGACCTTTGGTGAAACTATTGAAAATAGCAGACCTCCAAGCTCACAACGCGTTGCGCTGCGACACGGTTGTGAGCTTGGAGGTCGGCTATTGTCAGTACTTGATACCACACTAAACTAATAAGCATAATCAAGTGAATACTGGAGATGTGGCATACGGAATGGATTTCTACACAGAGAAGGCAATTATTTCGACATAAGATGCATTCAAGTTCAGGAGAGTTTGGGCAAGGCAATTCTTTTGAATGCTGCCTTCAGGTATGGCATGGAAAGAGGGCATTTGCATTTCTCTCCCCATAGTAAAGGGCAGGGGCTCAAGCCCCCTTTGATGTCTATGTGTCTGGTGTGTTTACACGGAAGACGCAACACGTGATTGTAAATGCTGTAGTGTGCATGCCAGGTGGCTAGGTGGCGGTGTGACGCTCTGCCAGCCGCGCATGCGTAGAACCGCTTCCTTTCTACTTCCTATCACAGCTGTTTTGTTTACACCAATGTAATAGCATACGCGACGTGAGCCATGGTGTCACGTGTTTTTCGTTTGTAGAAAACCTTTCTGAAGGCAGGTGCGTGATACAAAACAAACAGGGATCAAGAGGAGAGAAAGGGTCCTACAGAGTAGCTCCCGTAAGTGGCTTTTTTAATTTTTATTTAGGTGTCCGAACCATATTCTAGATACATGCAGTGAATTATTCCAAACCTGTTTTCATTCAAATCTAGAATTTGTATGGCATAACAGCTCATGAATATCAAAAGTGCATAATTTCACACAGTATTACAATATATTACACGACACAACTCAAAACAAGGATTTACAATAGAGAAATGTCAATGTTCTGAAGTCAGAGTTGCTTGAAGTCCAGTGGGAAGTTTCCGTAGTCAGTTATGATTTGGGGTGCTATGACATCTGCACTGCTTTTTTTTACACAATATTATGTACTGTATATATTTTTTTAGATGGATGTGTGTTTGTATGACTGAATGTGTGCTTAGCTTAAATGTGTTGTAAAAAGAATATAACGAAGGGCAGAATATACTGTGTGTGTGTGTGTGTGTGTGTGTGTGTGTGTGCGTGTGCGTGTGCGAGACTGTGCGTGTGCGTGCGTGTGTGCGACTGTGCGTGTGTGTGTGTGTGCGTGCGTGCGTGTGTGCGTGTGTGCGTGTGCGTGCGTGTGCGCGTGTGCGTGCGCGCGCGTGCGTGCGTGCGTGCGTGCGTGCGTGCGTGTGCGTGCATGAGTGTGTGTATGTAATATAAAGTAACTGGAATCATTAAAATCCTACAGGTTCTCATCCCTTGTGGTAGCGTCATATGACAGAGTGTATAAATCAACCCATACATATGCACCACACACACACACATGCACACACACACACACACACACACACACGCACACGCACACGCACACACACACACACACACACACACACACACACACACACACACACACACACACACACAGGCACAAACCATTCCATTATAATGACCAGGTATAATGGTCCCCTCACGGCCCCATGCGTTTGGGGGGCCCTGATAGTTTGTCAGTGGAATCACAGCCGGCGCTGCTCATGGGGCCACCGGCACGGAGATGTGTCCTCCTGCTCGTTTATGGGCAAATTATGGAGGCTTACTGCTACACAGTGCACACACACACGCATGCATGCATGCACGCGGCATGCACACACATATTGTATTACTCATAAAAAAATAACATGGACGGAGGGAAAGAAATTGTGAAAATAGCAGATCTACATGCTCGCATGTAGATCAGCTATTTTCACAATTTCTTTCGTTAATACTGTGTATTTGTCAATTTGGCCAATGTTTAATTTGTCATAGAGACATGAAAAAGTTCTTAAATTATCACTTTAGAAATGTGCAGATACCGTCTATACACTTAAACTTTACGTTGGTTTGTTTACTGTTGAATGAGAAAACAATGTTGCACATTAAGTTAATCATCTGGAGAACCCCTAAATCATGTGGGGACCCCCTGGGTGCCCCGACCCACAGTTTGAGAACCACTGCTGTAGTGTGATCAGTAGGGCGTTAACTTACAGATTTCAGAGCCATTCTATAAACGATTGGCACATTGACGGCCATTTAAAATCCGCCACAACAGGACATCTGGGATGGAATGTCTCACTCACCTTCGGAATGTTTATTTTTAATGGACGGAGAGGAGGAGATGATTATAAATAGCTAGTGCTAGCTGCTAGGCTAGTTGTCATTACCTCAGGGAGGACACCACTCATCTCGCTCCTTATTATTTAATACTCAGAGTCAGTGTCCATGTATCCTATTGCAGCATCTCTGAAGTCTCTCTCTCTCTCTCTCTCTCTCTCTCTCTCTCTCTCTCTGTCTGTTTCTCAGTCTCTGTGTGCGTGTGTGTGTGCGTTCTGACACAACTGGACTGCGCAGCACATTGCGTTCACATAAATATATGTCACTGTCAGGCAAAATTCTCGTATCTCCAAGTTTCAAATGTGTATAGGCTACAGGACTGTCACACAAAACTAGTGAAAATAGCCGATCTACAAGCCGATCTACAGGCACACGCACGCACGCACGCACGCACACAGAGAGAGACAGTCATTGCTGGCCAGCAGTTACCACGGTTGCCAACTGCCCCTCTGTGGGCACACAAAGAAGTAAGTGGTATCCGTGTACACACACATGCGTGCACACACACACATGCACGCGCACGCACACACACACACACACACACACACACACACACACACACACACACACACACACACACACACACACACACACACACACACACAGACACAAACAACACACACACACACACACACACACACACACACACACACACACACACACACACACACACACACACACACACACACACACACACACACACACACACACACACACACACACACACACATCACAATCTACACTATAAAATCCTCCTTAATTTGTATGTACAAACAGAAACAAATGGACACACAATGGTAGGCTACATTTGTTTCCATTGCGCACACTGTCAGATTTACAGACCTGTGCGGGTCCATTTGGTTCCCATGTATCAATCTTTCAGCCGAGGAGCCTCTGGAATCCCCTCCAGGGCCCCTAGAGGGTCTCTGGTTCATTTTTTTTACACTCTGAGCTAAATGAACCCTGAGTATTTCTTACTGTGTTCTTGAATTATTTAGTGCATTGATCATATCAATTATGAATGCATTAATATTGAAAACAGCCAGGATGCCATTGTGCTGAATCTTGTCGGTAATATAGGAGGCTAACTTAAAGGACAACTGCATTCTTTTTATGACAAGGGTTCATATTTTAGATTGTAATTAGAGAAAATAAAAGATTTGTGTTAAAATGTTTTAATTTACTGCTTTCTATTGTTTTAGCCATTTTAGCAATTTTGATTGCGTGCGTACACGTGGCTAAATATGTCTTTTTAGACACAACAAAGCCGGTTATTTCTTTATTACTATTAACCCATGAAATATTGCGGTCTATCTTGGTAATGGATTATTGTGTCTAAAAAGACATATTTAGCCACTTGTACGCATGCCCCCACCCACTGAAATTACGTAAAATATCAGCGGGTGACAATAGACTCACTGTTAACTCTTTAACCAAATTAATTAAAACATCGGCTATAGCTGCCCTTGCTAACAAATCAGAACGTTTTCACGTACCTAAGATCGTAAAATATTATGCGCCGTGACGATCCGTGCGCAACGCTCAAAAGACCCACGCAGTTCTCTTTTTGTGGAGGGGTGAGGTGGGATGGTCCCGCCGCAATAATCTGTTGCGCAGTTCCCAAACGTTCCCTCTCACTGCAAACATTCCCTCTAACTGCGACCGCTCACTGTGAATGCAAATGTTCTCTCTCGCTTCGCTTTCACTGCAAACGTTACAGAGAAAGTTCACTGTCAACGATGGTGTCAAGGGCCGAGAACGGCCGACCCACAAGCTCTGATTTTCTCACAGAAGAAATTAGGGCTTTTTTCTTTCAAGCTTGTTCTTTCCCAGCGTGCGAGTCTGAAAATAAAAGCCAGAAATGTGTGCTTTTCTTAGCCTGATCTTTTCTTTTCATCGCATTCCTCCCGTTTCAACCTCTTTGCGCTCTGACCTCCCCCGCTGTTGCCCACCAACACACGTTCCGGCGCTAGGCGGCCCATGGGGGGACGCGGGGGGCCACGGGGGGGGCCCCTGGACGCCCCGCGCTACATTTGGGGAGGGGGAGGGGGGGGGGGGGGCTGTGTGGGTTGCAGGAGGGCGTAGGTGGTGGATGGTTCTCAGCCATTCTCTCCAGGCGATCCCTGCCCTCCCGATCCCTAATGGATCACAGCCAGGCGATGGTGCCTTGCTCTCTCTCTCTCTCTCTCTCTCTCTCTCTCTCCCTCCCTCTCTCCCTCCCTCCCTCGTTGTGTTTTCAACAAACATAACCTTTACACCCGACACAGAGAGAGCGAGGGTTGTGGGGAGGGAATGAAAACAAGGCTTTGCGTTCTTGTCTGACTACACTCTCCATCTCTGCCAGCCCCTCCCTCCCTCCCTCCTTCCCCTCTGCTCTCTACCTCCATCAGTCTTTTCATAATATTTTTTTCCATTTGGGTTTGGGGCGGCTTGTTTTTTCGCCCCGTCCTGCCCTCTCTCTCCTACGTTGTTGTCGGTTTGCCCCCCCCCCCCCCCCCCCCCCAGACCTTGGCACAACACACAACACAACTTCTTCAGGATTGCCGTGGTAAACATCTCCACTCTGTGCTGTCGGCGTCAGCGTTGCACCGACAACACTACCAGGGAGAATTGTCTCCTAAACTACCTCTCTATCCTTCCACCTTTCTGCACGTAGCCCTGATATGAATGGCATTTTTGTACAACGGTGTTGTCTGGCAGAGTTCCAGTTCGTCTGTGTCGGGCAGAAATGTTTTATTATTTAGAGTATGATTTTTTTGATTCCTCCCCACACACATTTCTGTGTTGTCACTGCTGTTGTATCCTATACTGCAGGGTTCCCCATGCAATAGGCGGCCTGCGGGCCATTTGCGGCCCGCGGGGGGCTACTGTCTGGCCCACACCAACCCCAGTAATAATGCTGGTATAAGAGCAGCAACAACACTAGTATATCGTCATTGTCGGGTGTAAATCTCGTATCTCCAAATGTGTACATTCTTTCACAAATCATACAAGGCCGCTGCACAAAAGTAGTGAAAACAGCAGATCTACAAGCACACAACGCCTCGCGGTGCGAGGCGTTGTGTGCTTGTAGATCTGCTGTTTTCACTAGTTTAAGTCATTTTTAAAATGATAAATGCAAAACTAACAGTTTTGGACATACAAGATCTTCACCCGACAACGACGATATCTGAACTGTCGCTGGAGTAGCAGGAACGCCACCGTCGCCCCCTGCAATGTTGTGGCCCTCAGCTTGGTACCCTAGACATAATTTGGCCCTTGGGGAAAACTAATTGGGGAACCCTGCTAGACTCACCTGCCAGTGAGGAGCCCCCACCGGGAGGACGTAGTCTTCCGTCCTACTCCTCCTGCCCCAACACTCCCCCCGCAGTCTGTGGGAGTATGTGCATAATTCATTAATTTGTTAATTAATCAACCTAACTTTGTCATATGACAGCTATATTAACTCTATGTTTTGTAACGTGAAAGTGCTTCAGTTTGTCTGTGGTTTATAAATATTGTTATAAATAAGTGGTCCGTTATTAACCACTTTTTACCAGTGGTTCTCAACCTGTGTGCCAGGGCCCACTGGAGGGCCATGAGGATATTGCAAGTGGGACCCCAACTATAATTGGTAAAGCACTAACTTTTTAAAGAGGTGGTGCCATAGCTTTGTTTATTTTCTGTTTTGTATGTGTCTATGGAGTTAACATTACTCTAATATACCCCCGGGGTGCCTACAATTATGCAAATATGTCTTCTCTGTGCATGTTTTGGTTACTTCCTGAAAGCTGAAAGCCTCTGAGTAAAAAGGCCCAGTTGAAATATTTATTACATAAAGTCTACCCCCTGGTAAACACACTGTGTGTTTGAGCTCGACACTAGTGCTTTTTAGGTTATCATTTAGGGACTTAAAGATGAAAACACGACAAATATCTAGTTTTTAATGCTTTCCAATAATTAGTTAGAGGGGGAGTGGAATTATGACAGATGCTACTGTCATGAAGTCACTCCAATGGTAAACACACTATCTCCACACTAGTGCTTTTTAGGTTATCATCTAGGGTCTTAAAGTCTTTTTTAAATCATCATGATATGAGTTTAGAATTTTAAAATTAATTAGAAAGTAGGATATTGTCGTTGTCGGGTGGAAACCTCGTATCTCCAAGTTTCAAGTGTGTATGTTCTTTCGCAAAGTAAAGCCATGCTTCATCATACAAGGCCATCACACAAAGGTAGTGAAAACAGCAGATCTACAAGCACACAACGCCTCGCGGTGCGAGGCGTTGTGTGCTTGTAGATCGGCTGTTTTCACTAGTGTAAATCATTTTTAAAATGATAAATGCAAAACGAACGGTTTTGGACGTACAAGGTTTTCATCGGACAACGACGATATGTTTCTAGGCTTTGTATTGGCTATACAGAGTGAAGACCCGCCCTCCTAGAAATGGCGGATTTGCACTTGCTTAAAAAAACGCATGCACGCACTCACACACTTACACAGAGCAGAAGTGACCCTGACCGTTCTATTAGTAGCAGATTGGTTGCAGTGTGCTATACCTTACTGCCTGGGCCTTTCAAAACTCATTAATACTTAATTAGACGCAATCCCACAGCTTTCCAAGTGCTTCGAATTTAATAAGACAAATTAGGTCGTTTTAGTTGCACTGAAGAATTGCTAATGATAATAAAGAAGTGGATTACGCCTCCACCAGAGTCCATATACTGTAATGGACGGTTATGGGCGAAATTAATTCCAAAATGATTAGCATGCCGCCATAGACATAAGTCACAGGCTTTACTTATACTATCAGGGAAGGGTCGGAATGTATTTGAGGTCAGTGTTGTAAAGTAACTAAAGCACTCAAGTACTGTACTTGAAAACGATTTAAAGTTTTTTTTACTTTACCGGAGCATTTCCAATTTCCAGTACTTTTACTTTTACTCCACAGCAAATAAATTAAATATGTCCAACAAAACCCATTAGTGAAAACAACAAAGAGACGTAAAATAACTGGTAACATATCGTCGTTGTTGGGTGGAAACCTTGTACTGTATGTCCAAAACCTTACTTTTTTTGGTTATTATTATTTTTATGATTAACGATTTTAAATAGTGAAAATACATTGTGAAAATACATTGCGAGCTGTTGTGTGCTTATAGATCTGCTATTTTCACTATTTTGTCCAACACTTTTCTGATAGATAGATTGATAGATAGCTTTATTGTCATTCAACATAGACACGAGATGCAAGTGAATGAAATTGAGTTTCACTGGCTTACTTGTTGTGTAAAAAGAATGCTAGTCAAGTCACTACTAGTATAAAATACTAAAAACTAAAAACCTAAAAACACTACTAAATAATAAAATCACGGTCAGTTCATGGAGAGACAACAATACTGCACAAAACAGGATTCTTCAACAGCATATAGGAGAAAGGTTAAGGGATATTGCACTTTTACGGGACTATTTTGCTTTTTTAGAGGGGGGAAATAACTCTTGCAAACTCTGTCCGTTCTGCTCCCGATGCTGCAGTATCTCTTGCCAGAAGGCAGCAGACTGAACAGTCCATGATGTGGGTGGGTAGGGTCAGACATGATGTTATTTGCCTTTGTCAGACAGCGATTTTGGGCAATGAAGTAGTTCATCTATGATGAAGTATGGCTCCTACTTTACAAATAAAATGACAAATTTGAGGTTTCTGCCCGACAGTGACGATATAATCTACCTAAAAGTTACTGTACACGAAACAGCTTTGCCATAACATGTTAATCTGTCTGTAGCCAGACAACTATTGCACAATCTCCGAATGCTATATAGAGTCTGGAACGGCAGCTCCCGAACGGCGAGTATCGGAAGTAGCCAGTGCTGCACTGAACTGTAGTCCCATTGGAAACATAACAGAAACACAATAGCTCAGACAAAGTCATTCGAGCGGCCTTTTCTTGTTATGGGTGTATAGTTTAAGAAAACGTTTGAAAACATCATGGAGGTAACACCAATAACACCAGAGAAAGACAAAATAACGCCCCCAGAAATATTGAAAGGAGACTCAACGCTTCCAGACATGTTATTGCTACTGCACTAAGGGAGAGGTTGTGTCAGATCCGCTTTATCTCGCACTCATCGTTTCTATTTCCGTGCCCCAGACTGTTGACGGAAGCATTTCCCAAATCGCGGAGTCAACAGTCTGGCCACGCAAGACTAACAAAATATCTGACATGATTCTTCTTTGTATCTTAAACATTTGGCTAAACTTGTTTTTCGTGAAATCGAAAGTTAAGTTGTTTTGATGGTTGTTCACTTTAATCAAAGCCTAAATAAAACACGCATGCAAACTCTATGTGCGGCAAGTTGCGTAAAAAGGTGTCAAGTCTGCACATTTCATTTTATTTCTTTATTTTGAATTTTGTGGTACGTCTGGTCTGAGGTGTGCTTGATTCCGGCGACAAAATCGATTCCCTCCACCTGAAGCGATCCGCCAGTCCCGCAGACCGAGCTTAATAGGAACATATGGGCTGTCACACTCCATTAAACAAGCGTACGCAATAACAAAGTGACACCCCACTTATACGTGAATGCAACGTGACCCGTGTACACACCACCCTCCCCACGCACACGCACACGCACACGCGCACACGCACACACACACACACACACACACACACACACGCACACACACACGCGCACACACACGCACACACACACAGTGGTGGGAACTGGAAAGTAACTATTTACTGTGCTAAAGTGCTATACTTAAGTGGAATATGAGGTGGATTACTGGATTATTTCCAATGTTCTGTTCTTTTATTTCTACTCCACTACATCTACATGTGAAAATGTCTACCGAGTAGCAAAAAAACTACTTTCTGGCCTTGTTCCAAACAGAAAAGTCGTATTGGATTGCATTAAACAATGTTAAACATCGTTAAACTCACTTCCCCGTTCACTTTGCCACTCGATTTGCCACTCACTTTATGCATGTGCATACCCTCTATTATTGGACAACTTTAATTTTAGATTTCAAATGTTATTACAAAACATACATTGATCACTTCAGCGATGTATCCAAAAAGTATAATAATGAATATTGTGCTTTTATACATTCTATACACACACACGCACGCACGCACGCACGCACGCACGCATGCATACACGCAAACGCACACCCACACGCACACACGCACACACTCATGCCCGTGCGCCATCATCTTACTATACCTGGGAACTACATACAAAACCTAACCCTTAACCCATACATGTATGTATGCTTGATCCGTTATAACCTCACCTCCAGGCAAACCCAGGTTTGTAACCTCAACCCTCAACCCTGCATGCTAGTTGTTTAAACCACCAGGCCTGGAAACATTTAGTTTTAAAGCTGCATTCCAATACTTTCCTTAGACGGGGGAATAAAAGGTTATGTTATGTTAATACAATATATTATAATGTCCTTGTATGGTCCTCATAAAGTACAGGAACATGACGCGCGCGCGCACACACACACACACACACACACACACACACACACACACACACACACACACACACACACACACACACCTACACACACACACACACACACACACACACACACGTATTACTGATATACTTCTATCAACATTTTGGATGACTATTTGTATTTGATTTATTTTATTTTTTTGGCAATTTTGCGCTGATCTACGAGCTCTCCAGCTAGTAGATCTGCTTTTCTCTGCGCTGCGCACGACACCTGGATATTTTCTTAATCGTAAACCTATCCCAAACACATGTTTGTTTAACCATAAAATCATTGTGCTTATGTGAGAAGCAGGAAAATGGTCCTCACAGCAATAATGTTTATTTCTTACATTTTACTGTACTTCATTCAGGCCTTGCAAGTATACCATGGCACACACGCACACACACACACACACACACACACACACACACACACACACACACACACACACACACACACACACGCACACGAGAACACGCACGCACACGCACACAGCCTGAGGCCACGAATTCCTTCGCTCCCTCCCTGAGTTTCCCCTGGTGTACGCAGGGTTAAATCATGTGTGATCCCCCCCCCCCCCCCCCCCCCCCCCCCACTAACTGCCCCGGGCCGAACACATGGCTGAAGACCCCCCCCCATCACCCCCCCCCCCCTCCCTTTCACCGCTGCCTCACCTTAAGCCCCATCACTCATGCCTCCGGCAATTTGTTTTCTTTTTAAAATCTAATGTAAGAAAGGTGCATTGTTTCGTTGCGTCCCAAAGGTAATCAACATGTCTTAGTATTCAGCACGAGTGAGTAGTGTGCTCCTCCCCTGGACCACACAGACTGGAGGGAAAAATAATAATAATAAAAATGATATTGATAAATAATGAATACAGCACACACGCCCGCACACATAGTTCAGGAACCCAGAAGACAATAACTTAGTACTCAGTATCCATACACAGCTTTTCCTTTCATTTTTGTATTGTTCTGTCTGTTCGGAGGGGAGTCCTCTTCCTCAATCGGGAACCAATATTTATTGGTTATATTTTTAGCATCTTCATTCATACAGCACTTTCACAGTCAGTGGTGTAAAATAACTAAGTACATTTACTTATGTGGCCCACTTAACTCATACAGTGCCATCCGGCCACAAGGGGTGCTAGAGTGCCAGAAATTTCTCCATTGACCTTCTTTATAGCTTTCGTCGACCCTCTCCCAACTGGCTTGTGTTTTTTCATTCCGGTCAATCCTATGGGTGTCCAGAGGAGGAAGCTAGCTGACACGTAGCCAAAATGCTAACCCATTTAGAAGCCCGATCTAAAGCTATTTCAGCCGCAAAAAACGTTCTCTTTGGGTCGGGGGACACAATCCGGAGAAAATCCTGTCTAAAGATGTGATTTATTATTGGAGTGGGCGGCGCGATTCGGCCGTTAGCGCGAATACGGCCCGTGGATGGCCGAGTCTAAGTCCCGGCCAAGGATGGACGTCTAGACCGGGGCTTCGTTGAGGCCTCCGATAAAATAATTCATTTTATTAAATATCCCGGACATGTTCGGGATAGGCACCCTGGAATATGTCGCGCCGCCTACAATGAACATTTGGTGAACATTGGGGGGGGTCTAAACTTTATTTTAAACCATTTTCAATGGAATAAATCGTCGGAGCATCTAGCGTCTCTCGTTGGTGAGCGCTGGGCGAGCCGGGACCACCCACGTTGCTCCAAGCAGCTCGGGGTAAGTAAAATAGCAAATAAAAAATTGTTTTTGATCCCGAATATCCCGAACTAGTTCAGCATAGGCACTAAAAGGGTTAAGGACACTTTTGAGTTATTTGTACTTCACTTGAGTAATTCTAATTTTCAATACTTTTACTCCTACTATACCATATCTCGGATCAAATATTGTACTTTTACTCCACTACAATTATTTGAAAACTTTGTTACTAGTTATATGTTTGACAGGGGAGCGTTTCCCCAGTAGGACATAGCGCATGGAAGGCTGGCCAGGGGGAGGCAGTATAGAGACCAGGATTACTGCATGTTTTTTTGTGAGGGTACCTACCCTAGGAGACACAGGGAGAACATGCAAACTCCACACAGAAAGGCCCTGTCACCAACCCAACCTATAGGGTATGGGCACTCCTTGTTTCTATTAGACTGAAGCACATTCAACCTTGCCAACTACAGCGTATTACCTTCACTGTGGGGGGGAGGCGTGTTGCGGTGCGACGGTGTCCCCAGTGACTTTCCCCTGCGTGTGTACGAGGTGTCCCCCACCCCACCCCGCCCCGCCTGCAGAGAGTCACTCCTTCCAGGAAATCCGTTGGTAGTGTCAGGCTCAGCCGCATTCTGTGTCCCGCTGGGAGCCGCGGCACAAATTCGCAGTGGTGGAAGAAAGTACTTACATTTCTTACTTAAGTATCAACTTAGACTGCCATAGCGTTGCCATAACTAATGTAGATTAACTGAGAAAAAGCCTGAAACCCCCCCCCCCCCTTTTTTTTTGCACGTGGCGTGTGCACATTGTGGACATCTTAGGCATCCCATGTGTTAAGTATAATTATCGATACTGCAATGTGGAAACACTCTGTTACACGTACAAGTCCGGAATAAAAAAAATACTTGAGTCAAAGTACAAAAAGTATGGCAACCAGATGATATAAAATGTTCAACAATATTTTGAACCGATCTACAATCTTGTGAGCTTGTAGATTGTCTATTTTCATATCACCGAAGAAAAAAGTGTCGCTGGCTTATCAAAGTAAGTAAAAACTGTTCACAATATAATCATTTTATTAACTTATTGCTCATCTAATGCTCTGCTGAATATGCTATCCTAATTCATTGCAAAATCATGTTCCATCCGAAGTTCAGCCTGCCTATTATAGCTGAAGAGGGAGATTCTTGACTTGGGGCATAATTTACCTTGAGAGAGTGGGCGGGGTTTATGGGCGACAACAGGAAGTAGGGACCAACCAGTGTTCTCTGTGTGTGTGTGTGTGTGTGTGTGTGTGTGTGTGTGTGTGTGTGTGTGTGTGTGTGTGTGTGTGTGTGTGTGTGTGTGTGTGTGTGTGTGTGTGTGTGTGTGTGTGTGTGTGTTTTATCCATTTGTTAATGGATAAACAGGATAGGCTGTTCATCATGGAATATTTTGTCAACTCATTATTGGACAGTGAATGGAGAATGATGTTTGGACGTGAGCTGACATGGTGAGTTGCCTAAGCCTTGATCACACAGAAAAGTAGTTTGCCAGCTGAGCCATATTACTTATAATCATCTGTTTTTGCCTAACCTAACCCGCACGTGACTGCGCGTCATGGGGAGGGAGAGGCGCCCGTGATATAGGCCAAAAATAAAAATAAAACGTCCCAAAACAGCAGAAAACCGCAAATATCACGTGTGCACGTGTGAGGAGGGGGGGGCACTGCTGGTTTGCCCAGGGTGCCATATAGCCTAGGACCGCTAAAAGTATCATCTGAGTACCGGCCTAGTAGTCCAATCACAGGCTACTATGGGCCAGGAGTCCCACCCAAACTTCTATGTTCGGTTTGCACCAGTTGTGGTGGGCCCATCTGGGCCAGGATGCCAGGGCCAAATGTACGACCCAGTCCAGCCCTGGATGATGGTGTGTAAAAAAATAACATCTAAAATCTAAAGTCTTTTCCACTGACATATTTGTCCATGAACGGACATTGATGACCCCTGACCCTTACACTGTGGTATTGCTACTTTTCCTAAGCCTGAATGGGATCAGTAGCATTTCGGGGTTATGATCCGGTCAGGAGCGGAAACAACCTACAGAACATGTACGTCATGTTGTAGTCATCAGACGGACTACAATTTGGCCGGTACTATCAAACCGATTATGTATTTTATGTAAAAAAAAACAATAAAAAAAGATATAAAAAATTAAAATAAATAAAACCGAAACAGTTTTAACCCAAAATAATTCCCCGCGCTCAAGGGCATAATTTTAGGGCCTACCCAATAAAACCCTTGATGCAGCGTAGTTTTGCTTATTCTTTTGTTTGGTATATCCATCTTTTAGTCCAACTCGCAGCGACTGGTAAGACTGCACTTCTCGAGCATTTAAATTGGGGATGGTGAAACAAACAGGGGGGACCAAAACAAAGCGACGCTGCTTCTTCTGCCTGTTGCCGGGTTAGGCCACACCTATACCGGATCACACAGCCGCTTAAAACCAATACCAGGCTTTAATTTCGTGGAAAGCCTGGTGACGTGAGGTTACTTATACTTTTCCTTAAGTCAAAAATCATGGAGCACTTCTGTTAGAAACCACAAGCCGACAGAGAGGAAGATGCTCTGCCATGCCATGTGGAGGAACCGAACGGCACGACTCTCTTCCGCCAGGGTTTCTCTTTGTCCCGCAACGGCACAATTAAAAGATTCATGTCTCCTGAGCACACTGAGCCATAGTGCCGTGACATTATACCGGTACAGCAAATGACCATCAAACATTTAACATCCTCATGAATTGTAAATGGAACTATAATAGTATCCCGAGTCACAGTCGAAAATGGTGAAGTCAAGCGACGAGCCGTATCGTCAAACAAAGTGGTTTGGGTGGTACTGTTGCGCGAGCCCCTCGTAGCGCTAGCTGGCTGGCTGCACGGGGGAGCTGGCATGGCAAAGCCTGGAGTTGATGGAATACTTGGGAGGTTTTGGGGGGGATGGTATGGAGTCTGTGTGTTATGAGAGAGATGAGAGAGAGAGATTAATCATTTATCACTGTATGGCTAGAATAATGAAGGATATACATATATTAAAATATGATATACACAATAGAATGATTTGGACACTAGCGTAGTCTGTGTGTGTGTGTGTGTGTGTGTGTGTGTGTGTGTGTGTGTGTGTGTGTGTGTGTGTGTGTGTGTGTGTGTGTGTGTGTGTGTGTGTGTGTGTGTGTGTGTGTGTGTGTGTGTGTGTGTGTGTTTTCAAGGTTCTAGGCTCTAGTTAAAGGTTCTAGTTTCAAGGCTCTTTATTGTTACATGTTACACATTATGTAAGAGTATAAGGGGATTGCCCATAAATCCAGGTTCATTAGTCCGAACTTAGTTTGGGTTACTGAGGTTAGGGTTAGGGTTAGAGTTAGGAATAGTATTCTTAACAAATTCGGACTAATGAACCTTTCGGACTAATGAACCTTCGGACTAATGAACCTTCGGAGCAATGCCATGGCACCCAGTATAACAGACATTTTATGTACAAACGCTTGCATGCAAAACCATCAGCATTTATCACCAGCTGCCGAAGTACAATTTATATACTGTACATACAGTATGCACAGTAACAGTTGAGGTAGAGCATTGGTTCTCAAAGTGGGGTCCGGTGACCACCAGTGGTCCTTGAGGGGGTTCCAGGGGGTATGCAGGAAAATGTGTTACAGTATCACAATAATTTTAAACGCTTTATCCATTCACATGTTGGATATTCAAATATAGCAGATCTACAAGCTCACAGCGTGTCACTTTGTGCCACGCTGCAAGCTTGTACATCTACTATTTACAGTATGAATATTTGTTTTTGAAAAATCTTGTTTCAAAACGTGCTTCAAGCATTTTTGAATCATTCTGTTGTATTTTTACGTGAGAATGTAATCTGGATTTTCTTTTTGAAAATCTTTGAATATATATATTTTTAAAGCAAATCTATTAACTCAAATCTTTATCCCCTGTCCAAATTATTTTCAGATGGAGGGGGGTCCGCGGCCAAATACATATCAACTTGGGGGTCCTTGAGCTGAAGGAGTTTGAGAACCACCGAGGCAGAGAAACAGTGTGTGTGTCCTTCAACTGTCCTTGTCGCCACAAGTCTTCATCAGTGGTGTAAAGTAAGTACTGTACTTAAGTACAATTTTGAGGTATTGTACTTTACTTGCATTTGTATTGCATTTCCGATTTCCAATACTTTTACTTCTACTCCACAAGGCTACATCTTTACTTACAGTTACTTTGAAAACATACATTAACCCTCTAAGGCCCACGGTTGTAATATTACAACGTTTGTATTTTATCCAAAAAAAGGTTTAAATTATTTTATTTTAGCTCCCCCTACCACCTAAACACCACCATTGGATTCTATTGTTTAGTATTACAATGCCATTGGCCACAATATTTGCATATAAATACCCCCCACAGGGGCTGACATTCACACCCGCCACACCCGCTGAAATTCCAGAGTTTTGACGAACAACAACTCACTTTTTCATGGAAGCTATACCTCACAAAAACATAAGTAAAATGCCTGTACTATTTTTTTTGGTGATCATTAGAATGTCTAGAACATGTACATATGTTATTATTGTGAAAAATATCCCCCATATGTAAATTAGAGCATGATTTATGATTTTTGATTTATGGCTATAAAATCTTACAAAAACATTTTTTTGAAAAGAACATTACATTTTCCTCTTAACTCATTTTGTGCCCGCGATTTTCGGTCGCAATGATGTCCAGAGTGCCTCCCGCAGGCTCCGTCCACTTGCACTCTCTTATTTTGAAGGCCCAGAAGTGCACCGCGTGATCACTTCCGGTCTGACGTCATCGGGTCGTGCGCCGTTACCGATCGTTGTTTACGTGGTGCCATGCTGGATTGCGTTGGAGCTTTTATACATGTGTTATATAAGCGAGCATCTGCCTCCATCTTCGCTTCTAAAGTGTAGTTTTGAGATAATGGACATTAAAGATGAGATCCCCCGTCCACCTCAATGTTATGGGATGACTATTGTGTGCTCGTGGAGCCGTGATGATGACAAATCAGCGCGGATTTTCGTCTCCGGACATCCGGCCATTCTACTCGGTAATGTACTCAACGTTACAGTAATTTATTACTTTTCGCGCGACATCACGCATTCGGCACTGTAAGTACTCGAGTACTTATCGCGTGACATCACGCAAACGGCACAGAATGAGTTAATAGGACTCCTACAACACCATCTGATTTTTTTCAATTTTTTATTTCAAGTATTTCTTAATGCGGGCCTTAGAGGGTTAAACGCTTCAACCCTATATGCATTTCTGCCATTTGAAAATAGCAGATCTAAAAGCTCACAATGCGCGTGAGCTTGTAGATCTGCTATTTTGAAAAAAAGATTTGTATACAATTGAAAACCTGTGAAATGGGACATTTTAAGCCTAATGACTATTTTCTGCTTTTGGTACTTTAAGTAGGCCTACATGTTGATACCAATACTTTTGTACTTTTGCTCAAGAAAATGTTGAATTCCTGACATCTACTTGTACCAGAGCATTCCCTACAGTACATTGCAGCAATGATACTTTTACTTAAGTAAGAAATGGGAGCTTCTTTTCTCTTCCCACTACCGGCCGGTCGTCACCCTCTTCTGTAGCATCCGTCCTCACGTCTCTTCCCATCATCCTCACCGTGAAGTATTCATGAACACAACGCTGTCTCTCCCTCCCTCCCTCCCTCCCTCCCTCTCTCTCTCTCTCTCTCTCTCTCCCACCCCTCTCTCTCTCTCTCTCCTCTTCCTCTTCATCATCTTCCTCTTCCTCCTCCCATGACAACAAGTCTCTTCAAGCTCTGAGAGCACACAGTACACCCACACGCACGGGCACACACACACGCCGATAAAAGAAGAAAAGGGATAAATCAAAACAAAAGCTTTATTTGCCCAGGCTTTTGTCTTAGTTAAAATTTCAATAGGCTTGTTTCCACTTATGTGAGCTATACTGTACGCCGCCCCCCTCTCCCCCCATGTCCCTGTCCCTGTCCCTGTTACCCCCCCATCCCATCCTACCCCAACGGCACTCCTTAATGTGCACTTAGTATGCAAGGGGCCGGGGTCTGCATTAAAATGCTAAGTGCGTTCTGGGGGGGAAAGGGGGGGCGGGGGGGGTTTCTGTGCTGTAAACATGCGACCGTGATTTGCACCGACCGGGCCGGAGCAAAGCGGAGACCAAGCATCTTTTTGCCTTTCGTTCCCCTCTCTCTCTCTCTCTCTCTCTCTCTCTCTCTCCTCCTCTCTCTCTCTCTCTCTCTCTCTCTCTCTTTCTCTCTCTCCCTCTCTCTCTCTCTCTCACCCCCACCTTCCCCCACTCTGTCTGTATGATGTTGTCTCAATCCCGGAGATCTCGGGTGCCCGGAGATCGGGAGGAAAGCCTAGGAGCGGAACTGAAGTGAACACGACATGGGGATGAGGGGAAGGCTTCTGAATTATGCAACTCGGAACAGAAAGGCATTGTTACACTCTCCCATCCGCAGTTAATCTCTCCATCCATCCATCTCTCTCTCTGTATCTCTCTGTGTCTCTCTGTGTCTCTCTGTCTCTCTCCGCTCTCTCTCTCTCCCCGTCGTGTTCTCTGTAAGTGTCTTTCCCCTACCTTGCATCTTTCATTTATTCACGGTGGCTGTCTTGTCTAGTCGAGTGCGTCTCGTCCCATGTGAGCCGGGGAGATGATGGGAGAAGGGAGGAAGGCATGGGGCCCGCCCGCCTGCTCCTCGGGTTGTTCTGTGTGACGCTAACAGGACAGGAGAGCAGCCATTTAGGCAACACAAAGCGTTTGCTTTGCTGTGATTTATTGAAAACACGGTGTCGGTTTGAACGACGAACGCAACGTTTCCTCCCCCGCCATGCTCACTGAGGCTGCCATCGCACTCTACTGACGAAGAAGATCATATTATCATGATTGATTATGTGATGTTATTAGTGATTATATTTAATATCAAGTTCTTTATCGTCACTGTCGGGCAGAAACCTCGTATCTCCAAGTTTCAAATTTGTAATTCTTTTTGTTGCAAAGTAAAGCACTGCTTCATCACACAAGGCCGTCGCACAAAAGTAGTGAAAACAGACGATATACAGGCACACAACGCCTCGCACCTAAATCATTTAAAAAATATATAAATACAAAATAAACGGTTTTGGACGTTCAAGGTTTCCACCCGACAACAACGTTATGAAACATAATGATACTGATACTTGATAGTGAGGAGTCGCGAGGCCTTCACCAGGCAGCTATTGTTTTGGTGAAGCCTATATCTTGTTATGGTACAGCTCGTCCCAGAGGCCTTGGAGCCACGTTGCATGTATACACAAATTGGTCTGTCCATGTTGATGACATGACTTTAGAGATAATGTGTACCGCTTTGTGTGATTTTAGGGCAAAATCTGTAGGAGCAGTGTCCAAAGAATCGGCCTCATGGTGGCGCTAGAAGAGGGCCATGCCATGAGTGTTAATGTATTTCTGACCATGATATCATGTACATAAACATGACCACCACCACCACCTAATACACTGTCTTCATGTGTCCACTTTGCCTCATTGATTATTGATTGATCAGAATTCCACAACAGTATTTCTACATCGCTGCATTACTGTATGTACTGGAACTTTCCTGTTTCCTGTTAGAACCCCAGTTTCCTGCGCAAGTGCTGGCATTTAGTTTTACCATTGAGCTCATATAGAGCCTGCATGCTGCTTGCTCAGGGGAGAAATTAAATCTTGACCATCAGGTCAAAATGCATATCAGATCCTATATGTGAGGCATGACCTTTGACACAATCTAAATGTACATTTCTCAACGGAAAGTCTGGGGTTTTCAAAGTGGGTGACAGAGCACCCTGGGGTGCCGTGACGGCAGTCCAGGGGTGCCGCGAGATCATTTGATAATATTTGGAATTTATTTGGACAATTAAAAACAACCATTTAGGATAATTTCAAACTTAAATTTTTAAGTTTTAGTCGGTTCTCACCAACATAGCCATTATCTCAATGTTTTCCTAGCTAAAATTTGCCATACATATAAGGTGCTAGGAGTGAAAAGGCACCCCTACATTCATTAAGATAATATATTGGTGCCTCGGATGACATTTTTATTTGTAGGGGTGCCCAAAAAAGTTTGTGAATCCCTGGTATAAGTTATATTGTATTAAAGTACTCGACATACATACAAAATAAAAATCAGTTCATAAAAATACAATGAAAACGCTAGTGCCGCTACGTAAAAGTCTGACCTTCAATATTGAATTGCATAAAAGTACAAAAGCAATGGCATCAAAATATTCTTAAAGTAGCAAAAAGTAAAACTTTAATATTATTATGCAGACCTCTATTCAGAAGATTGACTTCCATTATTCTAAATAGAGGTGTCACCTAACCCTAACCTAAACCCAAACCCTAACCTCAGTGGGGGTATTTCTGAATAGGGGCGTTTCTAAGTAGGGGTGTTTCTGAATATAGGGCTGCCCCCGCAGAATGCATGTCCCCTTTCACAAGTATTTTCTAAATCAGTGTTTCTCAAAGTGGATTCCATATAGACTCTGTGGGATCCTTTAGGGGGTCTAAATTGACCCATACAAGTCTGTACCTCTGACAGTGTACACATACGGGTCCATTTGGTTCCATTTGTCCACCGTCAGAGTTACAGGGAGACCTTGAAATAGTAAAAGTTTGAGAAACACTGTTCCATAAATCACAGCATGCATAACATTACTTTCCCACCTCTGCCGCTCGCCGAGGCTGCCGTGCCCGTCCCTCTCTGAAGCCTGAACGCCACTTGGATATTCTGAACCCAAAATAGACGATCTTGTAGATCAGCTTAACTCCGATGCCCGACATGGCGAGCAACCAAGTGCAAATCAGGCATAACCCTCCCCCTCCCTCCCTCTGTTCCTCCCCTTCCTCCCCCTCCCCTCCCCTGTTGCATCTCCAGGCCCCCGCTTGGAGTTCACGCGTGAATAACATGCCTCGATGAACAAATCTAAAGGCTTTTTATTTTAATTTTTTTATGTTTCCATCTTCACCTTTTTCCACAGCAAAAGGGGGGTTCACAATTATTAAACCACCGGGGACCCCGGGAAAAATAGAGCGAGATGGCAAAAAAAAGTCTGTAAATGAAGACGTGAGAAAATATATAAATAAATATAAGAATGTTAAGTTAAGGTACACTGTCGGTTCGCTTTGTTGAAAGGAAGTTTAAAAATGTCAAAGACCATATCATAGATTGACTTTCAAGCCCACAGGTACCTCATCCCGCCCCGGGCGCGAACACAGCATCACGTTGTGAAGATCGATATCATCCCCCCCTCCCGTACCTTTCCGGGTGAGGTGCGTGCCTCCAGAAATCAATTAGTCATTAGAGTGTATCATGAAGCCGGCGTAGCGTGCACGGCACAGACCCTGCCAGCGGGGCCGCTTGTGGCGAAAATGTGAACGAATCAGGTCTAGGAAAACGAGCCCGAAAGAGCTGACTATAATTATATACTGTACAGTTGTTGTCGGGTGAAAACCTATACCAGGGGTCTTCAACGTTTTCAGGCCATGGACCCCTTGGTTGAGAGAGAGATGAAGCACTGACCCCCACAACCTTTTAATGGATTCCATATAGTTTCATCGTTTGACAGCACAATCATCAGTGTATTTTGGATTCATGTCAATGTGTGTTTTCAGATATTTAACCACTTGAACCGTCAATACTTTATAAACTTGACATTTCACTATGTACTTAGTCTGCTCTTTTTCCCCTCTACACCAAACCTCGTGAGGCGTTGTGAGCTTGCAGATCTGCTATTTTTGGCTAAAGTTCACCGAATATGGACACTAGGGTTAAAGTGGTTAACACATCTGCTGCCTCTTAATCTGAAGGTTGCTTGGTGCCTCGGCGCCACGTCGTTTCCTCCGTCGGCCGCCGCTATTATTTTGAAGGGCCGGAAGGGGGTTGTTTTTGTTTTTTTGGATTATCACTTGACGGCAACGATTACGTCATCTAGTCACATGACAGTGTGCGACAAGAAGATGAAGATGGCTGCGCCCTGCCTTTTGCCTTGTTTACATTTAGATCTGCTGCAAAATGTCTCAAAATGGCTATTTTGTTTAAATGAAGTTTCTTTATGGGCCTCGCCATTGACTTAACATTGAGGAGCTTCACTTCGCGTGCACGCCCAACGTGCGTTGTAAACAAATCGCCGACATTACCGATGCGAGCGGGACCGGAGCGACATTAAGTAAGTAATAATATCTTTACTGTATATACAGTAAGATTCACAGTCCTCACCGTCAACGGCGCCATGGTATTAACCCTTTCAATGACAATCCTCACCGTCAACGGCGGCGAAAAAGTTAATATGAAAAAGGAGAAAAAAAGTTTCTATCACACAAAGATTTGGAGGACGCCCTTTAGTAACTCTGAGGACCCCCTAGGGGTCCCGGACCTATACCTCTACCGATAATTTACAAGTGACTTTACAGAAGAAAAAAAACACACCAATTGTGGCAACACTGGCCGCGTGCGGCCGCTGATCAGCGAGTGCCGTGGACACGCCACGAGCACGCAGAGAGCCCTGAGAGACCTCTTCGATTTGAGGATGGGTTTTGATGTGTGTGTGAGAGAGAGAGAGAGTCTTAGGATGTTGTGTTATACTGTAGGCATGAGGAGAACACGCACACTCCACCTGACTGAGCACAGAAAGAGAACACACTGCTGAATGAACCTCATGACATGAACCGGATCAGTGCCATTTTTGGGGTTTTCGGGGAATAGTTTTTGCAGTTTATACGTCACTTGGAGTCATCGGGGTGGCCGGAAACACTGGTACCGTGCAGGCTTAACATTTGTATAATAATTTTGTTTCTTTTAGTATAATATTCTTTTAGTATGCTTTTATATAAACCAGAGAACGAATACCAGGCTTTCTTCCATGCAGGAAAGTCTGGTGATTACCTGAACCGTAGCATTCTGCCTCCGGGGCGTATACGATAACCGGGGGGGAAAGAACAATGCAAAACATACTGTAGGTGAACATCAGGGCGAAAATAGTCGATCCAAACTCCTCCTCAGACGGCTGCACGCCTGCACGGTTCACAATATTGTATTTTTGAGCCCCCATCCATTCAATGCCTTATAAAGCAACAGTAGTGTTTTAACATATAGGGTTTAAGTGATACTTTTGCTTTGAAAGTCAACACAATGCAATTCCCACGCCGTACAGTATGTTAGCCTATAATCTGTAGCATTAAAACAGTTACTGTCTGATCATCCATATCAGAAGAAACTGCTGTTACATATTCCCCCCCACCCACACCTTCTCTCCCCTCCTTTTGGCAAATTGTGTGTGACGTCTCGTGTGTACACATCGTGCCCGGTCACGCAAAAAAAATAAAGTCATGAATATTTAAGAGACATGCAAATGAGAGTGCAACGACGAACAGGGCTTTTAGCTGGAAATTTAATTACAAGTGCAAGTCCCTCGCAAATGAGTTTACTTTTCATCTCTCTCTCTCTCTCTCTCTCTCTCTCTCTCTCTCTCTCTCCCACTTTGCATGCCCCCCCCCCCCCCCCCCCCTGCAAGCCATTATGCAGGCCCCATGTCATGCATTCAGAATCTCTGGTGTGACAGCGCAAGAGGGGAGATTAAAAAAGAAAGAACGAAAGAAAAAAAAAGAAAAAAAGCCCTCCTGCCATTTCCTAACGCACGTCTCATATTTTATACAACAAAGAGCCTGTTTGTTTGTCGAGCGGCGAAATAAGAAATAAAGCGAGAGAGGGAGGGGGAGAGAGAGACTGAGAGAGAGAGAGAGGGAGAGAGAGAGAGAGTATACTGTATGACAGGGGTCTTCATCGTGTTCAGGCCAAGGACCCCTTAGTTAAGAGAGAGAGATGAAGCAGGGACCCCTGCAACCTTTTCAGAGATTCCATATAGTTTCATCGTTTGACAGCACGATTATCAGTGTATTTTGGATTCATGTCAATTTGTGTTTTCAGATATTTAACCACATGAACCATCAATAATTAACCAGTAAAGGGCTTTGCACACAGACGTTATTTCACAGAGAGAAAATGGACGATTTTTTTTTTTTTAAAGAAAACAATGATTCTATATGACCTCATGACCGGCTCCGAATTTGCCATGTGGCAGGTGGCTGCGGCAGTGCGTTTTATTATTTTATTTTTTTCGATCGAACCCAGTTCAATTTGTGCGTCTTGTCGCATGCGGTAAATACTCATTGATTCCTTTTATGACTCCTTTTCGGATCCGCAGTGTAAATTCTGCACAGCCTTGCACACCAGATGTACCATTTCAACGCTTCAGTATTTCGTCACATGTCAGGCAGAAACCTCGTATCTCCAAGTTTCAAATTTGTAAGTTTTTTCGTTTTATTTTTTATTTTTTTTCGATCGAACCCAGTTCAATTTGTGCGTCTTGTCGCATGCGGTAAATACTCATTGATTCCTTTTATGACTCCTTTTCGGATCCGCAGTGTAAATTCTGCACAGCCTTGCACACCAAATCCAATGCGTTTTAATCATGCAGCAAACGGTGTGCAAAGCCCGTAAGACTCCCTAAATCGGGAGATAAGCGACCTTTCACTCTGTACTTAGTCTGCTCTTTTTCCCCTCTACACCAAACCTCTTTACCATGGGTTAGGGTTAGGGTGCGAGGCGTTGTGAGCTTGTAGATCTGCTATTTTTGACTAAAGTTCTCAGGATATGGACACTAAGGTTCAAGTGGTTAATATGAAAAAGTAGGAAAAAAAAGATTTGGAGGACTCCCTGGAGTAACTCTGAGGACCCCCTAGGGGTGCCGGACCCCCTGTTGAAGACCCCTGTTATACAGTATGAGATTCAGGCCGCCTTATTCTGTCTGATTCCAATAATTTAAGTCTATTTTCTCTCAGTCTCTCTCTCTCCATATCTACGGGTGCAACAACCGTCTCACCTTGGCCCAGACACGAAGAGAACAGCGAGACCGCCCACTCTCTCTCTCTCTCTCTCTCTCTCTCTCTCTCTCTCTCTCTCTCTCTCTCTCTCTCTCTCTCTCTCTTTGTCCTTTCTTTCCGTTCATTGACTTCTCGTTCCCGGGGTGCTCTTGTCATGCACCCACCTCCCCCCTCCCCCTGTGGCCTACTTTTCTCCGTAGCGGCCTACCTCCTATTCGTAAGATGTGACTCCTCGTTCGTTCATTTACTTTCGTCCTGACCAACGAACGCCAACTTGACCCGCCGGTTCAAGGACTCGCCGTCGTCCAAACTCCCTTTTTAGCAACCTTCCCCCCCTCATTCCTTACTCCACTTAATTGTTTTTTTTTTCCTCTCTCTTTCTCTCGCCGCTTCTTTTATCAACTTTCTTCCGCCGCGCTACAAAACCTTTCTCCGTGAAGTCGGCTGATGCAACGCCCCTCGATCTCGACCCACTCACCACGCACACGCGCGTGTGCGCGCTCATGCACGCCACACACACACACACACACACACACACACACACACACACACACACACACACACACACACACACACACACACACACACATACACATACACACATTATGTGTGCCATTGGCAAATATGCGGATCAATGCGAAACGGAATCTCTTCTGTGCGAACGCGCACATACATATGTGCTGTTTCAACTTCGGTATTTACTGCTCTTTTCCTGAAAATTTCCTGCAAATGCATTTTTTCCGCAGGTTTCTTTCCCATAATGTTTATGGAGAATGGAGCGTATTTTTGCAGAAACTCGCAAATTGGCAAGAAACCACTCCATTCCCATTGAAAAGCTGAATCCACCTTCATAGGTAGATTTAAGCTTCAAAGTCAGAAATGGTTATAAAAATAGCAAAATTAGCTGATCTACAAGCTCAATGTTCTGCAAATACACTGAAAATCCGCTGTCTTGCCAATTGCATGACGTGTGAAGTTTTGAAATGGCACATCTGTATCACACACAAGAATGTGAGATATTTCTCGGCGGTATTCGTTTCCCGATTTGGAGGATGCCGGGCCACCGGCGAAAAAACATAATAAAAACCATTTAAATGAGGAGTGAAGGCGATCCTCCTCACTTCAAGGACCCACCGGTCAATGCTCACCTCCGGCCGGGGTAATTGACCGTGAGAGCCTTTCTGTACGGAGGGTTGAAAGTGACCCTCTAATTCAATCTCTCTCCTCTCCTCTTCTCTCTCTCTCTCTCTCTCTCTCTCTCTCTATCTCTCTCTCTCTCATATTGGAATCAGAATAAGGCGGCCTGAATCTCATGTAGCAGGGCTCTTCAACAGAGATTTCAACAAAGATTTAGAGGACCCCCTGTAGTAACTCTGAGGACCTAGGGGGTCCTCAGAGTTACTACAGTGTGATAGAAACTTTTCCCCCTTTTTTATATGCATGGACTTGAACCCTATAGTCCATATCCCGAGAACTTTAGCCAAAAATTGCCGATCTACAAGCTCACAACGCCTCGCAGCGCGAGGCGTTGTGAGCTTGTAGATCGGCAATTTTTGATAAAGAGGTTTGGTGTAGAGCGGGAAAAGAGCAGACTAAGTACAGAGTGAAAGGTCAAGTTTATTAAGTATTGACGGTTCAAGTGGTTCAATATCTGAAAAAACAAATTGACATGAATCCAAAATACACTGATGATTGTGCTGTCAAACAATGGAACTATATATGTTATCTATGAAAAGGTTGCAGGGGTCCCTGCTTCATCTCTCTCTCTCTCTCTCTCTCTCTCTCTCTCTCTCTCTCTCTCTCTCTCTCAGTGTTAAATCCTGCAGGTCTCAAATGAACAGGGAGACCAAACTGTTTTGCACAATGTTTCAAGGATTGCTTGGCATCTTTAATCAGAACACTTAGTGTTTTGTTGATGTCTGTTGGGGAGTCTCTTTACTGAACAGATGTTTGTCTTTGGTTTTAATTATCTGAAGAAAAGGTAGATTGCTGAACTACCTTTTGGGCAAGCAAAGTTGGCCATTTATCTAAGTATAGGAAAGAACGAAAATGAATGGAGGGCAGAGGTGTGACTGTTTTGTTGCTTTTTAAGAATTTATTCA
>NC_137824.1:20878406-20890906 GCF_963921795.1 Nannobrachium achirus | reverse complement strand
TAAATATTTTTTTCAAGTGTCCAAATACATTCCAAATATTGTCAAATTATCTTGCGGTAACCCAGGGTACCCCATCACCCACTTTGAAAACCCCTGATATATATAATTCCTGCAATGAAGAGACAGCAGTGCAAATTATGACAAGCAACACTGAGAATGAGAATTAAAATGAAAATAACAGAATTAAAACATATGGGATAGAAACTAAACTAATTGAATCTATACTAACTCATTCACAGTTCATGGACCCTGCCTGCAGCTCTCTGGGTCTGGATTCCAGAGCGTTCAAGGGGATCAGCTGATCTAATTTCAGGGTACTTTGCAGATCATTCCACTGCCGAGGGGGGGCTGAAAATACTTCCTTTTTTTTGGCCAGTTTCATTCGGGCTTTTGGGATCAGAAAGCATGAAGCAGTCCTGAGAACGCACAGAGTAAAGTCCAGCACTTACATCAGTGGTTCTCAACCTGTGGGTCGCTACCCCCAGGGGGGGTCCCCATATTATTTTGGGGGGGTCCCCAGATTATTAACATAATGTGAAACATTGTTTTCTCACTCAACAGTAAACAAACCAACATAGGTTTTAAGTGTATAGAGGGTGTCTGCACTAAAGTGACAATTTAAGGACGTTTTAATACCTTTAAAATGACAAATTAAACATTGGCCAAATTCTCAAATATTAGAGGAAAATAGCCGATCTACATGCTCATAACGCCTCGCAGCGCGAGGTGTTCTGAGCATGTAGATCTGCTATTTTCACAATAGAATCGTGTTATACAAAATGTTCTGCCTCAACTCTTAGTGCTCATCAGGGTGAGGGGGGGGGGGGGGGGTCCCCAGTTAAAATAATGACTATTTTGGGGGTCGAGGCCTGAAAAGGTTGAGAATCGCTGCTCAACATTACAAATTCAAAGTTTTACCCATCTAGACCTGAAAAATACAAAAGAAATGTCTTCTAAATCCTAATGGTTTTCTGAAAAAAAAACAACGTATGTTTCTTTATCTGTGGTGCTCAAAGTTTTTAATGTTAAGGACCCCTAGAATTATATGTATTTGACTACGGACCCCCATCTCAAAATAGTTTGTTCCAGGGACCCCCGCCCCCAGAAGCAAAGATCTTTGTTAAAAAATGTTTGTTTTAAAAGAATACATTTTCAAATTCAAATTTAATAGAAGATCTACAAGCTCACTGCGCGGCACTCAGTGCTGTGTCTGAGCTTGTATATCTGCTATTTTTGAATAGCCAAAGTATACAAAAAATTATGGTTAAACTGGTTATGTGACACAGATGCATTCCTGGTCATGGCTTACATACTACATATTGTTGCTGTCGTGCAGAAATTCAGAAAATGTACGCCCGACTTGATCACACAAAAGCATTGTAAGTAGCAGGTGTGTTTGGAACTTTTAGATATGCAATTTCTTTTGCTATTTTGAATTTGAATCCTGAAAAAGTAACAGTTATGGACATCATATTGAGCTTTCAACCCCGGCAGAGATGACAAATACAAATGACTCAGATGCCAAAGCAAGCCCATATGTACACAAATATGAACTGATGTCACATGACATGACCTGTTTTGCTACTGTAGCCTACATTCCTGCTAATATACAAATATATATATATATTTTTTTGGGCTGGGATGCGATTAAAATTTTTAATCTAATTAATTACAGGCTCTGTGATTAATTAATCGCAATTAATCGCATTTTAATCGCACATCGATATTTGACCTGAGAAGCATTTTTTTCAAGTAAAACACATTTTGTTGTACGAGTAAATCAACGAGTGAGTTTTTTAAATCTAAATTTCGCATCGACTGGACCAAGCAAAGTGCTCTGATCGGCTACTTCTCCCTTTGTGTTTGTTGTCTCTTCTTGGTTGGTGCATCGCTATGATCGATATGCCCGAAACTGAAGGTTCTGTGGTGCAAAAACTAAGTGCGATTAAAATGCGTTAATTTTTTTAATCGCGTTAATTTTCTGTAATTAATTAATCGCAATTAATCAGTTAAAGTCCCAGTCTTAATTTTTTTATATAAAATTGGTGTTCTTTGTTCACCTGCTGTATTATTGTCGTCTCAGAATGTATGCCGCAAAACTTAGATTATTACAGCAACTTTTAGACTGTGCTAATTAACACATCAATAAATGTCAATAATCGGATGATCTTGTTCATTTACTTTTTAATTGTGGGAAGCCAAAATCCTAATCACAATTAAAACGTGATTAATTGGGCAGCCCTGGTGTCAGCCTGCCTTTATGGGCAGGAAACTATCTAAAGATAATGATTATGAGTTTTATTTGTGTAGCGCCTTTCAAAACAAAGTTACACAGTGCTGCACAGAGCAAGGTTAAATACAACATACCTGCACAAGATGCACAAAAAAATAAAATAAAAAACAAAAACAAAAAAAGCACATAAAAGAACAAATATCACATGCTTTGGATAAACATTACATAATAAACATTAATGCATTTATTATTGTATGTCTGGCTCACAAAAAGTGTATACAGGCTCAAACTGACTGTTGAAGAGAAGCACTTTTTTGTCCATTATTAAACCAGGGAAAGTTGCTGAGCACAGAGGCTCATTAGCAGCAATGACCCTGCATACAGACACACACAATCATACCTGAGAGCTGACCAGTACAACCACAGTCTCATACTGTTGTACTGGGAGCTGACCAGTACAACCACAGTCTGATACTGTTGTACTGGGAGCTGACCAGTACAACCACAGTCTGATACTGTTGTACTGGGAGCTGACCAGTACAACCACAGTCTCATACTGTTGTACTGGGAGCTGACCAGTACAACCACAGTCTCATACTGTTGTACTGGGAGCTGACCAGTACAACCACAGTCTCATACTGTTGTACTGGGAGCTGACCAGTACAACCACAGTCTGATACTGTTGTACTGGGAGCTGACCAGTACAACCACAGTCTCCAGGGCCGGTTCCTGGCATAAGCAACATAAGCGGACGCTTAGGTCCACAACCAATAAGGGGGCCACATCACAGGAAGAAGATATTTTTTAAACATATTGTTACATTACGTCATGTATCCTCTATCCAAAAAACTAGTGTTATTATTTTAATATGCGCTCCCCTTCCTCCTTCCTCATAATCCCAAACTTCACTCTAGGCCTGGCTGCCTGTACTTGATTCATGAGCAAGTCAATATGCCTCCAAAAAGAACATTTCGATCTGGTGCTACAGATTATTTTAGATGGCCCCTTCCGTTAGTGAGGGGCCACCTAAAATAATCTTGCATAGGGCCACTTTAGTCCTAGAACCGGCACTGACAGTCTCATACTGTTGTACTGGGAGCTGACCGGAATAACCACACTCTAATACTATTGGCCAGGTTCCTCATTTGGGTCATTAGGGGATGGCAATTATGGCCACCCCTTTGGTGTTCACATTTAACCTCAATTTCCGTTATTTTATGCATAATTATTGTCCCAAACCTTCGCTTTCGCAATCGATGCAGATCCATCTACATTTGACACGTGTCATAATTTATATAAACGTTTTATTGTATGCAACCATTTGACCTCTGACCCCGTCTCCGGCGCAGTAAAAGTTCACCCCACCCCCTCTCCTGACCCACCTACACGCCTGGCCAACAGTATCAGACTGTGGTTATACTGGTCAGCTCCCAGGTCTGAACGTATCTGTATGCATGCATGGCGTTGCTGTAAATGAGCCTCACAATATCGTTACACTTTTGTGTGAGCCAGGCGTTAAATAATAAATGGTGCATTAATTTATATAGAGAGGGGCTTTATCCAAAGCGCATTACATTCACCCAGTCACTGACAGCGGAGGAAACCACGCAATGCAAGAGCCTCCGCGCTGCCATGAGGGCCGATGAAGTATAGCTCACAAAATACTGAACTTTTTAAAGGTGACATTTTGTAATGGTATTCAAATTCGAGCAAATCAGGCCAAAAACCTTGCTCAAATATTGTCGTTCTCGGGTGGAAACCTCGTATCTCCAAGTTTAAAATTTGTATGTCCTTACGCAAAGTAAAGCCGTGCTTCGTCGTACAAGGCCGTTGCACAAAAGTAGTGAAAACAGCAGATCTACAAGCACACAACGCCTCGCAACGCGAGGCGTTGTGTGCTTGTAGATCGGCTGTTTTCACTAGTTTAAATCACCCGACAACGACGATATGGAGGTAACTGGTGTGACAGCACAGATGATGGTATAGACAGGCCACGTTAAGTCAAACCGTCATTATTCCCTGTATTGTATTATATTATTATGTAGTATTCTATCTGCTTATTACACGACTTGGTTGAATGCGCGATTCGATCCAATCACGGCATTGAGCTCTCTATTATTCCTCGATAACGGAGACTTTACCCCCGTATCAATCTGTGCTCCTCTGTGTTCGCCGTATCCAACATGGCTGCCTCGTAAACAAACACACACAGATATCATTTGACATGATAAACGGTACGCTAAGGAGTTAGACGAGCCGGCCGCGTTGCGCTAGACGTGCCTGGCATATAATCTTAACGTTCTTTAACTGTAAGCAGTGAAATCCCTTTTTATGACATAATTTAAATTGTTGGATTTTGTGTCAAATTATAGATTTTTGCGTTAAATATCCATGTAACAAGCAGCATAATGAACTGTTGCGGGTCGTTATTGAGAAATAAGCCCCGACAGGGTGATTATACACCACGACGACAAGCGGAGGGGGCTTTATCACCCTGAAGGGGTTTATTTCTCAATAATGGCCAGCTCAACTGTTCATTATCTCTTGCTTAACCTGCGAGACCCGTGGTGACGCATAAACATTGGAGGAATTACGCAGGCTGAACGCTTGTACCTTATTCTACTGGGTTTTTGCTTATGCATCTCTCTATATCAGCCTCTTCCCAGAAGACCTCTCTTTTCTTCCCTTTTTAAAGGTATAGAGTGTGTAAGTGATATTGTTTTAGTTTAGAACAAACACACGTTTGTTTTTTAAAGGCTAAATCTCTCTAGAGTGTTTGTTCGGTAACAGCGGTCTTCCGATTTGTCTCTCCAGCTGTTTAAAGGATTAGTTCACCCCCACAATGACTTTTTTTTTCTATTGATTATTCACACCATGGAGACTTGTGTTCAATAATATATATTTTTTTTCGTCACATTCCTAAGACAATAATTTGATTATAATACATTCACCCCATTGATCCCGGATGGAGACCCAAATGCATTTGGGTCCCCTTCCGGAATCAATGCGGATACATTTAATAAAATATATTTGTTTTGTCTTAGGAATGCGACGAATACAAAAAGATATAATTGAAATCAAGTCTCAATGGCGTGAGTAATCAATCGAAAAAAAATAAAATCATTTTCGGGGTGAACTACGCCTTTCATAACCAGAAAATAAATGTTCATTTCAGTTGCCAATTTCGGCCAATCAGGAGAGATTACCCATTCAATCAGCTTCAAATTGTATAGTTTACCAGTTTCAATTTAGTTTGCTAATTTATTTGTTTTTGCTTTCAATTTCAACTGTTTCATCTGTATCCTGTGTGAGTTCTCTATCTGATTGGATGCAAATAAAAAACACATCCAAATAAAAAAGAAAAGAAAAGAAAAAAGGGCCAAGCCGATCATCATCATAATGCCTATTACGTTATTGCTCCGCCTAAATAATCACGGCACGCAAGCGTGATGCCTGATGCGTCCTCAACTTGCGTGCCGGTGCCCTGCTTACTCTGCTCAGAGCTGGGGGACTTTACCACTGCACCACTCGAGTACCTTGATGGTGAAAGTGTTTCCATAGCGCAGGAGGTCCTGGGCTGTTCCCACGTCCCCTGTCTGGGATGCGTTATTTGGAATCGCACATGAGTTCTGGGCAAACCCCGCCCAAGGAAGCTTTTGATTGGCTGAACTGGAGCTAGGGAGCGCTCCTTTTTGTTCGCTTGGACCGCACAGAGGTGCGACCACCTAAACCCTAAGCCTAACTCTAACCCTAACCTTAACCTCAGTAAAACTATGCCTAACCCTAACCCTAAACCTAAACCTAACCTCAGTAAAACTATGCCTAACCCTAACCCTAACCCTAAACCTAACCTCACTGAAACTAACGCTGGTGAGTAACTAACCTGCCGACGGACATGAAAACAAACAGCTCCAGAACAAATGTGCGATTCCAAATCAGGCATCTGGCGTATGACTCCAGATTCTGGCGCCCAAGAATCGCTCTCTTTTTTTTCCCCTTTACACAAAATCTTTTCACCAAATATTACATTTACATTTTAAGCATTTAGAAGAAGCTCTTAATCTTACAATAAACAAGGTAATACAACAACAGTACATCAACATCAATACATCAAATGCAAATAAATAGTAGGCTAATCTAGGAAAACAGGTAGACCAATCACCTAATATATTCAGTACTATGGGCTGTAAGTGCTATGGGCTAAGGTGGAGGTAGCAAGCTAGGGAGTGAGTTTGCAGTTCTAAGAGCAACATGCAGGGAGTATTCCACAGTTTGGGGGCCAGGAGGGTGAAGAGTCTAGGACGAGTGGATCGTTGTCCTGGGCTTTTTAGAGAAGGTTCTGTCAGCATCCCTGTGTCAGCTGATCTGAGTGAACAGGTGGGGTTGTAGGGTTCAATCACTCAGTTCCCCCCGAAAATAGGGATGCTGTAAGCGGTTAACCGCGACACAGAGCGCATATCCTCCCAGCTCCACGTAAAGAGCAATATTCCAAGTTGTCAGTTCAACTTTTTGGCGTCACTTGTGTAAGTAACTTGTCAAAAAAATGTAAGTGTGATGTCTACAGCTAAATCAAATGTTCTACATTTACAAGCACCCGTTGCCTGTCGAGCACGCAGCGCCCAAATCAAACTCAAAGACAGACAGCAAAGCCCCCGCTCTGTGCGAGTGTGTGTGTGTGTGTGTGTGTGTGTGTGTGTGTACTTGTATGACTATACTTGTGAGGGCCAAACATCCTTTACAAGTGCGTGTGGGTGTGCGCATAATGCATGAGAGAGAGAGAGACAGAGAGACAACAGCAGGTACAGGGACGGGTGCTTGTGTCAGACAGAGCAGCGTGTGCAGCCAATTAAAAAATAAAATAAAAGCTGAGAAGCCGGGCTCCGAGAGAACACCCCCGCTCCCATCGCCCCCCCTTCTCCTGCCACCCCCCCCCCCCTCTCTCTCACCCACCTCTCTTTATATGAGCCATAGCTCATACACTTCTCACCCCTCAATCAATCTGTCTGTCTATTTAGTCGTAGGGCTGTCACGATTATGACATTTGGCATGATGATTAATTGTCGCTGAAATAATTGCAATTATTAACACATTTAATTGTGTTTTCGTCATTGACGACTATTTCTGTTTGGCTTGTAGGCTTTGAAGTTGCACATGGTAGATATGACACATGACCTAAATATACAAAGAAATTACTGACATATTTGGCAATTCACTTTATACTTAAAAACTTACATTGATAGTGGAAATAGACGATCTACAAGCTCACGTTGTGAGCGACACGTTGTGAGCTTGATCTGCTATTTACACTATTTTTGAAAAGGTTTGAAAATGATATGAACATTTTTCAACATGTAAACGAATATGACAAAATAATTGCGATTATGTAAAATAATTGTGATTAGACGATTATGTAATAATTGTGAAAGGCCTATTTAGTCGTAGTCTTTGGAATATATTTTCATTTAGTTTTGGTTATATTTTGGTCATCTTGAAATGTTTGCTTTAATCCCTGATTTTACACTTGGTTTGTATGCTGAGAGCTGACCTAACAAGCTCACGACGCGTTGATGTGTGATCTGCTATTTTCAGAGAGCGACACCCGAGCAAAACCACCCATGAAATGACTTGTCTTTTAGTTCTACTGGATCTCTTCTCCAGCTAGTCCCTAACCCTAACTATTTTAATTCTTATTTGTTGACGAAATTGTCAATACATTTAAGGCCCCATTTTCACCCATGCCTTACTCCTAATATATTCCTAATCTCTTTTTCTACCAGTTTGAAAAACATTTTTAATTATTTCAAATGTACACGCACGTGTAGAACAGGGTTCCCCGATTAGTTTTCCCCAAGGGCCGAATTATGTCTAGGGTACCAAGCCGAGGGCCACAACATTGCAGGGGGCGACGGTGCGTTCCCGCTACTCCAGTGACAGTTTAGATATCGTCGTTGTCGGGTGAAAATATTGTATGTCCAAAACCGTTGGTTTTGCATTTATCATTTAAAAAATTATTTAAACTAGTGAAAACAGCGATCTACATGCACACAACGCCTCGCACCGCGAGGTGTGGTGTTGTGTGCTTGTAGATCTGCTGTTTTCACTACTTTTGTGCGACGGCCTTGTATGATGAAACAGGGCTTTACTTTGCGAAAGAACGTACAAATTTGGAGATACGAGGTTTCCACCCGACAATGATGCTATACTAGTGTTGTTGCTGCTCTTATACCACCATTATTACTGGGGTTGGTGGGGGCTAGACAGTAGCCCCCCGCGGGCCGCAAATGGCCCGCGGGCCGCCTATTGGGGAACCCTGGTGTAGAGGCTATTTGAAGTATTTTAAAACGTTTTTTTTTCTTTCTTTTTTTTATAGTAAGAAAAAGGCAAAGACGTTTACTGATAAGGGGAAAGGCATGGACGAAAATATAGCTCTTAAGTCTCAGTTTTATTCATCATACCTTAGTTTTTATTTCGAAAAAGCTAGTCGACGGAGATGTTCCGTCGTAGTTTCAGTCGACGAAATCAACACATGCATTAGGGATGGGACGATAAACGATATTATCGTTTATCGTGATAAAAAAAAGAAAACTCGTCGAGATTTAATTTGTCTTGAAATCATCCTCCATCATGTACTGGGATCAATTCACCTTTTATTTGTCAAGCTGCATATATCTGGTATCACTTACACCCTCCATGGTAAAAGGTACAATATAATATACATACTTGATACAGTATATTTTTCACTCTCTATCAAATGTCTTTTCCATAAAATAGCCGATCTACAAGCTCACAACACGTCGCGATCTGACATTGTTTTGGCAAATGTTGCACCTAGGATAATGGATTTTGATCATCGCGATAATATCGTAATTCGCGATTTCTCGTGTCACAATAATCGTGATATGAAATTTTCATATCGTCCCATCCCTGTCATGCATACATATTCAAGTCGTCAGCACGGCATAAAAATGGACACCATCCATCCATCCATCCATCCATCCATCCACTTATCCAGCCGTTCATTGTAAGTGACAGATGTCCTGCCCTCTCGACTTGACCCTGGGGATACACTCCTCCTTCTCTCCATCCTTCTAAATGTGACCTGCCCCCCCTCCCCCCAGGGGTCGAGAAGGGGGGGGCGTGAGATAATCACTCAGGCCCCTTTCCTACCCTCACCTCCCCGCCACAGCCCCTCTCTCTAATTGGGTCAAGTGAAACTCGATAGTTTTCGCTCGCGCGCGAGCACACACATGTGCAAGCACACACACACGCACGCACGCACGCGCGCACGCACGCAAGCACGCACGCACGCACGCACTCATGCACGCATGTACACACACACACACACACACACACACACGCACACACGCACGCACGCACGCACGCACGCACTCACGCACGCATGTACACACACACACACACACACACACACACACACACACACACACACACACACACACACACACAGAAACTTGCTGTCTCTAACCCAACTACGCCACCCACCCGTTCAACCACCGTATGCTCACTCTCTCTCTCTCTCTCTCTCTCTCTCTCTCTCTCTCTCTCTCTCTCTCCCACCCACGGCACCAATCAAAACGCCCACCTTCACTCATTCTCCCTCTCTCTCTCTCTCTGTCTCTGTCTCTCCTACTCTTTTCGGTCCTTGTTTACCTTGTCATGTGGCGGCCGCTGCGCTCGCTCTGCGGTCGTCCACGTCTGGTTCCTATAGGAACAGCAGCACCGGGCGATTTCCACGACGTTAATTGGCGCGGTCATCACTGCAGCGTGTATGTGACAATTCTGATCGGCTCAGCGGTGAAGGATGGAGAGAGAGAGAGAGAGAGAGAGAGAGAGAGAGAGAGAGAGAGAGATGAGTAATTGGCATCATTAGCAGGTTGAATTAGATTTTGAAGTCAGCGCTTGTTTTGTGTGGATGAGGTTTTTTACATTTTTTCCATGTTTGTGTGCGTGTGTGTGTGTGTGTGTGTGTGTGTGTGTGTGTGTGTGTGTGTGTGTGTGTGTGTGTGCGTGCGACTGCGCGCGCACGCGAAGCCAGGCACATGCACACAAAGACATCAAAAGGGGCTTGAGCCCCCATGGCCTTTTACCCCTCTCCAAACCATGAATGCAGTTTTCACTATGGTGAAAGAAATGCAAATGCCCTCTTTCCATGCCGTAACTGAGGGCTGCATTCAAGAGAATTGCCTCGTCCAAACTCTCCTGAACTTGAATGCAGCGTCTTATGTTGAAAGAATTGCCCTCTCTGTGTGGAAATCCATGCCATTACGCCACATCTCCAGTGTTCACTTGATTATTACTTGATTACGTTTGGTACTTTATGTATATTTTGATGCCAATACTTTCATACTTTTATTCATGTTCATTTTGAATTCCAGACTTTCACTTGTAACAGATTATTACAGTATTTCTATATTGCAGTATTGATACTTTTACTTAAAGGAGTAGTTCACTCCCAAAATGACTTTTTTCCCCTGTTGATTACTCACACCATGGAGACTTGAGTTCAATAATATGTTTAGTTTTTTGTCGCATTCAATTTGATTACAATAAATTTACACCCATTGATTCCGGATAGGGACCCAAATGGGGGTAAATTTACTATATCCAATTTTTTGGAATGCGACAAAAAACAAAACATATTATTGAACTCAAGTCTCCACGGCATGAGTAATCAATAGAAAAAAAAAACATTTTGGGGGTGAACTACTCCTTTAAGTAAGAAATGTGAATACTTTTTCCACCACTGGCAGCCAGGTATGGGAGGGGGGCCCAGGGGGTATAATGGGGGACACTCGGTCACAGACGTGTGCGTGTGTGCAGCGAGCATCACATGAGGAACACGGCCGCCATTCGACAGCAAGCGAACGGGAGCCAATATATAGTGGCACGATGGGTGATTCACTGCATATCCGCCTCTCTGTGACTCGCAGGAGAGAGACACACAGAGAACTCTCTCTGACCCTAATGCAAACTTTCTCTCTCTCTCTCCCTCTCTCTCCCTCTCTCCTGACAGTGCCATGACTATAAAGTGTCAGCTTTGACCTAAATTAAGACTCCCCTCTCTCTCTCTCTCTCTCTCTCTCTCTCTCTCTCTCTCTCTCTCTGCCTCCTTGCTTTCCTCTCTCTCCATCTTCATCTCCATCTTGTTTCATCCCGGGCTCTCCTCCGCGCCAGCCTCCCCTGTTGTCTCCTTCCGCCTGGGGGTGTCAAAACGTGCGCGCGTACGGCACTGTGTGTGTGTGTGTGTGTGTGTGTGTGTGTGTGTGTGTGTGTGTGTGTGTGTGTAGGGGAGTGTGGAGCCGTTTGGGAAAGCTGTCGGTTCCCGGTCGACTTGCTAGAAAGGGAGAGCAGGGGGATAGGAACTAATGAAGTCTGCTCCGTGTGTGTGTGTGTGTGTGTGTGTGTGTGTGTGTGTGTGTGTGTGTGTGTGTGTGTGTGTGTGTGTGTGTGTGTGTGTGTGTGTGTGTGTGTGTGTCCGTGTGTGTCTTCTCAAATCCTTCCTCTTCCACTTGTTAAACCGCGACGAGTTCCTTCGCCCACTCGCATTGTCCCATACTCTCTCTCTCTCTGTCTGTGTGTGTGTGTGTGTGTGTGTGTGTGTGTGTGTGTGTGTGTGTGTGTGTCTCTCTCTTTCTATCTCTCTCTCTCTCTCTCTCTCTCCGTGTCCCACCCCTCCTATCTCTTTCTCTCAACCTCTCTTGGGGGCAACGTGGGTCTTGTACTTTACTTACCGCTCCATCCATCCATCCATCCATCCCTTTCCGTTCCACACATACACAGAAAGTCTCTCTCTGTCTGTCTCTGTCTCTCTCTCTCTTTGATATGACAGACAGGGGCCACGGGTGGTCCCAGACGGGCCCCCCAGCAGAGGGGTCTGTCCCTCTTTAATATGAGGCAGGGCAGGCGGGGGGGCCCCGGCGGTGGGCGCGGGGCGACAGCCCAATCAAGCCGCTCTTTCCCGGGCATCAGTCATACCTGTCAGCCGCTCTAATATCATCTCACACACAGCTCCCATTTGCATTTCCATTTGTGGACAGCCACAGTTATCAATCTGCTTTCTTGTTTGCCGCGCCCCGCCAACGGCCCCACCGCAAGTGTGTGCGCGCGTGTGTGTGCGTGCACACACACGCGCGCAATGCAAAACCGTTCGTTTTGCATTTATCATTTTAAAAATGATTTAAACTAGTGAAAACATCCGATCTACAAGCACACAACGCCTCGCACCGTTGTGTGCTTGTAGATCTGCTGT
>NC_137824.1:20790906-20873406 GCF_963921795.1 Nannobrachium achirus | reverse complement strand
TTGCACAAAAGTACAAATTTAACTGTTTGCACAAAAGTAGTGAAAACAGCAGATCTACAAGCACACAACGTGTGCTTGTAGATCGTCTGTTTTCACTTGTTTAAATCATTTTTAAAATGATAAATACAAAACAAACGGTTTTGGACATACAAGGTTTCCACCCGACAACGACGAAATATAACTCATGTAATTGGCCCACTGGCTTGTCACTTGTCATGATCTGAAATGGCAACGCTATAGAGAGATCTCTCTCTATAGCGCGCAATGAGGGCCTCTACAACTCTTTTTCCCGGGCTGAATCAGGGGCCCAGCACGTCCCTGTAATAAATAGAAAAAAGTACCTCGGAGCACAGGTCTCCGCCAGGTCCGGTTATTGTGCGGCAGCAATGGCAAAGAATTGGACAGATCCATCTTGATCACATGACTATAGAGATCATTCGTACCGATCTGCGTGAAATTTGGATTCTGTAAAATCTGAATGATTAATACATAATATTAAAAGAAAATAGTTTTACATAAGTCACAATGAAAGGCATATTATGTGAAAAATGCAGGGCAAGGATTTTCCTTTGCCGATACTGTGTAGTGATTTGCTTGACAAAATCTGTCTGAGTAATATAAAACGCCTCATTTCGAGCTTGCGGATCTGCCGTTTGCTACTCTCTGCTATACTGACGACAATATTAACAGATGTTTTACTTAGAGGAGCACGTCATACATTTTCAACATTATCTTCCATGAAGATGCCAGCTTGTCTGTCTGCTCACTCTTTGTCTGTGGGTTTCAAATATAGTCCTATAAACGGCCATGTTGGGGACCAACACAGGTGTTTCAATGTGTCTGATTGGCGTAGAACTGATGTTCTACACCAAGGGTCTTCAACAGGGGGTCCTCAGAGTTACTACAGGTGGTCCTCCAAATCTTTGTGTGATAGAAAGAAAATAATAAAATCTCCTTTTTAGACAGATTCTTAACCAGATTCTGAGAAATTTAGCCGAAAATAGCAGATCTACAAGCTCACAACGCCTCGCGCTGCGAGGCGAGGCGTTGTGAGCTTGTAGATCAGCTATTTTCGGCAAAGAGGTTTGGTGTTGAGGGGAGAAGTATTGACAGTTCAAGTGGTTAAGTATCTGAAAACACAAATTGACATGAATCCAAAAAACACTAATGATTGTGCTGTCAAACAATGAAACAATATGGAATCTATGACAAGGTTTTGGGGGTCCCTGCTTCATCTCTCAACTAAGGGGTCCTTGGCCTGAAAACGTTGAAGACCCATGTTCTACACCAATCAGAACACTTGTGTTGGTCCTCAACATGGCCGTTTGGGACTTACATTTGAAACCCATGAATACTCAGAGAAGGGCTTTGGACAGTTCAGAAACCCTGTCTACCAGTGATACCAGTGACACCATCGGTAGGCAGTAGTTTTGTTCATTTCAGACAAGATTTCATCCTTTTCTTTTATTGATGCAAGAACAATGGCTTCTATTTCAGCATAATAACCTTCCAAGAAGAGAGAGACTGCAGTTTCTGTTTGTATATGAACTGTCCTCAGACCAGAGTCAGAGTGAGTAGACGGAAATAGACACTGAGCATAACTGTAGTCCCACTTTTCAGAAGGCGTTTTGATTGGCTCGGCATGCAGCTAGTGTTGGTTTTGACAGCAAATTTAGATTTAGTTTTTAGTCATAGTCTTTTAGTCATATTTTAGTCACCTGAAATATTTTACTTTATAAGTTTTAGTCGACTAAATATCATAAGATTTTTATCGCCTTAATCTACAGTTGATTTTGTCCTCAAAAATGTATTTTGGCGGGCCTTGATGTTAATCTACAGTGGTTTTGTCCTCAAAAATGTATTTTGGCGGGCCTTGATGGCGTCATAATGCACGATTTTACGCTTGGTTTCATGCTGAAAATAGACAATCTACATTAAGCGTGGCCTTTTCAGAAGTTCCAGTAGTTTTGTTTTGATTGGCTCGTGCGACTGTGTGTCATGTGTGAGTAAACATAATACGAAGTTATTTCTACACCGCAGCAAATGGAGTGCATGAAGTGAAGTGAATGAAGGAGCTCGTCACGGCCGTTGAGCTAAGTTCTCCTTGTCTTGGAGTGTTTACTCGAGGGCCGTGCGCTCGGCTATAGTGGAGTGTGGAGGGTTGCCTTTTCTGCCATCTTTCACAAGCTGCTAACACCAACCGTGTGTGAAGAGTCTAGCTGCCTGAAGATGCGTTTCCTGTTCTGTTCTTTTTTCTTCCATATTACTTCCAATTTCACTTGTTCATAGGTGATTTTTGCCTCTGCCAGCAGGGGGGGGGGGATTGCACCCCTTGACCCCCACCCCTATGCACTTGTTGTGACCGTCAGGTCGCAAGTTACTATGAAAAGCTCCACCGGCTGTCTGGCCGTCTGTCCGTCACGTCACACTTTTGCCCCTACTCTTTTGCCCCTACAGTTTATATCTGGTGCCAGAGATATAAACTTTGCACACACACTGATTTCTCGACCCCGCCCTGATTTCTCACATGGCCATTTTCTAGCACCACCATCAGGACGATTTTTGGACACATTTTGGACACTGCTCCTACAGATCTTTGCCTAAATTCATACAAAGTGGTACACACTATGGGCCTTATTATGATCCAGGTCTTATGCCTTATGCCTTAACTTCTTTACCTTTTTTTCACTATTTTGAAAAACATTTTTAAATACTTCAAATGCTGATCTACATCTGCACGTTGTGAACTTGCAGATCAGCTATTTGAAATATTAAAAAAAACAAAATAGTAAAAAAAGGCAAAGAAGTTAAGGCATATCCCATATTCCGTCCTGATTGGCTACGATTGCCTTCTAAAGTTTGTGCATGCGACGTGGCGGTCGTTTATCTCCCGATTAGGGAGTCTTACTGGTTTCTACTGTAGGCCTATGCTGAATTAGTTCTCTCCCCTGATTGGATGAAAACAGTATCCCGACCTGATTTTCTTTTCTTTTTCCTTCTTTTCTGTTTACCAAAGAACCGGGGGGGACTCCTACTGTTACTGAACAAACACTCTATAGCAGTGATTACTCTATAGCAGTGATTACTATCACAATGCAGAGCTATTTAACGGTTATTTAAACAAAGCAATATATTTCACTCACGGCACCTCCTTGACGTACGTATAGCCAGGGAGACTGCTTGGCAGTCGGCGCGGCACCCTCGCTGATGTGTTAATTGATTTACATAACAGGAATGAAGACGCTATAATGAACAATATGAAACAATGATGGAAACGTCGCCAGGAATGGAAGTGCAACTGAAGCAAGAAAACCAATTATGTCCTCCTGTCTTGATTCCGCCGGCAGCGTTATTTAGCTCATTTGCAGGCTGCTGCCAGCGGTTTCACAACAATAGCGGCACCTGCTACTGTAGCTCTCCCGTGTCCTCCGTCAATGTATCTGGGAGCGTTCAACGCACACCTGCACCGTTTTAGGCCTAGAATTATTGAATGCTTTACAACCAGTGAAAAATAGCAGATATACAAGCTCAGCTCAGCGAGCTTGTAGATATCTTTGAATATATGTATTTTCAAAGCGAACGTTTGTAACTCAGATTTTGCTTCTGGGTGGTCCCTGGAACTAGATATTTTGAGATGGGGGTCTGTGGCCAAATTAATATCATTTTGGGGGTCCTTCACATGAAAAGGTTTGAGAACCACTGACATAGTAGTCTACTAGTCTCTCAAGAACAGACTAACTGTGCTCCATTTAAGTGAAAAGGACCTTTTCTTTGACGATGGCCGGCCAGATTGCTGACATAGAAACATAGGTTTTTCAAAAGATCTTGAAAAGACACTTCTAGAATCGGGTCAAAATTCAAATTTTCACGATTTTTCAAAAATAGCAGATCTACAAGCTCGCAGCGCGGCACTCGGTGCCACACTGTGAGCTTGTACATCTGCTATTTTTCAATAGTTAAAGCATAAAATAATGATACATAATAATGTGTACCCGTTCTGAATGGGTTAATCTTTTGTTTCCCACATGTTGTTAATTATTATTATTTCAAAACATTTTCAAAAAACATTCCCAAAAGGACAACATTTTTCATGGATTTAAAACAAATTCTAAGATTTTTTTTTCAGTAATTTTATGGAGAAATAAAATAAATAAAAAATACGAAATTCCATAAATTAGAAAAGAAATGTTGTGAGCTTGTATATCGGCCCAAACTCGTATATCACGAGTTTGGGTCGCGGGCTAAAAGCTTTGGGAACCACTGCTCTAGACTAACTGGCTGAGCCCCTGGAAACGCAAAACAAATTGTTTTCACAAGAGAACAAGCTATATTCTCGTCATATTTGGTAAAGAAATTAAGAAAAAAAGAAAACATGCTGAGATTAAAACACTACAAGCGAAGTGTTTGTAGAGCTATTTCTCCACAGAATTCTAGCAATCAGATGTTCAACGTTCTGTGCCCAGCAACGCATATTAGATTTTGGAATGTACAGTAACCGCATGCAAATTAGAAACTGAATCCCCATTTAATCCATTAAGACCACTTTAGCCATTATTGTATGCTTTAACTATTAACAAATAGCAGATTTGCTGTTTTTGATAAATCTTTTTTTGCAAATCTTTGAATATATCTTTTTAAAATCGAACATTTGTAACTCAAATATTTGCTTCTGGGAGGTCCCTGGAACAACATATTTTGAGATGGGGTCCACGGTCAAAATACATGTCATTTTGGGGGTCCTTGACATGAAAAGGTTTAAGAACCACACATTTATAGAATCAGGTCAAAACACACATTTTCACGATTTTTCAAAAATGTAATTTACGCGACACGTCACAGGGCTGCCGTGTCTCACCCTCTGAGGGTGAGAGTCACGCAATTTAACATCTTGTCACGCCACTTCTTCACTTCTTTATGGAATTTCCATAACTTGCTGCTTGCACCGTAGTTTGAGGGTAGGCGTGCTTTCAAAAGCCACCGCAAACCAGTCAGAGCTAGGACCTTGCCCCTGAAAAAAAAACAAAAAAAAAAAAACACTGTTTCTATTTGCTTGTCATCCTGCGTCTGACAGAATGTTTTCGTCTGCGAGACCACAGCTGGATGACAACACACGCTAGTGCGTTGCTCTGTTATAATATCAAGGCGATGCCGCAACATCAATTATACATATTCATATTTGTATTCTATAAACTGCAGACCGGCTGCCACTCCCCCTCTTTATTTATTTCCCCCTTTCTCACCTGGTCGATTTTTCCAATGAATGGATGAGGCATCACCACACATTTCAGTCTAATTTATTTGCAGACACTAAATTGTAGGATAATAACCAGGAAGGCCGGCTTTACACTGCCACTGAAATCTAGCCTGAATCAGATCTGAGTCACTTCAAAAGTGGAATCCGATTTTTTTAAAATAGTCTAAATCCAAACATGTCACATTCAGGTCACATGAAATCCGATTTTGAAAAACCACATCCAGAGGTAGTTTCAAATCCGATCCATATCGGATCTGAGGACATCTGACTCAGTCTGAAAGCAGCAACCACATCCACCCCATTGACTTATATGCAGGTCACATTCAAGTCACATCAAACTGGCCCAAGCGTCACTTGCTGCGCGAGCAGCGCGACCCGATCGCGGCTGTAAATTACATCATTACAGAGCGCGAGTATTTACTATTTGATTACAGCGCACTGTGCACATGAGAAAAACAAAAGAGAAGAGAGAAAACACGTGAGCTAAACAGTGAAAACGAGAGAGAAGAGCGAAACACAAGAGTAAAGAAAAGAAGAGAGAAAAACAATATTAACGTGTGTTTACTATGGTCTATTATGTCGCATTTCCTGAACGTAATCAGAACGTAATCAACCAGCGTCGACGTAGTGACGTAACGTCATGACGCCTACGTCGTTACCACGGTAACCAAAGCATACATGTCGCCGCAGGGCAGCTTTGGGCTAACGCTGTCTGAACGCACAGATCAGATCTGTGTCACTTGCAAATGCAGTGTGAAAAGTCGGGCCAAAAGATCAGATTTGAGAACAAATCGGATTTGGGCTGGATTTGACTGCAGTGTAAAGCCGGCCTAAGACGCCTAAGGGCGACAAGCGACCTCGCCCTTATAAGTAGGCCTAGGTCTCGAACCAGCTCAGTGGCCTTGTGGTTAGAGTGTCCGCCCTGAGACTGCAGGTGGGGGTTCGATTCCTGGTCGGGTCATACCGAAGACTCTGAAAAATGGGACCCAGTGCCTCCTTGCTTGGCACTCAGCTTCAAGGGTTGTACATCAAGCTGCCTCACGCTACAGAAACAAGAGATTGGCTTCTGCCCTATGGGCCTCATGGCTCGGCAAGGCTTACTTATAGCTCTATGCCACCCACCTTAATAATATAATATAGTCATTTTGACTTGTGCTAGTCAATTATTAACACTATGAATTCATCACCATTACCTGGCAAGAGCACATTTGGGATAGTTTAAGGTAATAGCATTTACTGTATTGTGTTATGATGGGCCACATGCGCAAACTGCTGCTGCTAATGTTATACTGTGTTCACAACAGAATAGAGTACAACATACAGTATAACAGCATAACTTTCTGATGGCCGGGCTGCTGTATGTGCCAACTGTCGTTGCAAATGTTATATAGGATCTATATATGTGCGCGGGTATGCCGAAAGTCTCACTCCTAAACTGGCAGCCCTGCCCCTGCGTCATGAGCTTGTATAGGTCGGCTATTTTTGCCGCGCGATGATGACGGAGCATAAATTAGGCCTCATTCAGCGGAGGGACTTGTCTTATATCTTCTACCCCTTTCCCCCTCTGGCTCATCTGTCATGTGAACACTTCAATGCAGCCTCGCCTGGGATCATTATTTCCTCCCTGAACATTGTTCTGCCTACTGACAATTTGACATTGTTTACAACGGAAAATCACACAGAGGAATGATACCCACTTCTTTTTTGGGGCTGGTGGGGGGTGGGGTGATTTGCTCTAAGCGGTTTCAGAGCAGTACAGTGCTTGTCAGAACCCTCAAAGTGTAACAGGACGAATTACACTTCTGCCCCGAAGGAGAAGAAATGAAAATAATTGCTGTTCCCTCCATTGGACAGCACTTCCCCTTGTCATTCAATTGTTCTCTTCATTGGGTCCGTTTTCTGTTTGGTTTGTGACGGATATGTATATGCTGAAACGTGTGCCTCGTGCACAAAATGTTCTTTTTCGTGTGACTGCGTGTATTCTCCGCAGCAGCTTGTTAAACGTGGCATTCTGCCATTTGCTCAACTAGCGAGTCCTTTCTCAGCTGCTTCTGCTTCAAGCTGGCCGAGGGTCAGAAGGAAGGGTGAGTTCAAATGTCGGGACAAAGCAATAAAACGCGACAAGACTACGGGGCACGCTCACACGTGCACTTCATATCCGCCGTCCTCCAGGAGGCCTGCAGGTGCACGTTAAATTGCATGGCAGAGGTTTTCGAGATATAGGTAGGGTCCACGGACTACAGTTGTCGTTGGAAGTGTGTCTACGTAGGTATAGTCTAACGACCTAACGCAGACATTCTATGCCCCCGGCTCCTCCGGCGTCTCAAAATGACGTGGCATGGGACATGACTCCTGCTGCTGTGCGCTTTGAGTAAATGTGGAAGTGATCCACGGTGGAAAACGAGTGATAAATCATAGCGGTTTTATAATTATAATGGATAAGCCTAAAAAAAACTGTTCACATGAACAATACTGATGTAAAATAAGATATCTGAAAGGCTACATATATTTTATATACAATTAAAATGTTGTGAGCCACAATTACAGGGCTTTTCTCTTTGAAATGCCTGGATCCCGAGGCAGGTGGAGGTATTACACTTCTTAGCCACTCCTGGCTCTGCCTTGAGTTGGTAGTTGGGGAACAAAATGGATCTTTACAGGTCAGAAACATACAGTATATGGGCATATGTGGGGGGATCTGACGTTCTGGAGAGTCCTGTGGTAAACCAGAGTGCAGTGGTAAACGTCTGTGGAGAATGTCTGTAGAGTGTGAACTGACTGTGGAAAGTAGACTGACTGACTGACTAATCAATAGCAATTATTTGATGACCAGCAGTGCTTTCCTATGGAGACACGAAGACTCGAGACACGAGACTCTTTGTGACTCCATAGGGAACTGCTGTCAGTCATGACATTATCGTCTTAGTCTCAGTAATCGATAGAAAAAAAAAGTTATTTTGCGGGTGAACGGGCATTTAGTTTAAGGGGGGATCATATAAGTCGACCCATGATGGACCGACATTGTGATCCTTAGATGTGATAAAAGCAAAAACAACTCATATGTTGCACGTAGCCTACATAATATTCCTCCGTAAGACAGAGATGAACGCACACAGCAGCGTTCCTGTCACTATCAATGAAATCCGACACGGATGGCCATCGACCCGCTCTAGTGTTCCTCTCGCGCGTGCTGCAAGCCACGCCGCGAGCCGCGACACTACAACTCTATCTGCGTTGAGCTTCAGAGGGTCTGGCTGACTGCTGTCTGCCGGTGTTACCGTACAGCATGTCTTGCTGTCAGCAAGGTGGACCGTCCGCCCGCTGTAGGCCTGATTGCTTCATTTGAATCTGGCCTCTGTGGGCTGTAATATGTATTAGCTCAGGAGTAACTCACTAACACTCTGTGGGCTGTATAAGCTCAGGAGTCGGCTCGCGGAGCTTCGCACTCCCACAATTCACCCTTTGTCAAGTCCCGCCCATTGTCCTGCCCCTCTCCACACCCATTGGTTGCTGTGTCTTGGTGGGACATTCAGTGGGACATTCCATCCACTGCCATGTTAATTCAGTTGCTTCGTATTGTTATTCTGTGTGCTCAATTCTAATTTCAAACTGTGTTTCAGTCAATTGCAGCTGCTCAGTGGCAGCATAGTGAATCAGCATGTTTTTAAATGTTTTTATTTCTCCAAAAATTATGTTTTAGCTAATTCAACATAAAAAAGGCGGAACCAGGGTGGGACAAGGCAGATAGAGCCTGCTGGTTGGTCAGTCAGGGACCAACCAGGAGGCTAACAAAGGGTGAATTGGCGCTGCCGTTGCGTTCCCGTACCCACAGCTTGGCACTTGCTGCCTAGCTCTGAACCCCAACCCGACCTTTTGTACAGAGCAGGCTCAAAAATAGTAGAGTGTGTGTGTGTGTGTGTGTGTGTGTGTGTGTGTGTGTGTGTGTGTGTGTGTGTGTGTGTGTGTGTGTGTGTGTGTGTGTGTGTGTGTGTGTGTGTGTGTGTGTGTGTGTGTGTGTGTGTGTTAACATGCCTTACAAGACTTAAGTTGTGCTACCCAAAATCCAACACTGGATGGCGCTGTTCGCTAGCCTATGATCACCAAATAGTTGTTGATTCGGGGCAACGTCGCCCAATGACGTCATGACATAACCGGAACGGAAAAGGCCTTTGTCTTTTTCGGGGATTAAAACAAAAGTAAAACACACACGTTAGTATATCTGGAGAGCTTCAGTGACACGGCTCTATTTTTCACATGCAGGTCGCGGTCGGACAAATTAATATTTTCTGATTCTAGCACACCCGTTGTCGTCTTTTGGATGCAACTGTGTGCACGTGACCTGTGCCAGAGAATATTGAGCTAATTTAAAATTAAAATAAAGACGTAAAAGTGTAAAAGGGTACCTGAAAAAACACTCCCGGCTTGTACATCTGCTATTTATGATGCGTTCATTAATGGGCCTTGCCCAGGGACTATTGGACACATCGACTGGTTGAGCCAAGGCTCGAACAGTTCCCGTTCCCAGAACGGTTTCGGCCTCTCTCTACACCCCCCACTCATGCAGCCCCGGCCTTCCTCAGCTCATGCTGACAGAAAAGGACGCCATCACTCGGGACACAGTGATCTATATATCCCTTAATAATTTAATATAGAAGAACCTTAATCGGGAAATTAAGCACTTAGATGTGGCCATTAGTTCAAGTCCTGTAGATCTTTAAGGAGATAGAGCACGCAGCACTGACATTAAATAAAGACCGTTTTAGCACCTCGTCAGCCGGGGAGGACACAGTCTGCGGGTACCGCGCTGTGTCTGTGTGTGTGTCTGTGTGTGTGTGTGTGTGTGTGTGTGTGTGTGTGTGTGTGTGTGTGTGTGTGTGTGTGTGTGTGTGTGTGTGTGTGTGTGTGTGTGTGTGTGTTTGCGTGTGTGTGTGTGTGTGTGAGCTTAGAGTTCTCAAATTCTGCCTGAACCCGACCCGACCCAACATTTTCGGGCCGCGTATAGGGCCTAAAATGTATGTTAATTGTAATTAGTCGGGTTGGGTCTGGCCTCGGGCAAAAAAAAAAGAACATTATTTTATTACTTTTACTCTGTGATCATTCTAAAATTCTTACAAGAACCCGACCCGACCCGATGTTTTCGGGCCGGATCGGGCCTAATTTTTTTTTTCAGATATTATTTGGTGCGATTAATTTGCATTCATTGTAATTGCTTTGATTGTTATAGTGAGTTGACGAAGCGACATAGTTATTTTTCGGCTTTAGTTTTGTCCCCTCAGCCATTGCGGCATTAAACAAACTGTCCCGTCGATGGGATGGTTTTCTGTGTACAGTGGGGGCCTCACGTATTTTGTCTTGGTGTTGTCTTTTGTGATATGTTGTTTTGTACCATATGGTTATGTGTTGTTGTTTTATGTGTTGTTGCTTTTAAACAGACTGACTGTGAAGACAAACATCCTTTTGGGGACAATAAAGATTATTATTATTAGTGTTAGAAATGGCACCAAGAAAAGTACATTAATGGCATTTGTAAAATATCCTCACAATAGTACAACGGCGAGTGTGTGTGCGTGTGTGTGCGTGTGCTGTGTTTGCGTGCTTCCGCGTGAGTTCGCGAATGAGTGTGCGTGTCTGTGTTTGCGTACGCTGTGTGTGTGCACACGGGCGTCTGTGTGTTTGTGCAGAGAGGGAAGAGGTGTTTGCGCTGACAGTTTGGCTGGGATAATAAGCAAACGGTCCAAGTGAAGTGAAAGTGAGCTTTGTTTGTACTGTAATAAAGGCAGACATTGATGCGTGTCCTCCAGCGTGCGCCGTCGTGTTTTTCCTCCCGCGCAACGGCCCGCTCTGTGAGATGCACCCGTCGCTTGTCCTGTCGGAACAGTTTAGGCTGCCCAAGGAGTTGTGTGTTTGTTATATTATTATTTTGGTCGACAAGGGGGAATCTAACCCCTCTCTCTCTCTCTGTCTCTTTCTCTCCCTCCCTCTCTCTCAGGGGCGTCAGTCCTTGTTAGACTGTTGTGTGGGGAATAAACACCCGAAACTGAAATAAACACCCAAAACCGGATAAAACCCGACATTTTTCACGCGCGTGGCCGTGGACAAACTCCATTCCTTGCAACACCCTAGATATTGGTCAAATTACGCCTCTGCTCTCTCTCTCTCAATTCAATTCAATTCAAAGAGCTTTATTGGCATGAGAAAACATATGTTTACGTTGCCAAAGCAGATTTAATACAATACAATACAATCGGAACACAAGTGAAAGGAGTCTAACAGTTTTCATGCATCAAGGTTACATGCAGGCAGAGCAGGGATATATACGGTGTTTGCACATTGTCTTACTTCACCCAGCAGGTATGGGAGTTTTTCATCATTGGTCATGTTTTCAAACTCTCTTTGGGTGGTTATGATCTGTGGGAAGTATGTGTCTCTGATGTCTTGGTACAGTGGACAGGCAGTTAGGAAGTGTAGCTCAGTGTCCCCTTCATTTTGTGTGCAGTGGGTGCAAAGTCTGTTTTCTCTAGGGAGCCATGGTATACCTATGACGTCCATTCTCGATTGCAAGACTGTGCTCACAGAGTCTGTACCTAGTCAAGATTTCTCTCTCTCTGGGACCAGGGTTTATTTTGTTTCCGATTTTCTCAGCTGTCGCCACTGGGTCCCTGCTTTCCCTCCCTCTCCTCTCTCTGTCCTTGGCCTGAAAAACTTTTTTTTTTGGCGGATTTCGGATTTCCAAAATGCAACCAGCGCACATCTTTTTTCTTTTAAACATAAAACCCCTTCTTGTTTTGCTTTTTCATTATGGGGACCCACTATTCCTCAAATTCTACTATACTTGCGGTGACATGTACAGTACGTGGCTCTCATAACTACAGTAACACGTGACTGCAGGTGAGTTCTGTTCTGAGTGCAGTTCTGCGGCGTAGTTTTATTTCATTTATGTATTCCCAGTTCCCATCCGGCAGGTGAGTCCGCTCTCTGCTGTGACCAGCATCTGGTGGGCAAAAGGTGTCCCGTTCCCGCGCCAGCCAACGGCACGCATGACCGGGCTAACCCCTACGCCAGGGTCCCCACAGCGGCCCTGGGGGAAGGTTAGGGCAGCCTACAGTACCTGCAGGGACGTGCTGGGCCCATGATTTAGCCCGGGAAAAAGAGTTGTAGAGGCCTTCATTGCGCGCTATAGAGAGAGATCTCTCTCTATAGCGCTGCTGCTACTCAAAGAATTGCCATTTCAGATCATGGCAAGTGACAAGCCAGTGGGCCAATTACATGAGTTATATTTCGTCATTGTCGGGTGGAAACCTTGTATGTCCAAAACCATTTTAAAAATGATTTAAACTAGCGAAAACAGCCGATCTACAAGCACACAACGTGTGCTTGTAGATCTGCTGTTTTCACTACTTTTGTGCGACAGCCTTGTATGATGAAGCAGGGCTTTGCTTTGCGAAAAGATTTACAAATTTGAAACTTGGAGATACAAGGTTTCTGCCCGACAGTGACGATTTACTTTGTTGGCCGCCCAGCCCCCAAAATGGAACATTTTATTTAGATTTTTTTCCTAATGGCCGGCCTGGACCGGCCGGGAATGAACCGGCCGTTCGGGAGTTGTTTTTTTCCAATGGCCAGCACGTCCCTGAGTACCTGCCTGGCCATGTTTCTTTTTTTATTCCCGTGCTTCTAAACGTATAAGAAGTTTTTACTTTACTTTTTTGTGTGATTCATCCAGACCCTTATATAGCCAGTATATACAGTACACTAATACCGTACCATAGCCAATATATCCTGTACATACAGTATATTATATTTGTCTTGTGGGTGGATGGTGAGTGCTGAGTTGGTGGGGGTCACAGACTGGACATATGCCAGCCTGGTCAAGTATATTAAGAACAGCGGTCTCAACCCTTCCTGGACCAGAGCCCACTTGAAAATCTTGAACGCGCACAGCGTGCATTTTCAGAGCATGTTTTGTTCTAGTGATGAATCGTCCGATGGGAAAATAAATTAGTTTGAAGTTGGAGTGAATCGACACAAACATTTCCGGACGAATGGTGTGTTAAGAAACTTTAATTGGTTCAAATGTAACTATCCTGTCAGCAAAGGTCTTAGATTGATTTTTTTTTTTACCCATTTTCTCCACAAATTAGTCGTTTATGCTAATTAATTATGCCTCCCCACACAAGGGATTGACACTAAGGTCTCAGAGGTGCTTGCCCGTGCTTGCCCGGGCAAGTACAGGTCACGTTCTACTTGACCAAAAAGTAAATTGTGATAGGTAACATTTGAATTACCGTTCATTTTAACACTTTGGGTCTGTGCCATGTGGACATACTGTACCTCAATATCCATGCAATGGCTATACAATATGTCTTATTTTAAATAAAATTAGACAAGGTGTTATGTTTAGCTAACTAAAGAAAGTTGCTTTTCCACTCCAACGCACTTGCCCGTTGGAGCAACCTGTAAGCAAACTCCACTTGCCCGAACGTTTTATTTACTTGCCACGGGTAGTCGGGCAAGCGTTAGTGTCAACCCCTGCCCACCGGGAGGATGCATAGCCTTCGCCATGCTGGTCTTGCCCATGCAACACTCCCTGCTGACAGGTGTCGCCCCCTGCCTGTAGGAGTACTATGTGAAGGTACAAATATCACCCTCCTTGTCCGGCTTTGTCCAGATGCACTGCAGTGGATTTGAACCCCTATAGACTCTACGGCAGCGCTACTCAACCCGCGGCCCGCGGGCCGCATGCGGCCCTTTCCGCATGTCTGTGCGGCCCGTCATGATCATACAAATACATTTTTTTTTAATTTTCTAAGCCTGTCAATGGCGGTGATGTTTGAGCCTCAGTGCACTCCGTAGTCAGGAAGCGAATGCAGTCAACACACAGAGCGCAGCCATAGCGCGTGATTATGGATCCCACTGGGAAAGATGGATAACCACGCCCCCGGGCTCATTTTGAGCTTGTGATTGGCTGAACCGGACGTAGGGAGAGCTCCGTTGTAGTCACTTGGACCGCGCGAGGTGCACCAAACCCCAGTTATCATGGCGTTTATCGTGCGCTTGCCCAGGCCTTACGGCCTGGGCATAAATAGAACGATTGCATTCACCACGGCTTCGTAACTCGCGCGGCGCTCCGCCGGCCGCGCGGCCCTGGCCCGCTCTTCGCAGCCACTCGCGCCTACGGCGCTCGGGGGCGAAGAGCAGGACCAAGGTCCGCTGGCCTTCGCGCCGCTTGCAATGTCGTGGACAATAACTGTGAAAACGAGCGCTCTATGCCGTTTCCATCCATCTTTCCCAGTGGGATCCATAATCACGCAGCACTGACAGCAGTGCGAGATGCAACTCCACTAGAGCTGGTACAACGAGACAGTCAGACAGACAAATTTGCGGAGATTTTGCAGCAGACAACCGCAGTCGGGCTACTGGAGACTGGGCACATGGCGGTCGTGCGATATGAACGGTCGCGACTGTCATGTTTCAGGCTAATGAAACACCCGCTCTTCGCAGCCACTCGCGCCTACGGCGCTCGGGGGCGAAGAGCAGGACCAAGGTCCGCTGGCCTTCGCGCCGCTTGCAATGTCGTGGACAATAACTGTGAAAACGAGCGCTCTATGCCGTTTCCATCCATCTTTCCCAGTGGGATCCATAATCACGCAGCACTGACAGCAGTGCGAGATGCAACTCCACTAGAGCTGGTACAACGAGACAGTCAGACAGACAAATTTGCGGAGATTTTGCAGCAGACAACCGCAGTCGGGCTACTGGAGACTGGGCACATGGCGGTCGTGCGATATGAACGGTCGCGACTGTCATGTTTCAGGCTAATGAAGAGGGGAACTGCCCGTAGGCACGTTACACGTAGCCCTTGTCTCTGCGGCTCCGCCGTCAATGAAAAAAAGTCAGCACCGCATTCCAACAGATAGCATCAGCCAGGGAACTATTCTACCACAAATCTCCAACGAGATGTTGTGTTTTAGAAAAGCTCAAAGCATCAAACTGTTTTATAAGTACAGTGCAACTGAGGCAGAGTTGAACTGAGCTTGAGTTATTTTTCCATATAACAACTCTCTTCATCAAACATAGCCGATCTACAAGCAACACATCTTGTGGTGAGCTTGCAGATCGGCTAGTTTTGGTGAATGTCCCCCAAGAATAGGGATACTGGGGTTTGAGTGATTGAATAATAAGTATAAACGTCTATTTACAGGTCTGGATCAATAACAGCCTGTCAGGTCATGGCTACAGCTTCAAGTCAAATTATGTAATTTTACCAAAACCCCTAAGAGACCTTTTGTCTTGTTTGAAAAACAAGATTTGTATTTTATTTTATAATTTATTTTATTTGTTACAAGAAGAAAGACTTAGTTTAATTTCTAGGATATTATTTGAGTCATTGATTTGAATTGTTGCATTCTGACATACCTTTACATTGCCAAAGTTCACAAGCATTGCATACCCAGACACTGTTGTGGATATTAGTCTGGTCCTTCTCAGTGTTATTTAAGGGGCGGTTACAAAAAGATTGAACCAGATCTGTTCATTTTCACTTCACATTTTGTAAGTAAAGCCTAATTTGATAAAATGTGATAATTTCATCATTCCATTTATGACAATCTTTTGGTTCAATGAGGTTTGGCCTGGCTTTAATATATATAGATGGAAATGTGGCTGTTTTCTGTGCGTTTCCTTAATTATTAGACTTTTCATGAAGTGTGTTACAAAATCATTGTAAACGTCCAAAATACAACATCAGTCATTTTTAGCTTGCGGCCCTTTGGACTTTTGGCATTTTGCTGAGTGGCCCCTGAGCCATCTAAAGTTGAGTAGCCCTGCTCTACGGTAAATGATAAAGGTGCATTTATATAGCGCCTTTATCCAAGGCGCTTTACTTAGATCGTGGATTACATTCACGCATTCGGAGGAAACCACGCAAGGCACCAACCTGCTCATCGGGAGCAATTAGGGGTTCAGAGTCTTGCTCAAGGACACTTCGACACCAACTCTGGGGGAGCCCGGGATCGAACTGGGAACCTTCTGATTGCCGAGCGGCCCCTCTACCCCTGAGCCACTGCGGCCCCTTAGTAGTGGTAGTGGGAAGATACTTTAGCACGGCAGCCACAAGAGCGCCTGGGTGTTGGCATTTCTAAAGAGCACCCGCTGTATGTGGCACAACTCCTGTCACTTTCACAGTATTTTGTTATTTTGCCTCTATAAAAGGCCATGCATGGCAAACATAAATATCTACTTTGGATTACTGTGTAACATTTCGCCATGAGGCCTGGTCGGAACCAATTCAGTAGCTTACACCGTGTCTTTATGTAACATATTTCAATAAAAAAGGCCTACAGGAATAGTATCATTTGGGGGAACTGGTGATATAAATTTCACTGCACAATCGGCGTAATTTGCGATTATTATAAATTCTACTCATTACCGCTAAACTGCCATGTCCCCTGTCAATCTGATTACCATTCGGATAGGCTGTCAGCAATTAGAAATAATTCCCAGCACGTCAGAGCTTATAAATAGCAGAAGTGAGACAGACCTACGCTTGAGGTATAAAATAGATTTATCCGGCACAGAGGCAGAGAGAGAGAGAGTGAGAGAAAGAGAGAGAGAGACGGAGAGAAACAGACATAGAGACACAGAGAGAGCATGCATAAATGGCTGGGACTTTCAAGGTCAGACACCAGGGGTCCAAATGAACCCTTGCGGGTCTGTAACTCAGAGTGTTTGTACCATTTGTTCACTCTAAGAGTTACAGACCTGTGCAGGGCAGAGGTTTTCCCCAGGCCTCTAGGGAGTGTGCAGGCAAAGTTTCACACATATCGCTGCCATTATAGGTAAAAAGAAAAAAACACAAATCGTCCTTTTTTCCTCTGCCTAGTGGGAATGTGTATGCAAAATATCACGAAAATTGCAAGCTGCCTTCATGATTTAAAACATTGTGTTCAAAACGGACCAATCCTGCAAACTTTGGAAGCCAATATTAGCCAATTAGGATGGAATATGGAAAATTGGACAGATCTGTGTTGATTGTATAGAGATACTGTGTGCCCATTTACGTGATATTTGGACAAAATGTGTAGGAGTAATATAAAAATAAAATATATATAGTTTTGCAAAAATCTTCCTAAAGGTGGCGCTATGACAGGCAGATCTGAAAATCGGGGGCAGAGGTTCTGCCTTGACGCACATGTGTGTGGCTGTGACCGGGGCCAACAGTGCTCGGAGATTTAATAGCTGGTAACACACAGACACACGGACAAAAAACGTTTAAGAACCACTGACTTTAATTTGTGTTGGGAAATGGTCGGAATGTGTCTTTAGTCTTACAGTAGTGTGTTCATTACAGTTATAATGGCATAACACTGATGATGTGTGTGGAAGAAGCAGACCCCTGCACAGTCCCATTAGCGTCACTAAAGAGCCAATATCATTATAGTTGTGCATGCGCTGTTGTCAAGCCCCGGAAACAGCTCATCTACAAGGGGGGGGCTAGTACAGAGCCCTGAGGGACTCCGGTCAACTGATTACATAGTGATTAACGCATTCAGAACGGGTACACATTAAAGTGTATTATTATTTTATGCTTTAACTATTGAAAAACAGCAGATATACAAGCTCACAGCGCGGCACCGAGTGCCGCGCTGCGAGCTTGTAGATCTGCTGTTTTTGAAAAATTGTGAAAATTAGAATTTTGACGCGATTCTATAAGTGTCTTTTGAATCCTTCTAAGATTTTTTGAAAAGCCCTATGTTTCTATGTCAGCAATCTGGCCAGCCATCGTCAAAGAAAAGGTCCTTTTCACTTAACTGGAGCTCTGTTAGTCTGTTCTTGAGAGACTACCATGTCAGTGGTTCTCAAACCTTTTCATGTCAAGGACCCCCAAAATGATATTTATTTGGCCACGGACCCCCATCTCAAAATATTTAGTTCCAGGGACCACCCAGAAGCAAAATTAGTAATTTAGTTACAAATGTTTGCTTTGAAAATACATACATTCAAAGATTTGCACACATTTTCACGACTTTTTCCAAAAATAGCAGATCTACAAGCTCGCAGCGCGGCACTCGGTGCCGCGCTGTGAGCTTGTATATCTGCTATTTTTCACTGGTTAAAGCATTCAATAATTCTAGGCCTAAATGGGTTAACTGGTTAACAATTATTGTAAAGAGCAATTTGGAGTGATGTAATGCGGCAACTCATTAACAGCTGGCAAAGACAACATACATTAGCTCTGTAACAGTATGACAAAAGCAACGCTGAACATGTGTAGAGCTATCTTGTTCAGAATAGGGTACTGCCCTGAGTGTGTTACTATGATCCTGAGCAGTGGTGTAAAGTAACTATGTACATTTACTCTCGTACTGTATTGTACTATTTTTTAGCTAATTTCCAGTTTCCAGTACTTTTACTTCTACTCCACTACACCTCAGAGGCAAATATTGTGCTTTTACTCCTCTTCAATGCCATAAAGACTTGCGTTACTTTGTAGATTTTGATTATAATTACAAAACATTAACCGAAATAGCCAATCTACAAGCTTGTGACACATTGTGATCTTGTATAGTTTGGCTATTTTCAAAAGACTTTTATGCATTTGAAAACTCGAAATGGGACATTAATGCATAACAAGTACTTTAACTTTTGGCACTTTAAGTACATTTTGTATTCCAGACTTTACAGAGTAGCCTATATGTCTGTATTACAGTATTGATAATTTTACGACTTTTTTCCACCACTGAGTTGGTTTGATTTGCTTTAGGATGTATAGTTCGTACAGTTCGATTAGTAAATAAAGTTATGGTCCATCTCAATTATTCACAAGAAAGAAAAATAAATACATAAGCAAGCAAACAAGCAAGCTAAAAAATACAACTCACTTGGATATCAGGTGTGAGTTTGCGAATGTTGCAAAATAAATACATTTTCTTCCAGAGCAATTATAGTCGATGTACTGTCTGTACTTGGTTTTGCCAACCGGCCTTCACCAAAACACTCAACTTTATTTTCCCACAAGAAAATGTGAGTCAATAACCTTGACCACACTCTGACATGCAAACAATGAATAAAATACAGTCAAACCTTCCCCATTGCTAGTCTGGATGCAACATTTTTAATCAATTAAACTCTGTGTGAGTATTGACCGGGTCAGTTTAGTCAGAAAAAGAAAGAAATACGCATATGCACACACAAAAAGGTGAACAATTATGAACACTTGGGGGTCCTTGACATGAAAGTGCTCTGTTCCTAGCAGCCATGAAGGTCTCTGCCCCTCCAGCCGTCCCCTAGTGTGGTCCAGTGTGTTACTCTATGGCTGTGCCCTTCTAACGCCGCCAGGGTCCATTTTTGGAGCGGTGTGCAGAGCACGAGCTCCCAGTGCACAGCTTTCAGCTTTTGTCCCGTCTAGTGGGAAAAGATTGTTTCGTTCAGTTCGAACAGGATCTACGCATGCGCGCGCGCGCCACGCACGCACGCACGCACACACACACACACACACACACACCCACACACGCACACCACGTCGCGATAAAAACAAAGGTTAACGGCAGCGAGAGGGATAGTGCAGCTGTTAAGCTCATTATATGGAAGGTATTGTGCATTTTATGACAGAAGCATGAAACTTTCTACAGTGTTTCTATATACTATGAAGTTTGTTTTCAGACGTGGAAGCACTTCTGAATTGACCTCTGCGGCCCCCGAAATCCAAGATGTCCGACTGTCCGTCCAAAATAGTGTTTTTACCTTTATAACTCCAAATGCATTGATTTTAAGACCCATAAATGTATTAAAGTTGAATATAAAATCAGGCATTGCGGACAATTTGGTACCAGGTACGTGTCTGTATCCATTTCAGTTCTTGAGATACAGCATATAGGTACACCTGAGTCTGTAAACGTACCTATATGTTGTATCTCAAAAACTGTAATAGATACAGACACATACTCGGTACCAAAATATCCGCAATGCCCAACTTTATATTCAACTATAATATGTTTATGGGTCTTAAAACCAATGCTTTTGGAGTTATAAAGGAAAAAACACTTTTTTGAACGGACCTCTTGGATTTCGGGGGCCGCCATCTTTGATTTTCACCTGGCTCGGCTTCTTAATTCAAAGAGTGGCCTCCAAAGATGATGTGTACCAATTTTCACGCTTTTATCACAGAGTGAACGATTGCTCTTATTATTTCCTGTACTATGAGGCAAGACTCCTGATCAAGATCTAATTCTTCATTGTCAGTTTCTTCATTGTCAAATTAGTTTTTGTACCAAGCTGCACAGGCACATCCATATGCTCCACTTCAGTAAAGCCCTCTTTTATGACAGAGACAACACAATGCCCTATACTGCACTGGTTTACACTTGCCTGTAAGTGGAAACCACTGCACAAACTGTTCCAAGCATCTGGCCTGAAGAGGTTCTTAAGTTTAAAGCTGGGGGCCAACCTGCCTTCTACCATGTGCCAGCCACAATTCATTGGTGAGGGCTTTGGATACCCTTGATTTGCTGTTGATTTGGGGTCATAGAGTGTGCATACAAACTGCCAATGAGATAGTAGCTGTACTTGGTACTTCATCCTCACCAAAGTTATGGAGAAGTTGAGGGCTGGAACAATTTCCAGGCTCTCTTTTTTCCTATAGTGAACTGGTAGTGAGAGCACTCTGCACTGGGGTTGAGGACGTTTTTGGAGAGGCTGTCGTGGAAGTCTTTCGTGGAAGTCTTTATTCTTTATTACCAGTTGGTTCCCAACAAATTAAGTGATAATTATCTCGCCAGACTGCAGCATTTCCAAGGTCCTTCAGTGTATCTTCTGAATCAACATCACCAGTTGTAAGAGACACTAGATCATAAACATTCTCCTATTGGAAGATGTGATCTTTTGATTCTTGGTGTCTTCATCATCATGTGTCAGTCCAAAACATGATCTGGTATCCTCTGCCAAGGTTGCACAAACACCTTCATTGTAGGTGATGGACCAACGGTTTATAATGTGTCTCATGTCTGTGATCATAAGCAGCAAACAAGGGCATCATGCTCTTGAAATAATATTCACCATTACTCTTGCCAGCATCAACTATTATTAGCTTTGCTACCTGCATTTCCATTACATTACCACATTAGCAGTACATTTACATATGCAACTTTGCTCAACATTATTGCAGCAAATTTAAAATAAATGGTCAGTACTGATTTGTCAGAATACAACCAGGAGGTGTTATCTTAGGTCAAGTCAATATCAGCTTTGGCCCCCTGACAACCAGGTATGACTGCACACACAGAATCAGCCATATCCTCCATCACACCCAAAGACAATTATATTCATTATCACTTTTGCCAGCATCAACTAATATTTGCTTTGCTACTTGCATTTTCATTTCACTACCACATTAGCAGTAATACGTTTGGAATTTCACAAACCCCTCACCAATGAATTGTGGCTGGCACATGGTAGAAGGCAGGTTGGTCCCCCAGAACCTTAACTTAAGAACCTCTTCAGGCCAGATGCTTGGAACAGTTTGTGCAGTGGTTTCCACTTACAGGCAAGTGTAAACCAGTGCAGTATAGGGCATTGTCTCTGTCATAAAAGAGGGCTTTACTGAAGTGGAGCATATGGATGTGCCTGTGCAGCTTGGTACAAACAACTAATTTGACAATGAAGAAACTGCCTCATAGTACAGGAAATAATAAGAGCAATCGTTCACTCGGTGATACAAGCGTGAAAATTGGTACACATCATCTTTGGAGGCCACTCTTTGAATTAAGAAGCCGAGCCATGTGAAAATCAAAGATGGCGGCCCCCGAAATCCAAGATGTCCGTCCAAAAAAGTGTTTTCTCCTTTATAACTCCAAAAACATTGGTTTTAAGACCCATAAACATATTATAGTTGAATATAAAGTTGGGCATTGCGGATATTTTGGTACCAAGTATGTGTCTGTATCTATTACAGTTTTTGAGATACATCATATAGGTACGTTTACAGACTCAGGTGTACCTATATGCTGTATCTCAAGAACTGAAATGGATACAGACACGTACCTGGTACCAAATTGTCCGCAATGCCTGATTTTATATTCAACTTTAATACATTTATTGGTCTTAAAATCAATGCATTTGGAGTTATAAAGGTAAAAACACTTTTTTGGACGGACATCTTGGATTTCGGGGGCCGCAGAGGTCAATTCAGAAGTGCTTCCACGTCTGAAAACAAACTTCATAGTATATAGAAACACTGTAGAAAGTTTCATGCTTCTGTCATAAAATGCACAATTGGTTTGGTTAACAGCCCCACTAGAGACGGGGGAGAGGAGGGAGAGAGAGAGAGAGAGAGAGAATCGTATTTCAGAGAGAGAGAGAGAGAGAGAGAGAGAGAGAGAGAGAGAGAGAGAGAGAGAGAGCTGCAAGCTCACAACGCCTCGCGCAAGACGCACATCGAGGTGTTGTCTGCGTGAAGATCAGCTGTTGTGTGTGTGTGTGTAGTCCGTTAATAACAACTAACAAGCATGGTATGTTGGCGTATCTCGAGTCGACCCCCTCTGCTGTCTGCGTCTGCCCGTGATAGCCGCTAGAGTGGAGGCTCACGAAGCATGCAGCCACCGTAGCGAGCCACGGGCAATCAAGAATTGACACATGTCAATATATAAAATAGGTGAAAAAAGTCAGGGACTTTGAACAGTCTATCCAAAATATCTCTGTTCCATCTATTCAGCATGCAGCCACCGTAGCGAGCCACGGGCAATCAAGAATTGACACATGTCAATATATAAATAGGTGAATATATTTATATATTTTATATATTTACCTGGAACTGCTCAAATTCACCGCTCCACTTCGAACCGAGGTTTGATTTTTAAACCCATGAAGGCTTTCTGCCAGTCTGTAGCCTACTTTAGTGACTGGGCATAATATACAGCATTACTACTCACTGGACTATAGAGACTTGTTTCTTTCATTTTTCTTTTTTTCTTTTTAATAAGTGACAAAAAGCTTTTCTACACGTTGGCAATGGTCGCTGTTCTTCATCCTTTGTCTAAACAGGGGTATTTTATTTATTTATGCCAAGGACCCCTTAGCTGAGAGGATGAAGAGGCAACTTTTCCTTTTCATAGATAGCGTGACTTGTTTGACAGGCCAGCATATCACCAGTGTTAAATAGGGTAAATTCATGTTTGTTGCTTGTTTGTTCACACATTTTGTTATTCGGAAGAGGAAAAAAAATACTCTGGGACCAGTACCACGCAAGTTAGGAATGCTAATAGTAATAATAATTATGACAATAGCTCAGATGTTCCCCTTTTTAAGAACCCAAGGTTGTTTTTCATAAAGAAAAGGAAGGAACCAACTGAAAGAACCAAGAAAAAAACTAAGGAGGGGAGGGAGAGGGGGCATCTTTGATATGGTTGCTGGGAGTGCATTCCATGCAAGTTGGGAATGGATTCCCTGGTTATTGTCAGAGTATTCGCTGTAGTCATTGTTAAAGCAGCACTGTGTTGTGTGGGGTATCAGTGGCCACTTTGTACACACATAAGTTTGGCAGCCTTGGTGTCATTTACTTCATTAACCAAGAGTCTCTGCAAGCATTCAGCCAGGACGCGCTGTGATTATTTGATTTATTTATTAGATCCCCATTAGCTTACTGTACAGTCACAGCAGCTACTATTCCTGTTGTCTCAGTCCATATCAACAACAACAACAACAACAACAACTTATTTCACATAAGTACAGTCATACATACCATTCATACAACAGTACAGTAAACATAACTCATAACCTGTCCAATACATTCACATTTGATATATCCATAGTACAATTTAAACATAACTGATGTCAAAATCCATCATATGCTCCCCTCAAAAAATAAAATAAATAAATAGAAATCACAATTACAATTACAATTACAATTAATTGTCAAATCATAACAGATACTGTAGATGCATGGTGGGCATGCATGCGTCTACACGCCCCACAAACACAGCTTCAGTGCGTTCTCCTCAGACACCTGTACAGTATGCAGACAGATTGAATAGAGATATTTGTCAGGAATCCTCTCTAGACGTGCCCCATGTGTTCACTCCCCCTTGCATTCCTGGTAATCAGTCAATAGCCGATCCCTTGCTAATTGTCTACACCTCACCTGTTGCTGCTCACCTGCTGTCTGTTGCTCTATTTAGTTTGAGAGTATAGGCCTAATATATTTCAGTGAGTTTCAACATCACCATTTGTCTGTATGGCCGGATTTACACTGCAGTCAAATCCAGCCCAAATCCGATTTGGTTCTCAAATCTGATCTTTTGTTCTGACTTTTCACACTGCATTTGCAAGTGACCAGATCGGATCTGTGCGTTCTGACTGATTTTAACAGCGTCAGCCCAAAGTTGCCCTGCGGCGACATATCTGCTTTAGTTACCGTGGCAACGACGTAGGCGTCATGACGTTACGTCGACACTATTTGATTACGTTCAGGAAATGTGACATAATAGACCATAGTAAACACACGTTACAATATTGTTTTTCTCTCTTTTCTTTACTCTTGTGTTTCGCTCTTCTCTCTGGTTTTATCTGTTCAGCTCAAGTGTTTTCTCTCTTCTCTCTTGTTTTTCTCATTTGCTCAGCGCACTGTAATCAAATAAAAGTAAATACTCGCGCTCTGTAATAATGACGTCGGAGCTCCGCGCTCTGGTCGCGCAGCAAGTGACGTTTGAACAGTTTGATGTGACTTGCATGTGACTTGCGTATAACTCAATGGGGTGGATGTGGAAACTGCTTTCAGACTGTGACAGATGTCCTCAGATCCGATATGGATAGGATTTGAAACCCCCTCTGGATGTGGTTTTTCAAAATCGGATTTCATGTGACCTGCATGCATGTGACCTGTCTGGATTTAGACTATTTAAAAAAAAAATCGGATTCCACTTTTGATGTGACTCAGATCTGATTCAGGCTAGATTTCAGTGGCAGTGTAAAGCCGGCCTTAGCCGTTGTAGTAAAGTGTGTCTTCTGTTTCAGCCTGATCCACCACCCACATACCTGGTGGTTCCTGGACTGAGAAGTTTGCTGCCTGTTTTTATTTTTAATTCACCCTTTGCCTTGCCCCTCGCCTGCCTTGTTTTGCTGTTAGATGACATACCTCTGGTATTGACCGTTGTTCTGTTTTTGGATTCTAAAGTAAAGCCTGAGGTAACTTCATTCTGCCTCTAGCCTGCTGTTTACTGCTTTTGAGTCCTTCTGGATATTCTGATATTCTGAGTATTTACGGTTGTTCATCCACTTCCCACTCTGCACTGCAGACAGACCGACCGACCGACCGACCAAGTTTTAAGGCAGGGGTCTTCAACAGGTGGTCCTCCACATTTTTGAGTGATAGAAACCTTTTTTTCTCCTTGTTTATATTAACCACTTGAACCTTAGCGTCCATATTCTGAGAGCTTTAGCCAAAAATATCAGATCTACAAGCTCACAACGCCTCGCGCTGCGAGGCGTTGTGAGCTTGTAGATCGGCTATTTTGGGAAAAGAGCTTTGGTGTAGAGAGGAAAAAGAGCAGACTATTGACAGTTCAAGTGGTTGAATATCTGAAAACAAAAATTGACATGAATCCAAAATACACTGACGATTGTGCTGTCAAACAATGAAACTACATGGAATATATGAACAGGTTGTGGGGGTCCCTGGACTCCCTGCTTCATCTCTCTCTCAACTAAGGGGTCCTTGGCCTGAAAACGTTGAAGACCCCTGTTTTTATTTATAGTGGGTCATGCCCAGGACAGACAGACAGAAAGGAACAATATAATACTTACAAAGTATCCTTCACATTCTGAAAATGTACCTTAGGAAAGTTGGCGAGCTGAAATTGAAACCATCGTTCTTGTGTCAATGAAGTTAAACTTGTGCACTTTAGTTTAGTACCTCACAAACAAACTAAGTCAAAGTCATTGTTATAAAGAGTCACACAAATGGGGGGAAAAAAACAACAGAAATGGCACATAAATAAAATCCAAGGCTAAACAATTCCCACAAATGTCTTCCGTGATAGTGGTCCTTATGAGCGGCCCTCAGGTCAGTGCTTGGAGAAAAATGTTGGCATTTATTGTGTTATGTTTGTACTATTGTGCTATTGACCTCGACTGTTATTATAATGTGTTGTAACCCCCGCTGGACTTAACTTGGTTCTTCTGCTTCAGGTGTAGCAAGTATTATTATTATTCATGCAATGTATTAATGTAAATATTGTATTTTAAGTATATACATATCATCGTGTCATAATTATCAAATTTAAATTCACTCAAATTATTCATAGTTTGTTTAATGCATGATTTCTTTGTACTAGCTATCTGCATCTACAAAGTAACTAGTACTACTAGAAATACAAATATAGAAAATGTAAACATTCAAGTAAAGAAAAAGCACCTCATGTACTTACAGTACACAGTAATTGAACAAGGTACTTTGCACTGGCTGTGATAACTGCCTGTCTCGGAGTGGAGGAGTGTGTTTTAAAACATATCTGTTAATAATGAAAACGCAATGGGTAACCCTGGGTTGAGATATAAACCCCGGGGCAAGTTATCAAAACAAATGAAACAGATTGAATCAGCTCAGGGCCAGAGGTTTGAGTCTTAAAGTCCTGCCCCAAACACCTCACATTGCATTGTCGTTGTGGAGTTATCTTGCTAATGATAACACTAATAGAGCGATAATTATATTGCCCTATATTAATGATCTCATCATAAAAGACCGAATGTATTTCCTCCCTGAAAGGGTGTTTACTTAAAGTAAAGTGTTTTGTACGGAAAGCAACCTTTAATTGGAAGAAGAGCATAGATTACACACAGCTCCTCTTGTACTAGACTCGGCCTAATACTGGCCTATACATCTATATCATATATGGGCAACTGGTGGCCCGGCCCGGGGGCCACATGCGGCCCTCCACTTAATGCGGCCCGCAGGTTAATACCGGAATACTGATATATTGTTGATTTCAGCTGTTATAATTCCAAACATGACCTGCTTTAATTCCGTCAGTCTATTAGTAGCTTAATGACTTGTATAGTAGTATTAAAATGTCTTCTTTTATGTCCAACGTATTTGTATTTAGGTTCATACAGTTAACATGAGTATATAACTAAATATTTGCGTTTGAAATTAAATCAAAATGTTACATTTCAGGGTTCCAATTAAAAAATAAAACAAGTAATTCAGAATTCCAATTCAAAAGAAACAAAAATAGCCAATCTACAAGCTCAAAACGCATCGCAGCGCGATGCGTTTTGAGCTTGTAGATCTGCTATTTTTGCTTCTTTTGTATGAGATACTAGAATGACAAAGTACGTAGCAATATGCAATGTGGCCCTCTGGAGTTAAGGTGGAAATATAGTTTCCCTCGCCATCATCAAAGTTGCCCACCCCTGATCTATATTGTAAATGTCTAGCATTCAAAATGAAATGTATAGCCTATTGATGATATAAGCATCCTTGTATTTACAGGGAGTTTTGGTGAGTTTGGCGGGCTGGACTTCCTCCACTGACATCCAGTGGTGTAAGTAACTAAGCACATGCACTCAATACTGTACTCAATTACAATTCTCATATATATATATATTTTCTTCTTTTTACTGTTTAGCACTTTTACTTGTAGGCTACTCCACCACATCTCAGAGGCAAATATACTACTTTTTTCTACTCCATTACAATTTTTTTGAAAACGTTAGTTTCTAGTTACTTTGTAGTTACTTTGTGATTATTATTACGAAACATACATTAACCACTTCAGCCCTATACATTTTGTCCATTTTAAAATAGCCGATCTACAAGTGAGCTTGTTCTGTTTTCAAATGGAAACCATCATAGTCAATCAAGCATTTAGACCAGAGGTTCTCAACCTTATAACCAAAAAAATCTGACTTGATTGCAGATCAAGTCGGATTCAATAAGTTCCTTTACGAGCAGTGAAGTCATGACGTGACTTGCTCATCCCCCGGTTCATGGAAGTAATTTCTCTATGGAGAATAACATTGGGTCATCTTAAAATCGTCTCAAATAAGCATTGCGGTCCAAAAATAAACACACTGTCTGCGCGATGTTGTCGGGGAGGTGGCTCTGTATGGTTTATGATAGTCAGTCATTCATATTTGATACAGGGTCTGTTTCTTGCGAAAATTTAACTAATTTGGCGACAGTAACATTAGCGTTATCTCACCATCAACTGATTTTGCATATCCATATGAGTCAAACCGTTTAAATCATTTATGTTTGGAACACGTTCTTGTATGACGCGATATGAAGAAAAAAAAAGTCTATGGGAATTCAGAATGGGTGGGAAAAACGTGAACCGGTAGGATGGGTAAATGACATCAAACTTCACTGCTCAACTTTAAGATTCAAAATATTGTTTATTATCATACCTCCAGACAAGGTCCCCCTATGGGATATCAGCGCCATCTGGCGGTGCAACAGAGTAAAACTCATATCCTCCCGTACGAGAAATGTCATTTGTCGGAAGGGCTGTCAATCACAAAACGAGGGCACCGCCCCCGAGTGTATAAAAGCCCTATGGGCTATCATGACTTCCTCTTTCCGCACCTCTGCTCCTGCAACTAGAGTGTCGCGAACTCAGCCATATAGTAATTAAATTCTGTAAAGTATAGCCTATAGCGACGGCTAGGAAGTCGGCCACTGGCCTTTATAGAATCCCTCCTGTACGTTTCTCTTCTATCTTCTCGTGGTTTTCTCTTCCTTTGTCTTTGAGTCTTTACCTTCTTCTCTGAGCGCTCTGCCACGTGTTTCCCTGCCCTAGCTTAGCTTCGCCTAGCTTCGGTTTAGCTTCACGATGGCGGCTCGTCGGCCCACGGTTAGCAGCCTGCTAGCCATGGTCCCTAAGAAGTGCGGCCTTCCCAGCTGCAAAGGACTCATCGCCAATGAAGACACCCACCCGTTCTGCATTGTCTGCATGGGGGTAGGACACGCCTTGTCTTCTCTGTCCCCTCCGGCCCCGGCCACGGGTGTGAACTGTGCTGAATGCCTCCAGTACGACGTTCCAGCCCTCAAGGCCCGCTGCGAGATCGCTGCCGCAGGCTACGGCCTTCACACCACGGTCTCCGCCGGAACCCTCCCAGACAACTCTCCTCGTGTGCCGGACAGCGCTGTACGCCACAGCGCTGCTTCTCGCCACGTGGTCAGGCCTCCAGCAGCCTCGCCCTCAGCTAGCTTCGGTAGCCCCGATGCTAGCGGGCCTGCTACTGCTGCTACTCCTGCTGTTTCTCCGACTGGCTCGACTGGTGCCGTGCCCAAGAAGAGAACATGCAAGACCGCCCATGTTGCTCCACCGCCAGCTGCAACTTTGGCCGTCCCCTTTAGGGAATTCCACCCGCTAGTCGTCGGTGACATTCCCCTCTCCTTCTCCGTCCCCCAGCTCCGGGCCATGCGGCCACCTAGCCCCCTCTCCTGGCATGTCAGCGACGGTGACGAACCGGAGCCGGAGGACTACGACATGTCCGAGGTGGACTCGGAGGGTGAGTACTCGGAAGAAGACGAGTCCACGCTTCCCTCCGGTCAGGGCGGAGGCGCGGCCGGGTCGGTTCCTCACGCCGAGGTTCCTACCTCCGCCGCGTCCTCCCCAGCCCCTTCTGCCTCTCTCCCCCCTTCCATGCCGGCTGGGGCGAGAGGGGCAGCGGCACAAGACCCAGACTCTATCCCCATGGACGAGCTCTCGGTGCTGGAACGTGCTACCATCCGTTGCGGCCTGGAGCTGCCGCTCGGAGACGCGCCACTCGGACCCCGGGCTAGAGTTCCCATCCTAGGCCAGGATGTGGATCCTTCTCCCCCGCCACGCATGGATAAGCTCCCACTGGTCCCAGGCTTTGCAGAGGCCCTGCATTCAACCTGGACTTCGCACAAGGACCCCCCCAAGCTCCCCTTCTTGGTCGACTGCCACGACGCAGAGAAGGCGGGAATCCCCTTGTGCCCTCCCATGGACAAACTGATGGCCCAGTCCCTTATCGGGAGCCTCAAGCCAAGTTATGAGCGGACCGGTCCTGGAGGCCGCAGTCCCTTCATCCTGTCTGTGGGGAAAAAGCCTCCTGGTTTCGCCATCGGCTATGACGAAAAGCAGTCGTCCAGGGTGAGGAACGCGTACAGATCCTCCGCCTTGGCTGCCAGGACGATGAACGCCACCCAGCTGCTGCTCTCCTCCACCAGGCGCCTCCTTAGCGGATTGCGGGAGGTGCCTAAGGATACGGCGGAGGAGATCGACAAGTCGCTGCGCATGCTGATGGACCTTAATGTCCACGCCATCGAGTGGCTTGGACACGGTATGGATTACTGCATCCAGGCGGAACGTGCCAGGTGGCTTGAGAAAGTGAAATGCCCTGGCAGTTCCGAAGGGGAGACCGAGAAGGTCCTGCAAGACCTCCCTGGCCACCCTACCTCCCTGATGGGCGGTGGACTCGATCTTCTCCGCCAGGAGGTGGCGGATAAGAAGATCACCTTGGAGCTCCTGGAGGCCACGACGGACCCCCAGGGACCCAGAAAGGAGAAGAGGCAGGGACGAAGCAAGGCCCCAGTCAGGCTGACAGAGGGCGCTCTTCCTCCAAGCAGGGGAAACCTAACAATCCCCCTAGGACCCCCTCCTCCTCCTCCACGGGACCCCCCCGCACTGCAGCGGGGGCTCCTGCCCGCTCCCAATCCCGCCACCCTCCCAGGCACGGGATACCGGCCAGCTCCCACAAGGCCCGTGGGAAGCCGCCGCGAAAGTGACACTGGACTTTGGCGGGGTCCCCCTGAATATTCAGGGGACCCCCCCTCTCAAGCGCAAACGGTTGAACAGTATGAACAATTTTTCTCATGCCAAGAAAATAATGTATACTTCTCCTCTGTGCTCTCCTCCAGTAACTGTAATAAAGAGTGTGTTGATAAAACAATGCCTGTTTCTTTCGACTCCACCTGCTTTAGTACAGACGACCCCATTTTGCATGAATTTAGCCAGTGTAGAGAAGTCCAGGCTGGAATTTCTTTCCACTCAGAAAATATCGCTTTCTCCAGTCACGCAGACAGGGTACAAGCAGAATATTTCTCATTGCAAAATGTTCCCAGACAAGCTAATTCCTATTCACAATGGTATGGTTTCACTAGTGTGCAATACCCCTCTGTCCCCACTGAGCGGCACTGCAATGCCGAGTCTAGTTCAGGACAGGAGTGTGGTCTTAGCGTCAGGGAAGAAGCCAGCACATTTCAACACCCAGGGTCGGCCTCGTCTTCCCGTAAGGAAGCATATAAAGGCCTTAGAACAGGTTATAAACGTAAAAACAATTCCCCGAGCCGGGGATTATGTTACTTATGCGATAAACCCTGTCCCCCGGGCTCCACGCTATGTGCCGCCTGTATTATTAACAAGCGAGGTTTCTCGGAGGTCACGTGTCCGTCCCCCACCGGATACGGAAATAAGCGTACCGGAAACGGAAACGTTCTTTCCTTCGGTGTCCCCGCGCCTTCCGGCCCGGCGTCTAGCGGATACGGAAACGTGCCCGGATACGGAACCTCTCGGTCCCGTCCATCCTCTCCCTCACGGCCCAGTAGTCCCGCTGAAGCGGTACAACCCCAAGGCTTCTCCGTTGCTCAGCAACACGTTAGCACAGTGTGCAGAGCAATGGAAGCGTTGCAATCCGAATCACTGGGTGTTTCGGACAGTGACACGGGGCTACAGACTACAGTTTGCGGAAATACCCTCCCTCTCCAGCAAGGTTATTTACACTCGAGCCCGCGGCTTGAAAGCGGATGCCTTGAGGGAGGAGATAAGCTCACTATTGCGCAAGGGCGCTATAGTGGAGTTATCCCGCGACCAGAGCCGTTTAGGCTTCTGGAGCCGTTATTTTCTGGTACAGAAAAAAGGGGGGGGCTGCGTCCTATAATGGACTTACGTGCTCTGAACAAGCACTTGAAAAAGTTCAAATTCAGGATGCTGACGTCAGAGTCCCTGATGAGATCAGTGAGACAGGGGGATTTCCACTGTTCAGTGGATCTGAAGGACGCTTATCAGCACATCCTCATTTATCCCCCACACAGGAAGTTCCTGCGGTTCGCCTTCGAGGGGCGCCTGTACGAGTACACGGTCCTCCCCTTCGGTCTTTCCCTGAGCCCTCGGGTTTTCGTGAAAGTGACCGAGGCAGCCATTGCTCCACTGAGGCATCAGGGAGTCAGGCTCGCGAACTACATAGACGATTGGATGATTTCCGCCGCCTCCTGCTCAGGAGCGGCGCGCCATACCGATCTGGTGTTGTCACACCTGAAGGCCTTGGGTTTCAACGTCAATTTTGGCAAAAGCATGTTGTCACCCTCCCAGCAGATTTCCTTTATAGGGATATCTCTGGACTCGGCCACAATGTCCGCCCGCCTCTCACCGGAGAGGGTGGACAGGTTTCTGACTTGTCTCAGCTCCTTCCGACTGAACCAGGTGGTCAGGTACAAGGAGTGCATGAAGTTAGCTGGGCTGATGGCATCAGTGGTGCAACTTCTGCGTCTGGGCAGGTTTCACATGAGACCTTTCCAGCGGTGGACACTGGCGCTCAGGATTCCTTCCCTGCAAGGGTACAGGAAGGTGACGGTCAGCCAGGTCTGCATGGACGCTCTGGTCCCATGGAGGGACCAGGCGTTGTTGACGAGTGGGGTCTCCATGGGCGAGGTGATATCACGCAAGGTGATCACCACGGACGCCAGCCGCTCGGGGTGGGGCGCCACCCACGAGGGGCGTTCAGCCAGGGGTCTCTGGACCCCGGCCATGTTGGAGCACCACATCAATTATCTGGAGTTAATGGCGATCTACTTGGCGCTCAAGCATTTCGAGCCATTTCTTCGGGGTTGTCATGTTCTGGTCAGGACGGACAACACGGCGGCCCTGTATTATCTCAACAAACAGGGTGGCCTCTGCTCGCGCACGCTGGATCAGCTGGCGCGCGAGATGACCCTCTGGTGCTTGCCTCGTCTGAGGTCCATCAGAGCCTCCCATGTTCCGGGCCTTCAGAACGGCGGCGCCGATCTGTTGTCCAGGGGGGAGCCTCGTTACGAGGATTGGTCTCTCCACCCTGCGGTGGTGAGACAGATTTTCTCCAGGTTCGGTCAACCTCGAGTCGATCTCTTTGCCTCCCAGGAGAACGCGAAGTGTCCCCTTTACTTCTCAGTGAGGGGACCTTCTCCTCTGGGGACGGACGCGTTTGCTTACGAGTGGCCAGAGGGTCTTCTCTACGCGTTCCCGCCCCTGGAACTGATCCTTCCCACTCTGGAGAGGATCAGATGTTCCAACCGGGAGGTTCTTCTAGTAACACCGTCCAGGGGAGTGTGGAGGTCTCTGATCACCCCACTGCTCTCTCGACCCCCTTGGCGGCTCCCCTTGCACAGGGACCTGCTGCACCAGGCAGGGGACGAGATCTTCCATCCAGACCCACGGGGCCTAGACCTGTGGGTTTGGCCCGTGAGAGGGAGAACCTGTTAGCAGCAGGCTTCTCACCGACGGTTGTAGCCACTATTCAGAGTGCTAGAGCCCCCTCCACTAGGGCTGTGTACGATGGAAGGTGGAATGCCTTTTTGGACTGGTGTGAGCTACAGGAGCCACCTGTGGTGGCTCACTTAGCTCCGGCCCAGAGGGTGTTAGATTTCCTGCAGGATCGCCTGGACCTTGGTCTGGCGTTCTCTACACTGAGGGGTTATTTAGCGGCTATTGATGCCTGCCACCTGGGGGTGGCAGGTAAAGGCCTTTCTAAAATCCCTGAGGTGGTCCAGTTCATGCATGGTGTTGACCATTTGAGACCTGTGACCAGAGCCTTGTTTCCTGCTTGGGATCTACAAGTGGTTCTTGAGGGCCTTTGCAAGGCACCCTTTGAACCGATTAGGAGGACCTCTTTGAAACATTTAAGTTTCAAGACAGCTCTTTTGCTTGCCTTGTCTACGGCTAAGCGTGTGAGCGACCTTCATGCGCTCTCTGTGAGCCCTGATTGTATGAGGTTTCTCAATAATGACTCCAAGGTTCTTCTTAAACCTCATTTGAGTTTTATTCCTAAGAACCGAGTGATCCCGAAGGAACCTGTGGTTTTGACGGCTTTCCATCCTCCTCCGTTTGCATCAGAGGAGGATAGGCGTCTTCATTGTCTTTGTCCGGTTAGGGCCCTGAAGGCCTACTGTGACAGGACGGTGGACAGCAGGTCTACTTCTCAGCTTTTCGTGGTCATGAATGCCCGTCAGCGAAAGGCGGTGTCCAAACCCACTCTGTCGAGATGGATTGTGGATGCCATTAGGTTGGCTTACACCCGTGCTGGGTCTGAAGTGCCGGAGGCACTTAAGGCCCATAGTACTAGGGGTGTGTCGACCTCTTGGGCTTTGTCCAAAGGTGTCTCCATTGAGGAGATTTGTGCGGCGGCGAATTGGTCTTCGCCGTCCACCTTTGCGACCTACTATCACCTGGACGTTGCGCCTTCTGCTATGGCGCATACGGTTCTGGGTGCTGCTGCCCCGCCTACTGTGTAGTGGGGCGGCTCTCTCCCCTTCCTGGGACAGCATGCTACTGTCTCTAGGATACCTGGGGGGGGGACCCTGAGTCTTTCCCTTATTTTACTGTAGTATTATAAGGCGGACCCGTGTCTGCCCTTAGTGCATAAGGCAGGCTTCGGTCTGTCAGGGTCTCTTTTCTGTCTGAACACGCCCAGGCCCTGTGGGTCTGGGTTGGACCAGTCCTGAGAGGGGTCACGTCGGTTGACGAGACCTCCTTTCGGGGGTGGTCGGTGTGCACGACAGTTTTGTCGGTTCATGGCTTCTCGGGGAGTTTATGAGTCCCATAGGGGGACCTTGTCTGGAGGTATGATAATAAACGTATAGGTTCCGAACGGAACCATGTTTATTTAATACCGGAGGACAAGGTCCCCCGAATTAAGCCCCTCGGTTCGCTAGTTGCGGGCAGAGGTGCGGCTTTAGAGGAAGTCATGATAGCCCATAGGGCTTATATACACTCGGGGGCGGTGCCCTCGTTTTGTGATTGACAGCCCTTCCGACAAATGACATTTCTCGTACGGGAGGATATGAGTTTTACTCTGTTGCACCGCCAGATGGCGCTGATATCCCATAGGGGGACCTTGTCCTCCGGTATTAAATAAACATGGTTCCGTTCGGAACCTATACGTTTATATATTAATGTTATTATCAATACAATCTCTGTTTTTTTTTTGTGCCAATTATTTGGAAGACCAAGTGCGATATCAAAAGACATCGCATCGCTACATGTTTCACTTCAGTCAATTTCTGTTCCAGGCTCGCTCGCTGAGCTCCAGTTAACGGCTCCTCGTTACATTTCAACCTTAACTCTAATTTCCTGTTGAAAGGCGTTTATAAACGGTCAGGGTTGGAACGTGGGGGGATCTTAAGCTGCAGAGTTAAAGGGGATGAGAAGGCTGTTTCTTTTTGCCTATCAGAGACTTCCTTCCATGTTGGATATCGTTTAATTAGCTAGCAATCAGCATGGTGTTACCTGGCAGGCTCCGCACCCCCCGGCTACACTACCATCCCTCACTGCTGGCAACGGCGTTTCAACCGTACTCCTCCGTCTCTTTGTCTCCTCCTGCATGCAGATATTATCCTAGTAAGATCGGGAACGCATCAGCTGTCGCGTAACCACTTTAACCATATTTTTTGAATACTTTGGCTATTCAAAAATAGCAGATATACAAGCTCATAGCGCGGCACAGAGTGCCGCGCTATGAGCTTGTAGATCTGCAATTTTTGAAAATCTTTTAATATATATTCTTTTAAAGCCAACATTTTTAACTCATATCTTTGCTTCTGGGGGATCCTTGGAACAACGTATTTTGAGATGGGGTCCGTGGCCAAATAATCATTTTGGGGGTGCTTGTCATGAACAAGTTTGAGAACCACTGACATAGAAATATAGTTTTTTTCAGAAAACTGTTAGGATTTTGAAGACATTTCATAGAATCGGATCCACATGTCTTAATGGGTTAAAGTACAGTCGGGGGGAGTTGAAGGAATTATTTTATACGAGTGCGTGTGTGCGTACGTACAAATGGCACCGGAGCGTGTCTGTGACCCGCATAAACCATCATCATCATCATCATCATCATCGTTGTCGTCGTCTCCTCTCTGTTTCGGTGCATGGCGGTGTTCAGTTCCCCTCATCACTTCAGTCCCTTCAGTCTGTTACTTTTTCCCTGCTTGCGTATTTTTATTTTATGTTTGCGTTCCCGCAGCGTTCCACTTGGGGAGATCAACAACAGCTCCCCCTCCCCCTCCCGAACGAAAAGAAACAAGAAACAAAGTCAGTTGGAAACCGTGTCAGGGAGTTGATTTCTTTCATCTGGATCATGTGAATATTTTTCAGTCGGGTAGAAACCTACCTTGTATCTCCATATCTATTTTTTTAAATATGTTTTGGGGCTTTTTTCTGCCTTTAGTGATAGTGTATTAAATAGGAAACAGGGAGAGAGAGAGATGCAGCAAAGATTGTCAGACTCGATCCTACTATGCGCTGTCAGGCCACATTAAGGCATAATTGCCCGCCTTCTAACAGTGTTCTTTTATTAAACAATGAACAAATGAATATCCTAGACTTCGTTGTACGTGCAGTCTGTGGGTTTTGTAAATATTAACAAGCTTGTGACCAAATATTTACTTTGTTGCATCCACCGAAACACAGATTATATTTCTTTCCATTTCCTTGAATCTTAACGTTTTCTTTTTTTTTTCTTTGGACATGCATGTTTTTCCACCTCGAGAAGCAAAGAGAGATGAATATCCAAAGTCTCCCCATCAGGGGAAGAGAAGTAGAGCTAAACGCACTTGACCTTGCCGACAGCCAGCGGGGCAGTGTGAGTGCGTGAGCGTGTGCGTGCGTGCGTGCGTGCGTGTGTGCATGTGCATGTGCAAGCCTCCCCCCCCCCAGGCCCCCTCAGCCCCCGCTGTCTCGGGGCCTGGCAGGCTGGCACGGTGCCCGCGCCGCCGGGCGCCGCTGGCAGGGATTATGGTCTTTGGGTGAAGATCATTGTAGCATGTTCAAACACCGGCAGCTGCCAAGTGGAGAGGCCGGTGCTGCCCGGGCTCCGCAGCACACAGCACTGCACTGCACTGCAGTGGTTGCACACTAGGACTGTTAAAGTTCCTTGGAAATCACATTCCACTGTAAAACTACTATAGATGTATACTGGCCTGGACACTGAACACCATATATGGGCATAGGACATGGAACACCATATATGGGCATAAATGGGTGAAATCACTGATACCGCCACCTATACTGGAGGAAATCTTGCTTTTTTGAACGCACATCATTTCGACAACGGAGCATCGGCAGGTATCACTACTCACCCCACGGAGGTTAGGGTTAGGGTTAGGTTTGGTTGTCGAAAAGATGACTTGTAGAAATAGTGACACACTCCCCTGTACTGCGCATGTGTCGCTGCCATGGCAACTTCTTCATGCTGAAACGATGCCCAAATTTGGAGATGATTACTCCAAACTGATACGTCTGGATTCTCCAACATTACTTCTGAGACTCCTACATTCAATCTCTCATATACTACACCCCAAGGCAAAGTCCTATAGTATATAGCCTATAAGATAATGAAAGAAGATGGTGCATAGACAGATCCACGTCAGAATTGTGGGTTTAAGTGGACACGTTAAAACAATCACAGAATTCCTTTTCCACCAGTGGCTATGAAGTAACTAAAGTCGAGTCCGATGGACGGAGCTGCTGAAATAAAAGCGCTACAGTTTTTCTCCAGCACATAAATCTGACCCATGGGTAGGCCAGTGGGACGCAGGACAGGTATCTTTAGTGTCCCGGCAGCAGCCTCCCTGTATCCCACCTCTGTGGGGGTGTATAGTGACAGGACAGGTGGTATAGCTGGGGACATGTCCCTGTGTGTGCCAGTCCTCTTCACCAGCCGCTGCTGCTTGTGAACGGACCGCTTTGATCCACTACCGATGTCACACTGTGTGTGTGCGTGCGCGTGGGACATAAATTGGTGAATGTTTCGAGTAGCTCAGCCTGTGATTTTTCTTCTGTGTTTGTGTGTAATTGCATGCTGGAATTATTCAGGTACATGCACACGCACACACACAGATCCTTTCTGTCCCCTCGCGTCCCTTGTGAGTGTCGACATCAAGTGTCTTGCTGAATCACTGTGCTGTGCAATCTGTCTGTTTTTCACTGCACCGGACAGTCCCCCCTCCCCCGTCCCCCCATCCCATACACCCCCCACATGCAAAACGATTTTTGCCAGATATTTGGAGCGCAGCCAAACCTGCTGAATGAACAGCCATCGTCAAACCAAAAAAAATGCATAAACCACAGAGCAGGAACCCATCTGTTTGTTTCTTCACATAAGAATGGAAAGAAATGGAAAACGGATGCACGCACGCACATGCGTGTGTGCGCGCACACACACACACACAGAATTTTGCCTTCGGTTGGACACCAGGTTGAACAACGGACAAGGTACATTAAATAAGCATGCTGGACTCATTCGGTGACTCACTGAATGAGCGAGTTGTGACGCATGTGTCGAGTTGTGACGCATGTGTTCGCCTGTTTTTGCTATGGTTTTTTTTCTCGCAATTTGACACATACGGCAGCGAGCCACAATGGCCTGTGTGTGTGTGTGTGTGTGTGTGTGTGTGTGTGTGTGTGTGTGTGTGTGTGTGTGTGTGTGTGTGTGTGTGTGTGTGTGTGTGTGTGTGTGTGTGTGTGTGTGTTTGGACAGTTTTCGACAGCTCACAGGCCAGAAAGGCGAAGTGTTGTACTGTCTCTGCCGTAGCTCTAGCGGAGACGCTGCTGAGTGACATTGTTGTTGTCATGTGCCATGAGTTTGTGAAGTTTGCCGAACTCCACCTGTGTTTGTGTCCTTGTACAATCTCTAATCGTGTGGACTTGAATAAGTTAACACAGCGGGTGCTGGCGACGCGTAGCCTCGCAACAGCCAGTCTGGGACCCGACCATAGACAACTCATTACGATGACATAGTTACTCACTTTGACAGGCAGATTCCTTTACCCAGTCAGTAGCCATCAGCGCATCAAAACATTGTCGGCAGAACAGCAAATACGTATTTTCCAGATACAAATCCTAAAAGTGCAAAGCCTGTTGTTGTTCTGAGATGCTGTTGATTTCAGATAACTTCCTTAATGCAGCTTTTATTTGTGATTTGTGAACCTGCTTCGGACATGGTGGCTTCCATGTTTGTTTTCAAAATATGAGAGGTACAGAAGCAGCTCGACCAATCAGGAGCGGTGTGAGGCGGGTCGCTCCAAATGCAGCCATTTGATTGGAAATTAGAAAATAATTTCCCGTAATGAGATTCTATGGGGAGGGACCCAAGACCGAGAAAGGATGACCGCGCCAGGCTAGACGACGCGTGCACATGCCAAACTCTTTGATGTCTCCGAGTGCCGACGACGCGTTCGCCGCGTCAGATAAGGGTTTATATCAAACTGTTATTTACTTTCTGGGGCAGCCGTGGCTGCAAGAGAAACACACCAATTCCCAGAATGCAACGGGAGATAACGTGATCAGGAAATCCGGTTTTCCTTACAGGCCAGTGCTATGAGATTCACAAAAGTGGATTTATCTCCTTATCTAACTCCAGATCACGTTCATGTTTAAAACGAGCCCTTCTCTCCCGGCCGTTACAAAAGCACTAATAGCCGCGATTGTTTTTTTTTCTGTTCTGAGCGAAAGAAAACAACATACTTGGATTACAATTACTCTGATTACTTTTACTCTGATCCTCCAAAATAAGGAGAAATCAATAAAATATGATTAAGTAATTGTTTAATCAAAGGCACTGCAAAAATGCGCCTGTGTGCGTGTGTCCCCATTCTCATGTTAATTAAGCGGCATAAACAGTGCAGAGGCCCTTTCCCAAAGAGAACTTTCCAGGGGAGGGGAGGGGGAGGAGATGGGGGATACACAGGTTTTTTTCGCTTGTTTGCTTGTTTTCCAGGGCCCCTGCACGGTGCTAAACTTTCATTCTTGCACTTGTTAGGCAGCGGGGGCGAGCGAATTAGAGAGAGAGAGAGTTAAAGAGAGAGAGAGAGAGAGAGAGTTAGAGAGAGCAGCAGGCTGCCATTTGGAGCCAGTCAGAGGGGCAAGTCTTAATGATGGCTGACGGCAGCGGGGGGCTCGCAGAGACTTATTAGCATCATTAGTTTCAACTCATTCCTGTGTGGAGGAGTCTCCACTCACACCAGGGACGTGCTGGGTCCCTGATTCAGCCCGGGAAAAAGAGTTGGCCCTCATTGCGCACTATAGAGAGAGATCTCTCTCCATAGCGCTGCTGCTACTCAAAGATTTGCCATTTCAGATCATGACAAGTGACAAGCCAGTGGGCCGATTACATGAGTTATATTTCGTCGTCGGGTGGAAACCTTGTATGTCCAAAACCGTTTGTTTTGTATTTATCATTTAAAAAAGTAATTAAACTAGTGAAAACAGCCGATCTACAAGCACACAACGCCTCGCGGTGTGAGGCGTTGTGTGCTTGTAGATCTGCTGTTTTCACTACTTTTGTGCGACGGCCTTGTATGATGAAGCAGGGCTTTGCTTTGCGAAAAGATTTACACATTTGAAACTTGGAGATACGAGGTTTCTGCCCGACAGTGACGATTTACTTTGTTGGCAAAAATGGAACGAAGGCCGACATTTTATTTTTTATTTTTTCCTAATGGCCGGCCTGGACCGGCCGGGAATGAACCGGCCGTTCGGGAGTTGTCCCACTTTTCCCAATGGCCAGCACGTCCCTGACTCACACTGCTCCCTCTGAAAGACTGCAGGAGAGAGAGGGAGGGAGGGGGACAGGACGGGGGAGGGAGGGAGGGGACGGGCAGGGAGGGGGACAATGGCTGCCATCAACCTCGGGACGTGATAGATACGGCCGGCCGGGGGACGCAAATCTGCGCGGTCAGCATCTTTCACCCACCTTCCTCCTCCCCCCCCCCTCTCTCGCCGTTTCTTCTGTCCTTCATTCTTAACTACCTTCTCCTCTTTCTTCCTGACTTCCTCCCCTCTTCTAACTACTCTTTCGTTCGTATACAGTCCCGGCCTCTCTACCTTCTTAGACTTCCTTTTCTATTAGCCACTTAAAGCCCATTCCCTGGCTAATAAGCCTTAATATATGCCTAGTTGACATCAATGACATCATCACCAATGACATCATCAACTTGCGATGGTTTCCCCCTTAAAGGGGTACTGTCACCCAAAGGGAACTGTCACTTTAAAAAGTCATCTTAAAATATGAGTTAATATTTTTATTATGTCATGAGAATGTGCAATTATAAGCCAATCAAATTAACTGACTGTACTTAGTCTACTTACTGTACTGGTCAGCTGTTGTTGGGGAGCGAGGGGCAGATTACACTATAACATGAGTTTCAGACTATTTCAAGTGACAAGCCAGTGGGCCAATTACATGAGTTATATATTTCGTTGTTGTCGGGTGGAAACCTTGTATATCCAAAACTGTTTGTTTTGTATTTATCATTTTAAAAATGATTTAAACTAGTGAAAACAGCCGATCTACAAGCATGTGTGCTTGTAGCTGCTGTTTTCACTACTTTTGTGCGACAGCCTTGTATGATGAAGCAGGGCTTTGCTTTGCGAAAAAATGTACACAGTTGAAACTTGGAGATACAAGGTTTCTGCCCGACAGTGACGATTTACTCTGTTGGCCGCCCAACCCCCAAAATGGAACGAATTTTCCTAATGGCCGGCCTGGACCGGCCGGGAATGAACGGGCCGTTCGGGAGTTGTCCCGCTTTTCCCAATGGCCAGCACGTCCCTGACCCAAACCTACTTTTTTGGTTCCGGTTTTGTGTCCATAGTGCATGGCCTGGTTCTGGGAACCTTTTTTAGGACCTGCTCTTGATGTAGTACTAAACTTGAGTTCTTGAAACCCTTTGGGCGGGGCCAGCAGCACTCCTTCCCTGTTAGGTCTGGTTATATGGAAACGTATAGCAGAACTTGGTCCCTGAACTTCACAGGTTCTGGAAAGTTCTTGGTCCTGGAAAGTTATAGTTCTTGTAGTGGCAAAGGGGCTAATGTGAGTGCACTTCTTTCATCACTGCTGGTTCCTACCTTCCCTGTCTTCCCTGTCTTCACCTCCCATCCTCTTCCCCTTTCTTTCTTGCTGAGTTTCACAGCGGCCCTCGTGGACGTGAGCTCGTTAGAGAGAAGGGCGGGTCGCAGCTGTGGTATTATTAGGCTCGTCTTTAATAAAGGCTGTCGCGGAGTACAAAGACCTTCAAGAGAGCTGCAGAGAACAGAGCCCATGGTGCATGGTCTGAGGGGGTCATTAGCTACAGTATACGGTATGCTATATGTGGCCGTGAGTAAAAGTTTCCAACATTTCTTGAATTTGTGTCAAAAGTATTGTGATGAATAAAAGAAAAATCAAATGATTTCCATTATAAAACATGTAATACAAGTTTAAGAGTCTGAATCCTTATACTCTAATCTGCTTCAAAATTGTCTCTAAAAGAAAACTTACGGGTGGCTCCAATTGGGAAATGGGCTGGACCCTGTTAAAAGTCCAAGCCTATCACCAGAAATGAGCACTATGAGCTTGTACCTATGCTGTTTTCTTTTTTCTTTAACTTTTTTTTTTAATGTTGAAATCTTTTTGAAGATTTTGAATTATCTTTGCATTCTTTAAAGTGGTGGTGCCATAGTTTTGTACCTTTTCTGTTTTGTATGTGTCTATGGCATTAACATTACTCTAATAGAACACCGGGTGGGGTTATAATGTGCAAATGTTGGCACAAACATTTTCAGATAAAGCCTATACATTTACTTCTACTCCACTACATCTCAGAGACAAATATTGTACTGTTATACAAGTACATTTTGATTTCCAGACTTGTATGTAATGGAGTGGATTTAAATTGCAGTATTGATACTCGTAAGTAAAAAAAGAAAAAAAAGTGTACTTTTTCCACCACTGCAATTGCCTATAATGGTGTGCGTATGATGGCAGGATCAGCTCTGTGTTCAAGCGCTCTGGAAAATGTTGTCAATGCAGTGTCATTGGACACAGCCTCTGAAAGTGTCAGTGACGCGCGAGTGTCGACAGACAACTCTGCCTGTTCACAAAAACAAACAAGCAAACATACAGTGCATGCATCGCTGCGTCGGCCTCACTCATTTTGTTTGGTGTGTGCACGCTCCAGAACAGAGACAGCAGATCAGTGAAAGGATCATCGACGCGATGATGCCTCCAAGTGATGCTGCAGCACAACAGGCGAACTGTGCCAACACCTGACACCTCCAGTGTGTCAGGCAGAGGCTCAATTTCCAAAAGAAATAGGAGGTGGAAAAAATAAGCGATAGTTGATCTACAAGCTCTCAACGGCAGGGCCAGATTAACCCTGTGTTGAAGCACACAACGCCTCGTGCTTTGTGTGCTTTTGTTGTGGGCGTTGTGTGCTTGTAGATCGGCTATTTTCACTATTTTTAAATCATTTTTTAAAATGATCAATATACAAAACAAACAGTTTTGGACATTAAAGGTTTCCACCCGACAGTATTTGGTTTTGGAAGTCCCAACTTACTTACTATATAGGAAAAAAAGACTCCCCAAAAAATCTTCTTTAAGTAGCATGTGAGGGGTCTAACTAGGGGGTTTTCATGATTCTGAATCCATTGCAAGCATTTGTTTTGCACGAAAAACATTCCTCTGGCAAAAAATTGACCCCACAAAGTGTGAAAAGTGATGACTCATCACCATAAACCATCACTATACCATCGTGTTGTGGGTCAGTTTTTGGCCCGAGGAATGTTTTTCATGCAAAACAAATGCTTGCAATGGATTCAGAATTATGAAAACCCCCTAGTTAGACCCCTCACATGCTACTTAAAGAAGATTTTTTGGGGGGGTCTTTTTTCCTGTATAGTAAGTGAAGGGACCCCAACTTGAATCCCCTGAATTTACCTTGATCCACTAAGAATATTTTGGAAGATTTTTAACATGTGTTTTGGATGACCCTAAGGATCATAAAAAATCCTGAATGATTACTATTGCAATTTCTTTTGGGTCAGGCCCCTTTTTAGCTTAGATTGACTGGCCTATAAAAGAGAACTGCGCACTAATGGAGCAGTGACTGTGTAGACTAGTGATTCTCTATGGGGCCTTTTCCACCGGCAAAGACTCCCGCCTATGGGATGAACCAGAGGTGTGCTTTTCCACCGAGAACCGGAGTTGGTTCCGAACTGTGAAAGTTGGTTCGGAACCGGAACCACAAAATCCTTGTTTTTTGTGGTTCCAGAGCCAAATCCTTGGCTCTGGTTCAATCTGGTGGAAAAGCAAACCGGTTCGCAAGAACGAACCAAGGTTCCCAAGAAAGTTGAACCGGCACTGGTTCTGGAACCGGTTCTTTGCCGGTGGAAAAGGCCCCTAAAGTGGATTCCAGGGACTCATGTGGGTTCCTTTGGGGGGTCTAAATTGAGTCTGTAACTCTGACAGTGTACACTGTACACTGTCAGAGTTAAGGGGAAACCTTGAAATGTAATAGTTTGAGAAACTCTGGTGTAGACTATGTTTTCCCATCCTGGCCGTTTCTGCTAACGTAGGACAGTTGCAGGAGGAGAAGGAGGGCATCAGTCCCCTCTCATTCGCTATATCCATGGCTCGGCTTGTGTGAGGACTTGGAGAAGAAGGCAATGTACATCCTGTGCGTAAAGGTCGAGGCACACTGTCAGAATCTCTGCAGGCCATGAGAGCGTTGAGGTGGACCGAGTTTTTTGGGGCCCAGGCACCTCCCCGAAAGGCAGCCTGTACAAGCTACCGGTTGATAAACGGTCGGCTGACCTCCAGTGGAGGATAGATAGCCATGAACGGGCACACATTGATCCTAATCATGGGGAGGTTGTCTCTTCTGTCCCCAGATAGAACCCCGGCACTTTTCATTTATTTGTTCAGTGTCGCAGGTTTTTGACGGTGTTTGACTTGCTGAGGGTTCATGGGAGGCCTTTTCTTCTCAACCTTTAATTTTCGGGCCAAAGTACTCGGTGGCAAAGAAAAAGAAGGTGTTCACTCACTGATAAATGTCATGTCTGGAACTGAAAAACTGGCCATCTGGCTGAGCCGTAGGAATCTGGCTCAGGAGGTGGGCAGTGTGGACCATATAGATAGAAGAACCTAGATACCTCATTCGCCGCTGCAGTTCATCGGAGAGACCCGTAAAAAAGGATAGGCGAAAGTGTGGATGGCACGCTGCCGCTCAAAGTGAGCACTAGCCAATCACACCGCCTTTTTTCCAGGACTTGTCAGAATCTAGGGTGCGTTCAAATAATTGAACAACCAGAACAGTGCTCTCATTTCCTATATACGAATGCACCCTGGGATACCAAAATACCCGCCCCCACCTGCCTCTGATTGGCCTACCAAACTTCCATTTCTGTGACGCACACGGAAGCGTGCTTCCTAATTAAAAATTACTTTGCCCTTTTTTACATACGCCCCAGAGCCGAAGGAGGCGTCTACCTTTCAATATCTATGGTGTACTCACACTAACTAGGACTGCTCAAGGCACAGCTCAGGGTAGAGCATTCAAACTTGGACAAAACTTGAGGTTTTCTGTGTAAAGTGGGCATTAGGGGGAGCATCGTGTACAGTGGGGGATGATGAGGACGATGAACTGCTCCTCTTCTCGTTTTGGAGGCTGGTTGCGTTTCTGTGTTTTTCCTTTTTGTTTGGATATAAGTCAGGCACGTAGGCCTACAGTAGTTGTGGTCCTGTTATGGTCTGTACCCGGCAGTGCGTAATAAAAGGCGTTTAAAATCAAAATCTTTGCATCTCTCTCTCTCTCTCTCTCTCTCTCTCTCTCTCTCTCTCTCTCAGAGCAGGTGCAACCAGACGAGCCAAGGCGATAGCGAGGCCTTGGTCAGCCTCCAGCTGTATGAAGCTAAAGGCAGAGAGAGGAGGCATATGCTGCCCTGCACCACCCAACCCCCACCCAACCCCCACCCACCTCTCTCCCCATCTTTCAGAGGCAATTAAAGTGATTGCTTTTCTCGATTGTTCCTTCCGTTGTTTATGCCCATTAACATTTTAGTCGGATTGCGGCCGTTATATTTCATTCCCGAGGTTGTAAAGCTCAAAGATTCGGCGTGCGCCATCTTGGCAAACGCACAATGCTCCCCCTCTCTCTCTCTCTCTCTCTCTCTCTCTCTCTCTCTCCTTCGCACACTCAAACTATCCACGCTTATATTAATGCACGCACATGCACTCAGAGCTGCATAAATGAAAAGGTCTAAATGTGATTGAGCTCCGTTGCATATTTGTTTAACCCGGCGGTGTCATTTTCAGCAGAGAATGATATCAGGCCCTTCTTCTGCCTCACTGTAAGAGCCCCGAAGACAGAGAGAGAGAGTTACTATTATGAGTTTCTGAGCAGTGATGGAAAAAAGTACTGCAATGTAGAAATACTGTTACAAGTAGAAGTCCAGAGTCTGTCTTAAACGGATATTCTCTCAAGTCTTCCTCCGTGAGCTTTGGGGGAAAGATTTGACATGAATGTAAGGTACTGTAAAGTAACAATGTAATTCAGGGGTGTCGTGGATGAAAAAGTAATTTACAGGGGTGACCTGAGCCAAAAAAGTTTGAGCGGTGGTGTGTGTGTGTGTGTGTGTGTGTGTGTGTGTGTGTGTGTGTGTGTGTGTGTGTGTGTGTGTGTGTGTGTGTTTGCCCCCTGTGTGTGTTTGTGTGTGAGTGTGCCTGGCCTATGCCTGGCCTATCCTGAACAACAGCGCCCCTCCCTTAACATGTGTGGTCAGAAAAGGTTACTGCAGGCTACATACCCGGAGACAGACAGACAGACAGACAAACAGACAAACAGACAGACAGACCCACACACACGGCCACGTATAGGAGCGTTGTGACCACCGCTCAAAAACGGCTGAGAAGTGTGTGTTTAGTAGTGTTGTGGACTGGGCATCTGGCATACTGGGCATATGCCCCGTGGGCCGACTATACAAGTGGGCCTGTGGGCCTGTGGGCTACCATTTTAGGGTAGTTACAGTACTTTTTGGGCCACTAAGTGGAGAGGGCCAATCCTTCAGTAGCACCGGCCCACAGAGCAGAGAGACATCACATGATTGGCCCACTGGCTTGCCCATCATCTGAATACTGGCCTAGTAGACCAATCACAGGCTACTGTGGCCCAGGACTCCCACCCAAACATTTAACAGCTGATAAAAGCCCACAACGCATTGCTGCCTCGACACGTTGTGAACTTGTAGATCTTCTAGGTTCGATTTGCGCCGGTTATGGTGGGCCGGTCTGGACCAAGATGCCAGGGCTGAATTTATGCCCCAGTCTGGCCCTGTCTGCAATGTACAACTGACATTTCACACAAGATCTGAACGTTTATGTTTGTTTATACAATTTATATTAAATATGTATATTAAATAAAGTGGGCCAAGCACTGTAGAGGAGGAGGGGTGTTCAATTGTTCATGTTGGTATTATGTTTAGTGTTATTTGTATAATCTGTGAATGAATTTCATGGTTGAGTTAATGAGTAGCCAATTATTAAGTCCTACTGATATGGTTTGCCCCAGCATGCTTCAGGCGAGGGGAGTTTTGCTTGAGGCTAGAAGGTGTTAACACCAGAGAGATAAGAGGGGCCTTATATAGAAAGGACATTGGTTAGTTGCTTAAAGATGTAGTGCTATGTTTTCTTTCTCCCCTAAAACATGATGATCAGGTATTATTATTATACTAGGTGTATAAAAAAAGTGTACAGAAAGAGTTCAAATTGTGTTTTTATGTGGCCACACCCGCCAGTTCATTAGGTATGCCTGGTTTGTAGGGTGGGTGGTAACCCAGCTGAATGGGGATGATTGTATGATATCATTTAATCTGTTTTTCGACTGAGCCTTTTGACTAAGAGGCTTTCAGCTTTCAGGAAGTAAACACAAAAAAATGTTAACTTCATAGACACATACAAAACAGAAAAAAGTGCAAAATGGCACCGCCTCTGTAAGTCTTGGTTAGTTGTTTTTCCTTATTAGCTTGTCAAGTGTGTATTCCTTATTTCCTATTTTTGGAACGTTTACTTTTGGCTAGTCTTTGTACATTGTCAGAGTTACAGACCTGGCATGGTCATTCAGGGTTAGCTGCTCTTTGTGTTTCTGGTAATATTGTTGTCCACTTATTTTGTATATGTCCGTGACAAAAATGTACTTTTGACAAACACAAGCCAGCATGGCGATAAGTTAACGATAACCCCTGCTTTTCACACCATGATTCAGTTTCTATGTTTTCTTTTTCTCTTCGTCCACAGAATGCCCCGCATCGCCGCCTTGAAGATGACACGACGCCGTGTTGTCATGGAGGTGTTATGGCGACACCTCCAGCAGCTGAACAAGGTCTGTGATCATCCTTTTTGCTCCAACAGTTTGCTCTTTATTGTTTCCAACACCAATCTCTCAGTTCAGTGAGAAGACACACACATGCTCAACTGAAGCCTGTCCACCAGACAGCAGATAGAGGAGCATTTCTATCTTTTCACACTCATTGTTTCTTTGACATTACAGTTTGTTTGTACAGCATGCAATCCATCCTCCCACACGACGATAAGAACTATATAGGACTCCTCGTTGGCTCTGCAGTGTTGTACGGAGAGAAGTGGTTTTTTATATTGTCAAGGACCCCCGACTTGATGTTTTTATTTGGCCACAGCACCCCCATCAAATGTAAAAACAAAAAAAAAAACATAAACATAAAAAAAGGAACATATAAATGGATTAAGTGTTTAAAATCATTGCAATGCTACGTTAAATACTTTGGCTGGGGACTACATAAGTGTTTGTAGTGATTTAGTTGACTGAAAATTATATTTTAGGGCCTTTGGCGTTGTAATGCCTTATTTTTCTCTTGGTTGTGTGCTGAAAATAGCCGATCTACAAGCTCACAACGCGTTGCAGTGCGGACCATTTATATTATGCGCTGTGATGTCAAGTGAAGCGTTGTAGATCTGCTATTTTCGGAGCGCAACACCGAGTGCAACCAAACATAAAATGACTAGTTCTACTGGATCTCTTCTCCACTAGTCCCTCCTTGACATTTTAGTCTAGTTTTTATTTGCTGATGAAATTGTCAATATATTTTCAGGCTAGGGACCCCTTAGCTAGGGTTCAAATTGTTAATGTAAAAAAACATGATCCTATCACACAAAGATTTGGCGGCCCCCCTGTACTAACTCTGAGGACACCTAGGGGTCCCGGACCTGCTGTTGAAGACCCCTTTGTTAAAGTAACTGATAGTGTAAACAGGTCAATTTGTACAGTTTTGGACTTGCATTTATACCAGAAAATGCAGTCTAATTTTTCCCATTCCTAACTGAACTTCACCGACTCTGCACGCACGCACACGCGCGCACACACACACACACACACACACACACACACACACACACACACACACACACACACACACACACACACACACACACACACACACACACACACACACACACACACACACACACACACGTACAGTGTCAACACTATGTGTCATTGGAAACATTTTGGAAACATTTTAGAAAGATATTTGGAAATAATGAGGATCTTGTAAAATGAAACGACTTCCTTACAAAGACCTCTTTGATAGAAAGAAAGAAAGAAAGAAAGAAAGAAAGAAAGAAAGAGAGAGAAAGAATGAAAGAAAGAAACAGTGTATTTTACTTGGCCAAATAACTAAACAGAGATCCTGCTGTTTCCATGTAAACACGGCCAGTGTTTTCATTTACTTCTCACTGGTATTTTAATTGATTTGCTTTGGTAGCCTACTGTAGCAGGGTGGGGAACGTGTACAAACTACCAAACAATATTTGGTTTGTCTTTGTCCTTTTTGTTCTTTTTGTTCAGTGTTTTGTCGTTGGTACTGTATAGCTGCTGTGGATGGATGGATTTCTGCCAAATGCAAAGACTCATCCCTGAAGAAGAGCATTTATTCACTATTGAGTGGCAATCAGAGATGAATGGGGCTTATAAATGATGTGTGGAGGATTGTTGATCGTGTGTGATTGTGTGTGTGTGCGTGTGTGTGCGTGTGCGTGTGTGTGCGTGTGTGTGTGTGTGTGTGTGTGTGTGTGTGTGTGTGTGTGTGTGTGTGTGTATGTCTCTCTCTCTCTGTGTGTGTGTGTGTGTGTGTGTGTGTGTGTGTGTGTGTGTGTGTGTGTGTGTGTGTGTGTGTGTGTGTGTGTGTGTGTGTGTGTGTGTGTGTGTGTGTGTGAGTGAGTGTGAGAGTGAGTGTCTGTGCATGAGTTTGTGTGTGCGTGTGCGTGTGGTGTGCACGCGTGACAGCGCTACTCACGTGCAAACAGCCGACGCGAGGAACGGTTGACTGTCAATAAAAATAAATGCACACCAACACGTCAACAGAGCATAAATATAGAGATTGATGCCGTTTGTGTGTGCGTGCGTGCGTGCGTGCGTGCGTGCGTGCGTGCGTGCGTGCGTGCGTGCGTGCGTGCGTGCGTGAGAGACAGAGAGATTGACACAGAGAGAGAGAGAGAGACACATAGAGAGAGAGAGAGATTGACAGACAGCAACTGAGCCAGATAATTAATAGTGAGAGTTCAACAGGGTTGCCGAGGATGGGGGGCTAAATAGTGAACATTAAGTGTAGGAGGAGATCTGTATGTGTGTATGTGTACCTGCGTGCACGTGCGCGCGTGCATGTGTGTGCGTTTGTGTGTGGAGAGGGGTATTATTGGGACAGGTGTGTTTTTCTAGGTGTCTGCGGGGCGATCGATAGACGCTGCTGCTGTTTGTTGTTGCTGCCTCTCTCTCTCTCTCTCTCTCTCTCTCTCTCTCTCTCTCTCTCTCTCTCTCTCTCTCTCTCTCTCTCTCGGTGCATGGCTGTCAGGCCTCCATCGACGGCTTGACAAAGAAAGACAATACAGGATTGGTGGGGACGGGAACGGCCTGGGAGCGTATGAAAGGATAGCAGACTGGCAGGCATTGAAGTTGGGGAATGTGCGTGCAAGCGTGTGTGCGTGCGTGCGTGCGTGTGCACGTGTCTGTGCTTTTGTTCTGGTATTATAGTTGTGAGGGCAGGATGTCCCCACAAGTCTAGTAGAACTTGGGAAATGCACATGGTGAGATCCATTCCCCACAAGATAAATGGTTGTTTCTTGGTAAAATAAAAATATATATACTAGTCCTTTACCGGGGGTGTGCGATCAGGGATTGAATGTAGGAGTCTCAGAAGTGATGTTGGAGAACCCAGACTGGTGCCCGTTGGGCAGAATAGTCACCATCCATGTGCAGTTGTGCAATACCCGTTGTATCCGTCCGTCTGGCTGGCACTCTTTTATGCGCATACGTGGTGTTCCGTGTCCAGGCCAGTCTGTGAAGTCATCTCCAAATTTGGGCACTGTAGTGATGTCAGTCAGGGACGTCAGTTGGGCTTTGTTACCTTGGTTACTGTTTGTTTAGTATCAGTGATGTCGGCATGCAGACACACAGACAGGGGACAGACGTTTGCTAAATGAATAGATATTTAAATATTTAGCTTAGGTTAGGTTCAGACATTTAGAGGTTAGGGGTCTGGGACGGAGTTAGGTCTCTGAATTACACTTTAGTTGCGCGCTGGTGAAATAGCAGATCGATACGCTCACAACGCAATGCCTTGTGAGCTTGTAGACCTGCTATTTTCGGCTTTAGGGCTATGGGTCATAAATGGGACCACCCCAACCTCAACCTCAATCCTTTTCCCGGTAAGTGTATAGTGTAATGTCCTTTCTGTTTCGGCTCATTGTAGGGAAAGCTTCCGCCCCAAAATAGCCGATTCGGAGCTTGCTTGCTGATCTGCTGTTTTCTGTGAAAGCCCTTCCCCACAATAAGGATTGAGGCTGGGGTTTAAGTGTGGTTAAATGATAAAACAACCATTGTTCTTCTTGTGAAGATTAGGAAAATAAATGTTGTATTTCTCAAATTCTACTATTATACTGTACCGGTATAGTAATAGAAACATGCACACAAACATACGGACAGAGCGACCCCTCTATCCGCTGTACCCAGGGCCAACTCTGGATTGTTAAATGCTGCCATGCTCTGGCCAAGCGGCTGTGAATGGCCCTGGCCTGGCCTGGCTGGGCTTTGGCTGACAGAGAGCGCTCCTCTGTGGGGTTATTTCAGCCAGATGTGGTTCAATTACACACTGGGAAGGAAAGAAAAAAGAAAGCACAGATTATGAGCGACTCCAATCAGCCAGAGCATGGGGAACCTGTGTGTGGGGGAGTGAGGGCCTCTTTTCACAAAATGAAACATTCTCACTATGCCAGGCGAATGAACCGGCCCGATCCCAGAAAACCTGGCATTTTGCGGTTCCACTGGCATGGGGCAGTCGACAGGGTCGTTGAGCCCCTCCCTCCCGGCCAGAGCCCAGAACAAAGCTGTGAGGCTCAGTCATTCATAGAGCAAAATATAAAACCTCTTGGCTGAAAATGTTTTGTCAGTAACGTTTGGCCAAACAGCATTTCGTCGTGAGGTTGTATATTTATTTTGATTGTAGGTCGCAGTTAAAGGGATATTCCACTTTCAAAAAAACTTTTTGTCATTGTATGGTCTAATCAGGCTTGTATGAACACCCTGAACAGTTTTTAATTTTCTTCATTCAGTATTTAGATATTTGATGTAAATGTTACCAGGCCCTCCAGGCCAAGGGCCTCTCCCCACACACACACTCATTGTAACTTCAAACTCCATTTTAACCATGATAGATTCATTAAAAACACCCATTATTTTTTCTGCTGACTCATACTACCCTCCTAATACGTGAGCAGGCCATGTTTTTTCCATAACGTTTTTCATGTATTTTTTTATATATTTTTATTGCATTTAATTGTTTCCATTTTCCCAAAGAATTATTAAAAATACATGAAAAACGTTATGGAAAAAACACGGCCTGCTCACGTATTAGGAGGGTAGTATGAGTCACCAGAAAAAATTATGGGTGTTTTTAATGAATCTATCATGGTTAAAATGGAGTTTGAAGTTACAATGAGTGTGTGTGGGGAGAGGCCCTGGGGCCTGTGCCTGCCGGAGGGCCTAGTAACATTTACATCAAATATCTAAATACTGAATGAAGAAAATTAAAAACTGTTCAGGATGTTCATACAAGCCTGATTAGACCATACAATGACAAAAAGTTTTTTTGAAAGTGGAATATCCCTTTAACTTCGAAAACCGGCACATCTCTGTCAAGCCTGACACTGTGGATCCCCTGACACATCACTGTGACATCACAGGTGACATCACTGTGCGTGTCAGGGGAACCAACCTAACAGAATGGGTTTGCCACTCTGACATCACACTCTGACTTCACTGTGATGTTGGGTGAACCACACTATGCCCATACCTGGAGATCGCTGATGTCATCAATATTAAGCCCATCTCCATATATGGGTAACTGGTCCGATATACATCACTGGCCAGATGGCCAAAACATGGTGCGACCTCGCCCTTTAGGGCGACTTACCAGTAAGTTGTGTTCCCTGACAGTTCTTATATGTTTCCCAGGGACACATTTGTTAGTCACAGATCAGTTTGTATGGGTCACGACTAGGGATAGAGCTGATAATGAGAACATTATCAATCCTAGTTATTAAGCCGGGCTTTTATCGAGCCCGCTATTGAGCGTTGTTCTAATATTTTGTGGAAAGTGGAATGTGACACGACAAATTTTCTTTATCGCCTCTTGTCTTAATTATTTAAACATGATGTCATGGGACGCTATATATGCTCGAGAACAGGATTGATAAGCCCAAAGCTTGTTGATACCGGGAACTCATACATTTGTTATCGAGTATGTAACAACTCATGTTTCGAGCTCCATCCCCAGTCACGACTCGAGGGAAAATCCCATTTTCTTTTCCAGAAAAAGTAAGAAATTCCATGACTAAAAAAAATATAATTGCGACCGTCAGGTCGCAAGTTACAATGAAAAGCTCCACCGGCTGTCTGTCAGTCAGTCAGTCAGTCAGTCAGTCAGTCAGTCAGTCAGTCAGTCAGTCAGTCAGTCAGTCACATCACGCCACATCACGTCACATCACGTCACGTCACGTCACGTCACGCCACGTCACACTTTTGGCCCTACTCTTATCTCCGGCACCATTGTACCTATCCATGCCAAACTTTGCACAACCTCCGCCCCTGATTTTTCTCACATATGCCCCTCTTCTAGTGCCACCATGAGGTAGCTTTTTGTAGACAACATGAATGGAACCAATGCCACTTACAGGCCAATTTGTGTATACGTGCGACCTGACGGGCGCTTATCTCCCGATTAGGGAGTCTTACTGGTAATTAAGAAGTAGTTAAAATAGCCGATCGACATGCTTGCGGCGCAAAGCGATGCGTTGCGTGCTTGTAGATCTGCTATTTTCACTAGGCTGGGTCCCAGGCAAACGTCTAATCCATCTTTTGGGTCATGACCTGAAAAGTTTGGGAACCACTGTCCTAGACATATAGTGTATTCCTGTTATCCAAAAAAAAACTATAACTTGCCCTACCTTTAATTCTGCGTGCACACGTGGGTGTATTCTGTGGGTCGTAACCGCGTTTCAAGACGCACTAACCGTTAATTAACCGGATAATGATGTTGGCAAAACGATCCGTTATTCCCATGCCTGCTCTGGTTTGTTGGACACATCTATTAGTTCAGTCCCCGGGGTGTAGTTTTTTAAAATAAAGGCGGGCATAGGTCTGTCTTCCATCATCTTGACGCTTGGTGGGAGGGCGTCCAAAATATTCATTTGGGTCACAGCCGAACTGATATAATGTTGGCCCCGTTTTTGTGCTCTCAAACAATGGCCTTCAGTGTAGAGTCTTGAGAGAGAACTCTCTCTCCCCCGTGTCTGTTAACTGGTCTCTGAAGCGCTCGGCGATAATGACATGCCGAAAATAGGGAGGCTCTGGTTTGAAAGTGGTTGAGAAGTCTGTCATGTGTTCTTTTCTTTCATCGTTGCTTTTGGGCAGAAAGCCTCTTATCTCTGTGTTCATTTCTTTTTTTGTTTTTCGGTAAATCAACGCCCTGCTTGATCGTGCTACAGTGTCTCTCAAAAGCATCAAAAGTAGCGGATCCACAAGTTCAGAATACGGCGGGAAGCGACACGTTTTCGGCTTGTAAGGTCTGCTACTTTGATGCTTTATAATTTGAATACTGAACATGAACAGTTCTGGACATGAGGTCATACACACGCACGCACACAGTCGGGAGTGTGTGTGTGTGTGTGTGTGTGTGTGTGTGTGTGTGTGTGTGTGTGTGTGTGTGTGGGTGTGGGTGTGTGTGGGTGGGTGGGTGGGTGTGGGTGTCGGTGTGTGTGCATGTGCATTTTGCTATTCAAACATAGCAGATCTACAAGCTCACAGGCGGGTCACTTTGTGCAGCCCTGTGAGTTTGTAAATCAGCTATTTATTTATTTTTAAATAGAAAGATTATCAACATTTTTGTGTCCATCTATACTGTATAGGGAAGGCTATCAAGGCAGAAAAGACCCCCAAAAACATTTGAGATCTTACAATATGTCGAATTATTTTGGATGTTGTAAACATAAATCTTCTCTTCTGGGAGTTCAATTTGGGGTCTGCCCCCAAATCCTCATCATTTTGGGTGTCCTTAATGTGAAAAAAAAAAGTATTGAGAACCACTGACGAAAACTAAAGGTACTTGGCACTGCCACGCATCGTACTGCCCGCCACTGCACTGAGCCCCTGACGCATTGGAAAAGAGGGACGAAGCCATATGTATATTGAGATGAGGGCCCGGGCGGGGGGTGGGATGAGGTAGGGGGTCTCAGGTGGTCCCTACAGCTGCTCCAGGTGCCTGGCCCGGCCCCCCCTCAGGCCATCCTGTTTCCAGGGACTGTGATTAGATTGTCTCTCCCTTCAAATCACATTACACCCCCGGCTAGCAGCGCATGCACCGCCGTATACCAGCTAACCCACGCTGACCGGGCACAAACCTTGTATCTCCATAATTCTATTTTTTATTGTTGTTTGTTTGTTGTTGTTTCTCCCATAAATTAATGCCCTGTTGGCCTAGACGCAATATGGTGATCAAACTGTTTTCAAGCCAACGACCCCCAAAAATTGATGTGTATTTAGCCGCGGACCCCCATCTGAAAATGTTTCATGCCAGGGACCCTCAGAAGAGAAGGTGTGTTAAAAAAAATACCTTCAAGATTAAAAAAATATAAAAAGAAAAAAGAAAGCAGATGTGAGCTTGTACTATGTTTGAATAGCGAACTTATAAAAGCAAGCAAAAGTGGTTAAAATGATAGTGACTCTGTATTATCACATTTAGCTGGGGACCCCCTGGAACTATCTCCATGGACCCCTGCATGGGCTCTCTGGACCCTTGAGAATCACTGAGTACAAGAGTGTCAAACAACAGTACCAAAATAGCTGCTATTTATTCAAAGTATTGCAAGTAAAAGTGTTGGTGTTCGTGACTTCGTGTCATTTAGCAGACACTCTTATCCAGGTCGACTTACAATAAGCAAGGTAAACATACATTGAATGCAGAGAGACGGCGTATAGTGTCTCAGTAAACTATACAGGATCAGTCTAAACAATTATAATATATCAGACATAATAATCTGTACATTGAAACCATAGGATAAACAATGAATCTAGCATCTGTCTAAATCAGGGGTCTTCAACAGTGGGTCCGGGACCCCTGGGGGGAGTAACTACAGGGAGTCCTCCAAATCTTCCGATCCTTTTTATATTGACAACTTGAACCCTAGTGTCCATATTCTGAGAACTGTAGCCAAAAATAGAAGATCTACAAGCTCACACCGCCTCGTGCTGCGAGGCTTTGTGAGCTTGTAGATCGGCCATTTTCGGCAAAGAGGTTTGGTGTGGAGAGGAAAAAGAGCAGACTAAGTACAGAGTTAAAGGTCAAGTTTATTAAGTATTGACGGTTCAAGTGGTTAAATATCTGAAAACACACATTGACATGAATCCAAAATACACTGATGATTGTGCTGTCAAACAAGTAAACTAAATGGAAACTATTAACAGGTTGTGTGGGGGTCCCTGCTTCATCTCTCTCTCAACTAAGGGGTCCTTGGCCTGAAAACGTTGAAGACCCCTGGTCCAAATAGTAGGCTACTATCTAATTTATATTTTTAACCTTGTGACGCTCTTTTCGGGGACATACGAGCTTTCCAGCCGCCAGCGCCGCTCGGTATCAATAATGATCGCTCTGGAGCCATTATTACAATGTAATGTTTTAAAGAAACAGCCTCCCGAATGAGGCATTATCATTATTTATGCCTCCCATGATTTCATAAGCTTCTCTGTTGTTAAGGTCACGAGGACACGTTATGTAGATTTATGGGCTGTGGGGAGAAAACAATAACCCAGGCAACCCGCTCGCTGTCCTGGCCCCAACGCGCCTCCGTTTGGTACGGAGGTTAGACGGTGCTTTACTCAAGTACTATACTTAACCCATTTAGGCCTAGAATTATTGAATGCTTTAACCAGTGAAAAATAGCAGATATACAAGCTCACAGGTGCCGCGCTGCGAGCTTGTAGATCTTCTATTTTTTTTAAAGTCGTGGAAATGTGTGCAAATCTTTGAATATATGTATTTTCAAAGCGAACGTTTGTAACTCAAATTTTGCTTCTGGGTGGTCCCTGGAACTAGATATTTTGAGATGGGGGTCCGTGGCCAAATACATATCATTTTGGGGGTCCTTCACATGAAAAGGTTTGAGAACCACTGACATAGTAGTCTCTCAAGAACAGACTAACTGTGCTCCATTTAAGTGAAAAGGACCTTTTCTTTGACGATGGCTAGCCAGATTGCTGACATAGAAACATAGGTTTTTCAAAAAATCTCAGAAGGATTCAAAAGACACTTATAAAATCGGGTCAAAATTCTAATTTTCACGATTTTTCAAAAATAGCAGATCTACAAGCTCGCAGCGCGGCACTGTGAGCTTGTATATCTGCTATTTTTCAATAGTTTAAGCATAAAATAATGATTCGCAATATAGTGTACCCGTTCTGAATGGGTTTTAAGTACAAATGTTATGTATTTTAATGTTTGTTTTATTTTACTTTACTGGAGTGTTTTCCAATTTTCTGTACTTTTACTCGGAGTCAAATGTTGTGCTTTAGGCTACTCTACCACAATTATTCAAAAACATTAGTTACTAGTTACTTTTGATTATCATTACTTAAACATACATTCACCACTTCAACCCTACTGTATGTATATAGGTTACAGTACATTTTGAACATAGCAAATCTACTATTTTCTAAAGATTTGCATACGCCTACATTTTCACATGAGAACATGTCAGAACCTTTGTACTTTTACCTCAAGTGAGTTTTTATTTTTTTTACATGTTGTGAAGAAAAAAGAGTTGAGCCGTAAGGCAAAGCTCTCTGTCTTTCGAGCAATCTTCGTTCCCACTCTCACTTATGGTCATGAAGTGTGGGTCATGACCGAAAGTATAAGGTCTCGGGTACAAGCGGCCGAAATGAGTTTTCTCAGAAGGGTGGCTGGTATTTCCCTTAGAGATAGGGTGAGAAGTTCAATCACCCGAGAGAGACTTGGAGTAGAACCGCTGCTCCTTCACTTGGAAAGGAGTCAGCTTAGGTGGTTTGGGCATCTAGTACGGATGCCCCCCGAGCACCTTCCTAGGAAGGTCCTCGATGCACGTCCCACTGGGAGGAGACCCTGTGGCAGTCCTAAGACCAGATGGAAGGATTATATCTCCAAACTGGCCTGGGAACGCCTCGGTATACTCCCAGAGGGAGTGGAGGAAGTTGCGCAGGATAAGGAAATCTGGAAGTCTCAGTTGGAACTGTTACCCCCGCGACCCGATTCCGGAGAAGCGGTTGAAGATGGATGGATGGATGGATGTAACATAGTGTTTCTACATTGCAGTATTGAAAAGTAAAAAAAAACAAAATGGAATACTCACCACCCCTGGAGGTTAGACTGCAGTGGTGTATATGTTTAGGGATGCAAAATTAATCACGTTGTAATCTTGATCACGATTTTGACTTCCCACAAGATTATTTTACATTTCAAATGCATGATGCATTGTGAGCTTGTAGATTTGTTGATTGTTTGGAGCACACAGAGGTGTGTTAAAGAGCATAGAATGTAAGCACAGTGTAAAAGTGAAAGCAGTGGCCTGTTGATTTTAATTGAGTCTTTTGGTATTCATTCGGAGATGCGTTGAATTTAAATAAGTAATCACGACCACTTTTCTGTAATGGTGATCTCAGACTATTGCTAATAATGATCATAATGTTGTCCATAATCGTGCAACGCCGACTCAAAGTAGTGCACTCAACCACTTGAACTCCATCATCCATATTACAACAGAAAGTCGAAGGCTGGTGTTCTTTTTTCCCCCTCCCCACTGTAGGCTATATATAGCTATTTTAATTGTTAATAACATGTTTGTTTGTGTTCATATTCTATGCACTGTTGATTAGTTGAATTCAGCACATACAGACTTATTTTGCTTTTAGCCCAATTGTTTTACTCTACTCCCGTGCATTTTTGATTAATGAATTAGTCAAATATTTTGACCAATGAATTATTAATACAAATTAAAATTAAAAAGCTATTTGACCTCTCAAGAAAAAAACTAAACAAAAAACAACAACAACAATGGTATGCCTCCTTCACCACGTCCTTTATGATGGCCTTAACTCATACAGTGCCAGGCGACTTTTAGAGCAACTTTCTCACTATGGGCTTCCCTGCCAAGCGACTTTGGGCGACTTTTACTTAGAAAAAAAACAAAAGAAAATTTTTTTTCAAAACATTTTTTTTTTCAAAAAAAAATTTTGGACCCCCAAAAATGTAGTAGGCATGATAGAAATCGCGAAATTGCATGTTTAACCCCCATAGCAACCCCATCTATCAAACATGGCAGCCATCTTTGTTTACATTTTAGGAAAACATAATGGCTATTATCTCAAGAATGCCTGAACGGATTTCCAATCTTTTTTTTTTGTTTGAAAGCTGTGAACAGCCTGCACAAACATGGTGCATGATCTGTGCATGGGTGTGCATGATCTGTGCACTACAAATTACATGGAAGTCTATGGAGAGGGCTGGCACTAATGCCACTCGAGGGCATTTTTAATTGGCAGTAAGTGAGTTAAAGGCATCAGTGGAGATAAATGTTTACAATTTGAGACCTTTTTTTTTTTACAGGTTATTTGACCAAGGTGAACAGTATGAAAATGCTTTTTTCCTCCAGAATTGTCCAAACCTGGAACCTACTAATACCAGGGAAACATCAGTGCCATTTTAGACTCTTAAGGCCCATTCCCACTGGGCCAGATAACAGATAAAAAAATCTCTTTCTCCAGATATTTTTCCATTCAAAGTGGATGGTAGATACAGATAAAACCAATATCTGCCACAGATATTTGCCACAGATACTTTTATCTGTGGCAAATATTTTTTTTATCTGTATCTACCATCCACTTTGAATGGAAAAATATCTGGAGAAAGAGATTTTTTTATCTGTTATCTGGCCCAGTGGGAATGGGCCTTTACACCTCATCCGCACTGCACGCAAGCGACACAACGCAAAATTCTGTCCACGTTTGGAGCGTCGGTCATTGCGTTGTGATGTAGCCTAAACCAATTAAATAAATAAATAATAATATAAAGTGTTTGGGGGGCGGGACATGGCCATTTACCCCTATGGACGTCGCCGCGAAACCTCGCTCAAATAGAGGCTTCGCGATCAAAAACAGGAGGGGTGGACGACGTCGCAGTACGACGCGTTGTCGCTCGCGGTAGGTCAGGACATCCTCATTGAAACAAATGTATTTTAACGAGATTTCATCCCTCGCGTCGCATCGCGGGCAGTGCGGATGAGCTGTATGGTTTTAGAACAGTGGGTCTGAAAAATAGCAGATCTACAAGCTCACAGCGCGTCACTCCGTGCCCTGGCATAAAACATTTTCAGATGGGGTTCTGTGGCCAAATGCATCGTAATTTGGGGTCCAATTGTGGCACGAAAAAGTGTGAAAACTACTGATTTTAGAAGGCATTTGTAGAATCGGCCCCAGGTCTTAAAACGGTTAAAAAGCAAGTGCTTTGGAAAGAGTGTATCTGGTTCTACCAGAGCTGGGACAGAGAAGGTTATACACGCTGAAAGCTCGGTGCGAGCAGCGAACGAGCGAGGCGCCAGAAAGTACATTTGTGGGGGAATTTTCATTCGAAATTAGGTTTAATTATTAGGAGCTGTATCTCAAGAAGTGCAGCCGTGATTTATCACGTTGGCAGAGGCCGCCTCGGGCGCTCGCAGATACGGAGGGGAAAAGGAGAAGTAGAAAACTGACGGTTTTACCGGCTTTGCAGTGAGGACCCAAAATATCACACGCTTTAAAACGTTTGGATTGGGTTTGCGTTCTTCTGCCCCCCTCACCCGAAATAGTAAAAACTAACTAAAACACTAACACATTTTTAAATTTGTATTAATAATTTTTTTGGGGGGTGGGTAATTATTCTTCTGCTCTGCAATTTGAGTCATATTATTCGCTTCTTTTGCGTTCACTATACAGTACATTTTCAAAGAAAACACAGCGCTATACGTCGTGAGCTTGCAGATAGGCTATTTTCGCTATACTTGTGCGCGACGCCGTCATGCCGCGAAGTATAAAACGGGGCATTCATGTATGAAAAAAGCATAAAAAAGATTAAATAGAATAATAATTAATGTAGAAGATACAATTTTTTTTTTCTTCTTCTTCTGGTCGACAGTGAGGATACGCACAGCTAACGACCGGGACAATTAATAGTAAGGGTGACATCCCCGCCCACCCCACCACTCCTCCCCCACCCCCGACCCCAGTACCGCGTGCCTTAAATATGACTGTTTAATTAAGCTACATAATTAATTAGGACTATGTCACATTAAGATGTGTGTGGGGGCGTGCGCGGGGTTCAGAGTAAATGAGTTTTAGACTAATGAGAGACGCAGTGGATGATCTATGGGGCTGCCGCACACTCTGACACCTGCGAAACACCTCGCGTCGAAAAACCGACGGCAACAACAGCACCGCAAGGAGTTGGCTGGGCAATGTTTGCCAAGTCCGCTTATTGTGACGTCGCTGTCGCACGCAGAAACCTCGTATCTCCATATTAATAACTTTTTTATCATACTACAAGCGTCACAAAAGTATCTACAGTAGCACATCCATGAGCTCAAACATGCGATTCTTGTAGATCTAATACTTTTGCTATTTTGGAATTTGAATTATGAAGTAACAGTTTCGGACATAATGAGGTTTCCACCCGACGGACACCATAAGCAACTTTGGGCTCGTTTTCCTGTCGCTTGTAAATGTTGAGTAATGTTTTTTTGGGGGAGGATTTGTTTCTACGAGCTCACAACGCACAAAACATTCACCACTTTGTGCCTTATGTCGGGTGCCTTGAAATCCCATTGATGAGGAAAAAAAAATAAAAATGTTTTCTTCATTTTAACACAGTTTGAATGTTGAGCTTCTCATTACAATAGTTAACCGCTGCGTGTAAGTGTTGCCAGATTGGGCGGTTTTCCGAGACGGGTCTGTCTGCAGACCACAGATTAGGGGGCGGATTGTGGGGGGGATGCTATTGGATAGTATGAGAATGAATCAATCCGCCCCCTGGAATCTCAATCCACCCCCTATGACGTTGCACGGACGAGTCCAGCTGGACTTAGAAGAAAAAACGACAAGCCGTTTTTTCTTCTAAGTCCAGCTGGACTTAGAAGAAAAAGTGGTCCCCAGGCCGGTTTTTGGGGCCTGGGGCCGGCCCTGGGGGTCCGCGGGGGTCCCTGGTGGTGGTCCCCGGGCGGCGGTGCTCGGAGGCCCGCCAGGGACCTCCGGGGACCCCCGCTGGTGGTCCCCGGTGGTCCCTGGAGGTCGCCAGGCCCGGTTTTCGGGGCCTGGCGTCGGCCCTGGGGGTCCGCGAGGGTCCGCGATGGCACCATCGTGTGCAGGGCGGCGAGCCGGTTCCAACGGTACCAGGCTCGAGCGCGAGGCCCAAAGGGCGGTAGAATAGGAGCCTAAAGCGTTTGGCGAGCTTGGGTATCCGCTATGGATTTTTTTTTTTCGGGCTCCAGGGGGTCCGTGGGTGGTCCCTCGGCCGAGGCCGAGGCCCCCAGGTCGGCCTCGAGCAGTGAGGGGCCGGCCCCTGGGCCCTGGAGCTCCGAGCTCCAGGCTCCCAGGCTCTCTCCCCCCTTCCTTCCTTTGTAAAACTCTCCTGAGAAAAGTGGGAACTTCCTCCATCACGGAGGTATAGAGGCCGGCTCTGGGTGGAAAGTGGCCGAGGAGGGAGCCCCGAGTCGGGCTAGAGGGTGTGGAGAGTCGGCCCTGGTGCTCTGGAGGTACCAGAGCCTGGGCAAATCTCCCCTGCCCCTGTCCTTTGAAAAATCCTCCCGCACAAAGTGAGCACACCCTCCATCACGGAGGTGAAGAGGGTGGTGCTGGGTGGAAAGTGGCCCAGATGGGTGTCTTAACTCGGGTTTGGGGTGGGGAGGGTGGTCCCTGGTTCTCTTGGGGGTCCGGGGACCCCCTGGGCTCATTTCCGCCCCGTCCGTGCAACGTCATAGGGGGTGGATTGAGATTCCAGGGGGCGGATTGATTCAGGGGGCGGATTGATTCATTCTCATACTATCCAATAGCATCCCCCCCACAATCCGCCCCCTAATCTTTGGTCTGCAGACAGACCCACTTGGGTTTTCCGCCCAATTGGGCTATTTTAAAACTCATTGGGCAATAGCATTGGAGAAAATAGCATTGGGAGGGAACTTAAACATTTTGGCTTGTTTTGAACATATCTGGTGGGTTTTAGTAGCCTCACGACACCAGGTTTTTTGTCTAAAGCCTTTTTTCTTTCTACTGCCCACTGTGCCCAGTGCTCTGATCCGGTCTAGAACCCGCCTACTCACTGTATCCAGTCCTTAATGCAGATGCATGCACTGTTTACGTATTCACTCTAGACCGGACATTTATCCAATAACAGCCATGTTGTGAGTATGTACTGTACGTACGGCGGTAGATGAGAAGGATACTGTACCTATCCGTCCAATGGGGGTGCAGCTGCGTCACTGTCACCTGTTTAAAGCCGACACAGGAGTAAAACGTTGTATTGTGCATGAATACTGGTTATTCTAAAACAGCTAGTTCCATTCCTTGATTCTGATTGGCTGGTTGCCGTGGTATATGAGACTATAACACACACCTTGAATCACCTTGAATCAGTTTATATCATAGCCAGGTGCGTCATTTCTTTCCACTGTGCCGTGAGGCTGAACTAGAGAAGCGAGCGTTTGATTTTCTCTCAAATCCTGCCGTGCGGGTGTTTCTAAGCACCGGCCGCATGCATAGGACAGTGACTCGTGTTTCCCAACGCCTCTCAGCCGGTGTATACTACCCCGGTAACCACTCGCCTCTTGTGGCTTATTGCTTTATTATATTGTATCTGTAGGCCTATGTATTGCGTTTCGAACTCGATTTTGCGGGTTTACATGGGGGTTTGGCCGATTTGGGCAGTTTCTTTTATTGAATTGGGCTGGTTTTAAGTTGTGCTTGGGCTGGAAACTGACATTCTGATCTGGCAACCCTGTTGTGTGTGTGTGTGCATGTGTGTGCGCTCTTGTGCGTGTACATGCATGCGTGCGCGTATTGTGTCTGTATTGGCTGTGAGGAAGAGAACGTCCCTGCCTGTTACCATAGTGATACTTGACGAGTGGACAGTGCAATCCCTCTGCATGGAAGTGAAATGATATTTGAAAATGAATGAAATAATTCAAAGACTGTAAAGACTGGCCTCTGTCCTCTCATTAAGAAGCACTTTTACGCTGGCCTTCAAATGATTTTCTTTCCCCTCGCTCCCACACTGAAAAGAAACTGAATATCAGCTCCAAATTAGTAGCGTTGCTTTCTTTATCTTTTGAATACTCTCTAAGACTTTACAATTCTGCAATTTTTTTGGTGAAAGGATTTAGTTTCGATTGAAAAAGAACACATCAAGTACAGTGCAACTCAGATCTGCTTTACTTAAGTTTATAGGTCTACAGTAAGTCAGTGTTTCTCAACCAGTGGTCTGGGCAGCACCAGTGGTCCTTGAGGGGTTTCCAGGTGGTCCCCAGCTAAATGATGGAAAGTTGTTAACCTAATGGATCCAAGCACAAAACGAAACCAAATGGACCGGTAACTAGTTATACTATTGTTAAACAGCAACATTGCTTCAAGAAGTCTACTCAATTACGGTAGAGAATGTAGAAAAGAAAATGCCATTTATCTCTCTTAGGTACCACATCAACACAGTATGGAATTGGAATGTGAATAACAAAATATTCTACGTTTTGGGTCTGAGATATATATCGGTATTCTGATATTAACCTGCGGGCCGCATTAAGTGAAGGTGTGGCCCTTGCCTATGTACGGTCTGGTGTGGTCAGTTTAAGTGGTTAAACTGGAGTGATATTGACAAATTCCAAATCAAAGTGCACTGCATGTGGTGCGTCCGGCTTTGTCGAACACAATTGGCCCGCGTTCGGGGAGGGTGATATTTGTCACTGCAGTGTAGCCTACTCCTACGGGGTGGGCCATCACCTGTCCGCAAGGAGGAGTATAGGACGGAGGCATTACTACGTCCTCCCGGTGGGGGCTCCTCACAGGCAGGTGAGTCAGTATAGGATACAACAGCAGTGGCAACAACGCACAGAAATGTGTGTGGGGAGGATGAATCAATTGGCCTGATGACAAAACTGAGGAGAAAAAGGGGTAAATAAATGTCTGTCTGATATGCATGCTGAAACAGTGTCCAAATTTGGAGATGACTGACATCACTGATACATCTTAAATCCTACTATTCTACAAGACCATACTTTCACCTCAGTACACACCACAACAACGCAAGAAATCCTAGTATATAACTAGTAAGACGCCCTAAGGGTGAGAAGCGACCTCGCCCTAAGGGCCATTACTCCTTGAGTTTAGATGCAAGCAGTACTCTACTCTTAGTCTTAGCCTATATGACAAATGAATTTGGGATTTTGAGTGATGTCAGGATCTGGTGGCCATCATACTAAGTAGCGACCAAGGTCGCAATAATAACAATTCTCTGGCACCCCCGGACTTGCGTCTAGGCACCCTAGGGTGTTCACGCCACTTTGAGAGACCACCGCCGTATAGGCTATGCAGACTGAACCCAGCTGGGGAGCTTCTTCTAAGTGGCCTGACAGTCCGCCTGCATGCACACAGCGTTATGAATCACACCGTAGTTTCGTTTCGTGACAGCTGTCGCGTTTTCTTTTCTCTTTCCGTCACACCACAGGAGAAAAAACAAAAAAACAAAAGAAACATGCAGATTGAAGAGAGCAGGGAGCGGACGTCGTCCATCCATCAGTCGCTGTGTGAGGGACGCTGCCGGCGGTGATGTGGTATCCATTATAGACCCCCCTAATATGACGTAGCTGTCATTCCCCGTGAAATATGAACTATTACATCTGAATTAACGCGCCGAGGCCGGGATCGCGTCTTTGTCGCTTTAGATTTTAACCACGTTAACTGTTATTGTATGCTTTAATTATTGAAAAATACCCAATCTACAAGCTCACAGTCTTTGAATATTTTTGACCCGATCCTATAAAGTCTTCTAAATCCTTCTTCTAAAATCAGTGGTTCTTAAAGATTTTCATGTCAAGGACCCCCAAAATTACATGTATTTGGACGCCGACCGCCATCTCAAAATATGTTGTTCCAGGGACCCCCCAGAAGCAGAGATTTTAGTTACAGAAGTTTGCTTTGAAAAATATATATTCAAAGATTTGCAAAAACGTTCACGATTTTTCCAAAAATAGCAGATCTACAAGCTCGCAGCACGGCACTCGGTGCCGCGCTGTGACTGTGAGCTTGTAGATCTGCTATTTTTTCAATAGCTAAAAAGTATAAAATAATCCCAGGTCGTATTGGGTTAAGCAGCGTCTCCCTGTCATACGTTAGGCTCAAAAGACGCTAAATCAATGTTAATCTGATAGCCCCGCCCCCACCCGACACGAAATGAAACATGGCCCTGTCATCCGTGTCAATAACGCTCAAATTATGCTGCTATACTTTGGATGGATGTGATGGGAATCTGCATGCATACGTACAGTATGCGCTAGGGGGGAAAGAAAGGGGGGGGGGGGGGGGATATGCACTGTCATAAGAAGTGGTACGGGTCTGAATTACTCTCAACAAAGTTCCATTCGTCTCCCGACACGACCCTCAGAACCCTGTAAGCTCAAATAGACGCACGCACGCACACGCACGCGCACGCACGCACGCACGCACGCACGCACGCACGCACGCACGCACACACGCACACACACATAACACTGTTACTGCAGCTCAAATAGAGTCACTCTTGGCCTTGAGTGTAAAGTGCCCCGAGATAGCCGCACACAGGCGCACACACTGAGACACACACACACACACATGCACACACCACACACACACACACACACACACACACACACACACACACACACACACACACACACACACACACACACACACACACACACACACACACACACATCCATGGTCTCTTTTCTAGTGATAATGGTCAGTGTACCGTTTAAATTTCACACCCAAAGTGGCGTTTTAGCGGTTCTGACATCACACCCGATCCCAGCTCTCACGCCTCAGTGTCTCTCTGTAACCCCGGGAGAGTGCTTTTTTTCAGGTCTTTCAGTCGGAGTGTATCAAAAAAGCAACTGGGTTAAGGCAGCGGAAGCCTGTGATTGGCTACGCGGAGGTGACCTGGTGAGCTAACCTGGTGAAATGCTAACCTGGTGAACTGCTAACCTCAAGTTCAAGTTAATTTATTAATTTGTCCCCGGGGGGCGATTTTGTTGCAGCAATATAAAAGCAGACATCAATCACAAAGAACACATAAAGCATAACAATACAAATGAAGCAGCCTGCCGACGCTGGTGAATGCTAACCTGCTGAAATGCTAACCTGGTGAATGTTAACCTGGTCAGGCCAACGGGAGGTTGTCTCCACCTTAACTGAGGTGCAGTTTTGATACACTGAAAGACCTGCAAAAAAACGCTGATCTTCGAGCTCACAACGCGGATATGTTGTGAGCTTTTAGATGGGCAATTTTCCTTTTGATGAAAGGAAAATTGTTTGAAATTGACTGTAATTAAGTGTGTCTGTGGGTTTTATAAATATTGAACCAATGACAAAGGAGTTTAAATAATCCATTGAAAAACAGATTCTTTTTTTATAAACCTTTTCCTTGAACAGTACCATTTTGGACATACAAGATTTCACCCCCGACAGGGAGGACATAGTGCAGTGTTGTGCGTGTTAACGGTTAACTGCACAGCAAACAACCAGTGGTGGCCTAAGTCAGTGTTTCTCAACCACTGTGCCTGGGGACCTTTGGTGTGCCCCTGAGAAGGGTCAAGTGTGCCCCTTGAAACTGCTTGAAAGCCAGTATTGTATTTATCATTTTAAAAATGATTTAAACTAGTGAAAACAGCCGATCTACAAGCACACAACGCCTCGCAGTGCGAGGCGTTGTGTACTTGTAGATCTGCTGTTTTCACTACTGTTGTGCGACATGCCTTGTATGATGAAGCAAGGCTTTACTTTGCGAAGAAAGTTACAAATTTGAAACTTGGAGATACAAGGTTTTCTTCCCGACACAGTGACGATATTTACACCCCTGTATTATGTTGGTTTGCCCATGGATTCTTGGGACATGAAAAGTGTGCCCATGCAGAAAAAAGGTTGAGAAACACTTCCTATAAATGTAAAAGAGTCAAAAGTACAATATTTATTACAATCAAATAATCCAAACATGTACTTAATTAAATGTGCTTAGTGATAGACTTGCTCCGTCTAGCTTTAAGGCATTGAAATGCTATCAGCTATGAAATAGTATTTTTCCCGTCCTTTTTATTTTCATTTCCTTCCCTCGCACATATGGACATATTTATTCATACATGGAATATTGATAGATGCCACGTTTTCAAAAATGACAAAAAAAAGAAAGTTTATAGAACTCCATTTGCATAATGCATTAAGTCCATTAGTCAGCCTCAGGCTGTGTTCACACTATCCGTCTTTTATCAAGAAACAGCGCTGTCCAGAGAGGGTTTTGTGCTGAAAATTAAAAATAGAAAAAGAAAAGAAAAATGAGGAAAAATAGAGAGGGGTGGAGGGGTTGAAAAATAAAATAAAAAGTTTTTTACACTAGGAGGTAAACTAGGAAAAGTAATTTTGAAAGTTATCAAATGCATATTATTTTGGGGGGGTTCCTTGACATGAATGGTTGAGGACCCAAATAAGCAACTATACTTTAGAACAGGTGTCTTCAATGTTGTCAGGCCAAGGACCCCTTAGTTGAGAGAGAGATGAAGCAGGCAACCTTTTCATAGATTCCATATAGTTTCCATGTTGTTTGACAGCACAATCATCAGTGTATTTTGGATTCATGTCAATTTGTGTTTTAAGATCATCAAAGTGATGACTCATCAGAAACAATGTTTTTCTGGGTATTCTCCTCCTGTATAGAAAGTCGATGGGAGCCCAACTTGATTTGGCCGCTGTGGCGACCCGGAAGGTCGCCGACTCGGGCGCCCTAGCTAAATCATTAGAGCATGCCCTGGGCTACATCTGTGCATAATTTGGCGCTTTTAGACTAATATAGCGCGAAATGGCCATGTTATCTCCCTAACGCCCTGACTAATATGAACCTCTTGGAGGGAGGGGGAGACATCAGCCAAAAATAGCAGATCTACAAGCTCTAAGCTCAGGCTTAACTTGAATTATCTCCGGAGAGTCCAGAAGATTAAATGTTAAACTTTTCTTTTTCCCAAAGTAAAACTACTGAAATTAGGTTTACTGTCAATATTCCAGGATGACCTCCCACTTGGGTAATGACGCCCCCTGGCGATCATTCAGAGAAACTACTTCAGCTCCCGTACTAACGTAGGTAGGAAGGGCCTGTCACTCAAACCGGAGTGACCCGCCTCCAGGCTATATAAACCCCCGGAGGCGGAAGTAACATCCTCTTTTCACTCTCTGCGATATCACATTCAGATAAGTTGAAACTCAGCCTTTGTATTATTATTCTTCGCGCATTAGCCTAAAGCGGTGGCATTGGAGTCGCCCACTGGCGAGTGTTGAATTAACCCGTACTTAAGAATACTTATTCTTGTTCCGTCCTAAATCGACGGTTATTTCCTTTTATAACAAAGGATTATTACTGCTTGTTCAGGCCTCCGCCGAAGCAAGCGTGGCATAGCATTAGCCGTTAGCTTGTTAGCTCGTCTGCTATTGTTAACGTTAGCTACACTGCTTACCGCTTGTTCAGGCCCTGCCCGAATCAAGCGTGGCCTAGCCTTAGCCGTTAGCTTGTTAGCTCGTCTGCTTCTGGTTAACTCTATCTACAGTGCTTCGCCATGGATCCTCTGGCCTTCCTGCCGAGGCAATGTCCAGGCTGTCCAGGACTCATCGACGGACAGGATCTTCACCATCTCTGTGTCGGCTGCATGGGCGTTGCACACGCCTTCTCTGCACTGAGTCCTCAGGGGAGAGCAGGACCTTTCTGTGACTGCTGCGTGGCCTACGACCAAGATGTACTGATACACCGGTTCTACCTAGCCAGGGCAGGCCTCGGGGCCTGCGCTCCACCAGGTGGGTCCACTGCTCTCAACCCCACAGCCCAGTCTTTCCTTCCCCAGGCGGCCCGCACCGTTGGTCAAGGTGCGGCGCTGCCTTCCGGAGATCCGCTTGGCAATCAGCGCGCCATTCCAAGTCAAGATGGCGCCGTGCTACATGAGACACCGCCTGCCGCGCAACCGACCGCAGCTAGCTCCACTGTCACTGGAGCTGGCGGGTCTGGTGAAGTCGCCGCTAAGAAGGCGACCAAGAAGGCTAACATCCAGAAATCTCCGGTAGCCTTTTCCCCTTCGGGCGCGGTGCCCAAAAAGAAACGCTTGGATGTGACCGTCGGGGACGTCCCCCTCGACGTGAGCATCACCAAAACAGTCCAGACCTTCAGGCGAGAGTCGGACCTGAGCTCCTGTCAGAGCGAGGGTTCTGGTTCTGAATACTCTGGATACACGGCCGAGGAGGAGGAGGACTCCGTCGAGGACGAGGGTTCTCGACTCACGGTCACTGTGAAAGGTAATGCCCCTGCGGCTCCAGCACGTCAACTGGACGCCGCAGGGAGCTCCCAGGCCTCCTCAGGCACCACTGCCCCTCCACCCGCCAGTCAAGCGAGTGAAGCGGGAGCAGAGGACGTCGATTCTGCAGCAGAAATGCTGGATCATCTCACAGTCTACATGAGAGCTCTGGCCAGAGTTGGAGAGGAGTTGCCACCTCCTCTCCCCTCTGAAGAGGCCGAGGATGATGACGAAATGCCCGGGCAGGAGCCTTCGGTTCCCGCCCCGTATGTCCTCTCCAGGCTGCCGCTGGTGAAAGGTTTCACCAAGGCCCTCCATTCCTCATGGAAGACACATAAAGACCCCAGGAAGCTGCCTTTTTTCTGTGTTGGATTTGGTGGGCGGTGCGGAGGCAGGCATGTCCACCTGCCCTAACCTGGACCACCTGTTGGCACAATCTTTTCTGAGTTCCGTCAGACCCCAGTACAAAGATGTAGGCACAGCTAAAAACGGGCCGTTTGTTGGCCCCGTCGGCACCAACCCGCCGGGGTTCACTGTCCTGGAGGACAAGCTACAGTCGGACAGGGCTCGTAACGCCTACCGGTCCGCTGCTCTGGCCGCTAAGGACCTGAATCTGATCCAGCTCTTGCTCGCTTCCACCAAGGACCTGGTCAAAGGTCTGCCCACGGGGGAGCACACAGCTGAACTGAACACCCTGTTTGACATCATGCTGAAGGTCAATTGGCATGCGGTTAAGTGGATGGGCAGGTCCATGGACTACAACCTCCAGTCTGAGAGAGCCCGCTGGCTCGACTATGTCGACCTCGAGCCTAAGAGGGACGTGGGCGAGAAGCCTCTAGGTCCTCGCGGGGAGATGTACAAGTCTCTCATAAACATGGAGAACAGTCCCACCACCCTCATGGGTGGGGGCTTGGAGCTGCTGCAGGGTAGAGTAACCTTCTTCAAGGCGGCTAAGGACATCGTCGAGTCCACCACAGTGCCACAGGATGAACCGCAGCAAGCTAGGAGGACGTCCCGCTCCTCCCGCGCCAAGGAAAGGGGCCGCTCTGCTTCTTTTAAGAAGCACTCGTCTTCCTCCAGGGGAGCCTCTGCAGCCAGGGCGCCTGACAGGCCCCGCAGCAAGGCTGTGGTTCCCGAGCGCGCTCAGCCGCGCCGCCCGTCCAAGGATGGCAGGCAACAGTCTTCATACCGCGGTGGCCGCGGTAGGGGACAGCGCAAATGACACTTTGAAGAGGGGAATTGTGCTGGGGCGGGGGTCCGAGGGGTCTCTCGGTCCCCCTCCCCCCAAACGAGGGCGTTTTTCGGTACCCCGTGTCGGGGAAATGAAAATGTTAATTTTGATGCCTCCTGTGTCGACAATAAACATGTTGAAAGAGCAAAGTCTGTCTCTGTCCAACTCTCTCGCACTAGCACAGACGACCCCATCGTGCATGCCTCCTGTAGTAATGATGAAGTCCTGTCAGGACTCGATAATCAATCACAGGTTTTATCAGAATCCAGTAATGTTAATGTCAAACAATTATGTGGTTCCTCAAGCGCGCGAGTGGGATATCCCTCGCGTCGACAATATGAATCCTTTATGCATGCCTCCTGTAAGAATGATGGAGTCCCGTCAGGACTCTTTAATCAGTCAGAGGTTTTATCAGCAACCAGTAATGTTAACGTCAAACAATTATATGGTTCATCATGCGCGCGAGTGGATTTTCCCTCGCGTGAGCGATGCTATGAATTTAACCTTGAGTCAGAAATTCTGTCGGCCTACTATGAGCCCGGGTCAAGGGACAAGCATAAAGGCCTTAGAGCAGGTATTAAACGTAAAAGTTCCTCTCCTGTCAGGGGAGAATGCTTTAGTTGTGGGCGAGTCTGTTTATCAGTCGAATCGCTTTGCTCTTCCTGTCGCTCTATCGAGCGAAAACCGAACGCTTCCGGTTTCACCGGATACGGATTCGCTAGCTCCCCGCTTCCGGTCCGGCCGCAAAAGAGCTCCGCTAGTCAAGCGGTACAATCAGAAGGTGTTCCCACCTTGCGGCCTATTGAACCCCCGCGCTCCGCATCCGGGTGTTCCGGATACGGATACGCAGGTTCCCCACTTCCGGTCCCGCCGCAAAATAGCTCCGCTAGTCAAGCGGTACAACCAGAAGGTGTTTCCGCCATGCGGCCTATTGAACCCTTGCGCTCCGCATCCGGTCGTTCCGGATACGGATACGCAGGTTCCCCACTTCCGGTCCGGCCGCCAAAAAGCTCCGCCGTCACGGAAGCACAGTGGTGGGGTTTCTCTCGCTCAAAACACGCTAGCACGCTGTGCGCGCCAGTGGAAGTTATGCAACCCGAGCCATTGGGTATTTCGAACGATAACCAGGGGTTACAGGTTACAGTTCGCAGATATACCCCCGCTTTCGAGCAGGGTTATTCATACCAGAGCACGTGGTTTAAAAGCAAGTCTTTTGAGAGAAGAGATCAGCTCATTGCTAAGCAAGGGTGCTATAGTGGAGCTGGACGGGACCCAATCCCGCATGGGATTTTGGAGCCGTTATTTCCTGGTGCCCAAAAAGGGGGGGGGGCTACGTCCCATCCTGGACCTAAAGGCACTAAACGTGTACCTGAAGAAGTACGTTTTCAGGATGCTAACAGTACCCACCATGTTACGGTCGGTCAGGCAAGGGGATTTCCACTGTTCAGTGGATCTGAAGGATGCTTATCAGCACGTCCAGATTTATCCCCCACACAGGAAATTCCTTCGGTTCGCCTTCGAGGGTCGCCTGTACGAGTATACAGTACTCCCTTTCGGTCTGTCACTGAGCCCGAGGGTTTTCGTGAAAGTGACCGAAGCAGCCATCGCCCCGCTGAGACAGCAGGGCGTCAGGTTGGCGACGTACATCGACGATTGGATGATTTCAGCGAGCTCCGCCCACGAAGTGGCGCGTCACACACAAGTGGTTTTGGCTCACCTGAAGGCCTTAGGTTTCATAGTCAACCACGGCAAGAGCATGCTGACTCCAGCAAGTCGTCTTACATTCATTGGGGTCCTTCTGGACTCATCCGACATGTCGGCCCGTCTCTCAGAGGAGAGGGTGGACAGGTTTCGGGAATGTCTCGACTCCTTTCAAGTGGGCCAGGAGGTCACTTACAGGAGTTGCATGGTACTGACGGGAATGATGGCTTCCGCAGTACATCTGTTGCGTTTGGGCAGGTTTCATATGAGACCTTTTCAAAAATGGATGTTATCCCTCGGGATCCCGCCCTCCTTGAAGTACAAGAAGGTTACGGTTTCCCCTTCCTGCGCGATCGCCCTGTCTCCGTGGCTGGTGGAGGGGTTCCTCACCAGCGGAGTCTCGATTGGCGAGGTGGTTTCCCACAAGTCGATCACGACAGACGCCAGTCTCAGTGGATGGGGAGCCACTTTCGAGGGGCGCACAGCGCAGGGGCTTTGGCCTCTGGAGATGAGGGGTCGTCACATCAACTATTTGGAGTTGATGGCTATACTCCTGGCGCTCAAGCATTTCGAGCCTTGGATTTTGCATTGTCACGTCCTGGTCAGGACAGACAATACGACGGCCATGTTTTATGTCAACAAACAGGGGGGCCTGTCGTCGTTGCCACTGGACCGTCTGGCTCGAGAATTGACGGTTTGGTGCTTGTCGCGCCTCAAGTCGATCAGGGCCTCACACGTCCCAGGTCTCCTCAACAGCGGAGCAGATCTCCTGTCCAGGGGAGGTCCTCGCTACGAGGATTGGTCTCTCCACCCCAGGGTGGTGAGCCAGATTTTTCGCAAGTTTGGTCAGCCAGTGGCGGACCTGTTTGCGTCAGCGGAGAATACGAAGTGTCCGTTGTTCTTCGCGGTGAAGGGCAGTCCTCCCTTGGGGTTGGACGCCTTAGCGCACACGTGGCCGAGAGGTCTACTGTACGCGTTTCCCCCCTTCGACTTAATCCGACCCACTCTGGAGAGAGTCAGGAGGTTCGGTCTGGAGATGCTCCTGGTGGCTCCCTACAAGGGCACGTGGAGATCGGCGATCGCCCCTCTCCTTTGCGAACCGGGTTGGCAGCTGCCTCAGTGCAGGGACCTGTTGAGTCAGGCCAGGGGGGAGATCTTCCACCAAGACCTGCAGGTCCTAGACCTGTGGGTTTGGCACGTGAAAGGTTAAACCTGCTGGCAGCCGTTTTTTTTTTTTTTTTTTTTTTTTTTTTCTGAAGTGGTTGATACCATTCAGAGTGCTAAGGCGCCCTCTACGAGGGCGTCTTATGATGGAAGGTGGAATGCCTTTGAGGACTGGTGTGAGTCGCGTGTTCCACCTGTGGTGGCTCATGTGGCGTCAGCCCAGGAAATTCTGGAATTTATGCAGAACCGCTTGAGAAGTGGTCTAGCATTTTCTACCCTTAGGGGGTATTTGGCGGCTATTAATGCCTGTCACCTGGGGGTGGCGGGCAAGGCACCTTCTAAAGTCCCGGAGGTCATCAAGTTCATGCAAGGAGTTGAACGTTTGAGGCCGGTGACTAGGTCTTTGTTCCCAGTTTGGGATCTGCAGGTGGTTCTAGGGGGCCTATGTCGGGCTCCCTTTGAGCCGCTTGTAGGGATGCCTTTGAAACTTTTGAGTTTCAAGACGGCTCTTTTGCTGGCTTTGGCCACGGCTAAAAGAGTTGGTGACCTGCAAGCTCTCTCGGTGTCTGCGGAGTGCATGCAGTTTATGAACAATGATCTCAAGGTGTTGCTCAAGCCTCATCTTAAGTTTGTTCCTAAGAACATGGTGGTTCCTAAGGAGCCTGTTGTTCTTCTGGCTTTTCATCCTCCTCCGTTTGTCTCGGTGGAGGATGAACGGCTGAATTGCCTTTGTCCTGTCAGGGCATTGAAGGCCTATTGTGACAGGACTGCTGGTTCTAGAGCTTCTTCTCAGCTCTTTGTAGAAATGGGCAATGTTCTTGTCAGAAAGCCGGTGTCTAGACCCACTCTTTCGAGGTGGATTGTGGATGCCATTAGGCTGGCTTACTCTAGTGCGGGTGTGGAAGTGCCGGCGGCACTTAAAGCCCATAGCACTAGAGGTGTGGCTACTTCGTGGGCACTGGCAAAGGGAGTCTCCGTTCAGGAGATTTGTGTTTCGGCGAATTGGTCTTCGCCTTCTACCTTTGCAGCCTACTATCACCTGGATATCGAATCCTCTTCGCTAGCGCATTCGGTTCTGGGTGCAGTTGCCTCCTCTACGTCATAGAGGAGTCGGATCTTCCCCTCCCACAGGTGGGCATGTAGCCACCTGGGGTACTTTGGGGGGACCCTGTGTTTTCTTGTATAGTGTGTCTTACTTATAAGGCGGACTTGTCCTTTTCATTTAGTTGAATGAGGCGGACTTCGGTCTGTCAGGGTCTCTCTTTATTTTCTCATGCCTTCACACCCAGGTCCGGTGGGCCTGGGACCTTCTGGGTGATGGGTCACGCCCGTTTGGGCTGTGATCACCCGTATGAGGGGTGTGTGGGGGTATGAGAGTAGGTTGTGGCTTAGAGGGGAGTTTAAGAATCCCAAGTGGGAGGTCATCCTGGAATATTGACAGTAAACGGTAGGTTCCGTACGGAACCATTGTTTACTTAGATATGGAAGGATGACCTCCCACGTAATGCCCCTCTGTTTCACTGAATGTGGCAGAGAGTGGTATTAAGAGGATGTTACTTCCGCCTCCGGGGGTTTATATAGCCTGGAGGCGGGTCACTCCGGTTTGAGTGACAGGCCCTTCCTACCTACGTTAGTACGGGAGCTGAAGTAGTTTCTCTGAATGATCGCCAGGGGGCGTCATTACCCAAGTGGGAGGTCATCCTTCCATATCTAAGTAAACAATGGTTCCGTACGGAACCTACCGTTTCTGTCTGCGTGTTTCTGCGAATTACTTAGACTGAAAGGTATTCCAAATGAAACTCTGAAAACTAGTGATATTATTGACATTCCTGACATGTTTTGTTTATTGAAATATTCATTAGTTTTTACTTTATTTACTCGGTTTATTTCGTTTATTTTCCTCGTTTGATTTGAAGTTTTAGTTTTAATTAGTTTTCCGTGAGTGCATGTGTCATTTACTTTTGGTTTTAGGGATGTGAAAGTTACAGTTAACTTTGTTGATATACTATACTGTATAGGCCTTTTAAAAGTCTTTTAGACTTTTATCATTTTAGTTTCAGGTACAGTAGGCAATTATAAAAAAAATTACAACCCAAACCTGTACTTTTCAGGATAAAAAACAAAAATAGCAATGCTTTTGTGGTGCTGTTGTACGATCACGTAGGGCGTTAACTTACGAAAATAAGTTAAAATATGGACTCAAGAGGTCCGACAGTATAGATATTTTACCTTGCCGTTCTTGTTAGCTCTAATAACCCTGATGACCACATCGATGTCCGGGAAGAAAACGTTTAAAAAAGCTTGTAATTTGCAACGCGGTAGAAGCATTAATCCGCAGTGTTATTTTTATTTATATTCTTTTTATCGCGGCACGTCTGCTCTCCCCGCATCGAAGCGAGCGGCGGACCTCGCGGTCTCTCTCTCTCTCTCTCTCTCTCTCTCTCTCTCTCTCCTCTCTCTCTCTCTCTGTCTCTCTCGCCCCTCTCTGCTGAGGGAAGCAGGTCTCTCCAAGATCAGCCAATTAAAAAGCAACGCCTGTTTAATCACCACAAAATGGGCAACAAAAGGTGTTTAAAAAGTGCTGCTCTCACAGAATCCACTCAATTAGAGGACAACCTTCCTGGGAGAGCTGCCGTTCTATTTTAGGTTAATGCATCCAGGGCCTCTTCGCGCGCACACGCGTGTGCGCGTGCACATGCATACATCCCTCTCTGCGTGTGTCATAATTTTTCCTCGGCGCGCACGTACACGCACGTGTGCGGGTGTGCGTGGTTATGCGCACGCACAGGCATATTTAGTTAGTGGATGCACGAATTGGAACGAGCACGCACTCACACAAGCACACACACACACACACACACACACACACACACACACACACACACACACACACACACACACACACACACACAGATGCCCTCTTTTTTGGCAAATGTACGCCTACACATCACACACTTATTCAGATGATGTGTGAATCAAAACGAGCGTGCACAATCACACACACACTCTCACTCTCAAACACACACACACACACACACACACACACACACACACACACACACACACACACACACACACACACGCACACACACGCACGCACACGCACGCTGTCTTTTTTTGACGAATGCACGGCAGCACGTGCGCACAGCGCCCAGAGAGCGGATGCTGATGCGAGGACTTTTGCGGTTCATTTAAAGCGTCGCAGAGGAGTCAAAGGTCCAGCTATCACTTTTATTATCAGCTCATCTGAGGGCCATCATCTCACACGCGCACACACACACAGGCACACACACGCACACGCACACGCGTGCATGCGTCCACACTGACTTGCAGCACCCTGAGAAGTACAGCCAGCCGCGCGGAATTAACAGTTATGCATATAATTAACTGAAGTTCCACTCGCTGCTAATCTGCCACTTTAGTTCCTCCCTCTCTCTCTCTCTCTCTCTCTCTCTCTCTCTCTCCTCTCTCTCTCTCTCTCTCTCTCTCTCTCTCTCTCTCTCCCTTTCATTGCGTTTTATCTGTCCACAACCAGACAAATCTAATATACATCCGTATGTCTACACTTTCCCTCTGCCAATCTCCTCCTCCACTCCTCTCTCTCTCTCTGTCTCTCTGTCTCTATCTCTCTCTCTCCCTCCATCTTCACGCCATTGCCTTGCCTTTATCTCATGCCCACTCCCCCCTCCTTCAATCTCTTCCTCCACCTCTCTCTCTCTCTCTCTCTCTCTGTCTCTCTCTCTCTCTCTCTCGCACCATTTTGCATCTGGGAGATAACAACGTGAAATTCAATTTCTCGCCAAGTTGCCTCCCTAATGGCTGGTGGGCTGCGTGAGACACACAGAGCGCTTCTAGAGTGTCGGCCTTGTGTTCAGGCCTGTGTTCATGGCTTCTATGGGCCTGTGTTCAGGTCAGGGACATGCAGTCTGATGTCGTAGAGCAGGGGTTCCCAAACCTTTTTGTCTCAGGGCACCCAATGAATATTTTTTTAAATCCGAGGCACCCCTACAATATCATTTTCACTCCCAGCACCTTATATTTATAGCATATCGTCGTTGTTGGGTGGAAACCTTGTATGTCCAAAACTGTTTTGTATTTATCATCTATAAAATGTACTAGTGAAAACTAGTACAAGCATCTACAAGCACACAACGCCTCGCGATGCGAGGCATTGTGTGCTTGTAGATCGGCTGTTTTCACTAGTTTTGTGCGACAGTCTTGTATGATGAAGCAGGGCTTTGCTTTACCAAAAGACGCACACATTTGAAACTTGGAGATACAAGGTTTCTGCCCGACAGTGACAATATTTTAGTAATTATGTTGCGAGGAAAACGTTGAGATAATAGCCATTTGGGTTAGAACTGACTGAAAATAACTTTGTACTTCAAGTTTAAAATGATACCAAATATTTTTTCAAGTGTCCAAATAAATTCCAAATACTATCAAATGATCTCGCGGCACCCCTGGACTGCCGTCGCGGCACCCCAGGGTGCCCCGTCACCCACTTTGAAAACCCCTGTCGTAGAGACATAGACCACATAAGACTGACACAATATGTCCATAAGAATATGTATTCTCTCTCTCTCTAGCTCTCTTGCTCTCTCTCTCTCTTCTGAGGGCAAATATCATGTGAAAATAGCGGAAAATACACATTGACAGGTCTCTCTCCCTCTCTCCTCTCTCTCTCTCTCTCTCCCTCTCTCTCTCTCTCTCTCTCCCCCTTCTCCTCTCTCTCTCTCTCTCTCTCCCCTCTCTCTCTCTCTCGGTAATAGGAGACAGCAGCAGCAGAGAGCAGCATCCCGGCCCTCTTCTGATGTACAACTAGTGCTACAAAGTGCTGATAATGGCACCGCGGCACAGGAAGAGGTCGGCGGCGCTTCATGTAAGGGGTCAAACAGGCAGTGCGTGACCCCTCGCAAACACAGAGAACATGCCAGGAACGATGCAGTGCGGCGTGTCAAAGTTAATACCGTATCATGGCGTGATCATACAAGTGCTGCACGTTGTTTGCATGTAAGTGACTTGCCCTGCGTGCACCCGTGCATTTATTTTTATCTGATGCGGTTGCACCAGACCTCTTTGGTCTAGGGTTGTTTTATCATGTACAGTTGCTGTTAAAACTGTTAGTTTTCAGGTTTCGAATTCAAAAAGGAAAAGAAAATCGACATACAAGTTCAAACCACAGCACATAGATCAGCTACTTTTATGAGACAGTGTTGATTTTGACAGCAAATGTTAGTTTTAGTCATAGTCTTTTGAATAAAATGTCCTTTTGTTTTAGTCATATTTTTGTCATCTGAAATGTTTTAGTTTTAGTCTATAGTTTTAGTTCGAATGAATATCGTACGATTTTAGTTGACTAAATCTACTGTTGATTTTGGCAACACAACATTCTTTTGGTGGGCCTTGTTGGCGTCATAATGGCAGATGTTACACTTGGTTTGATGCTGAAAATTGCTGATCTACATGCAAGGCTTTGTGAGCTTGTAGGCCAGCTATTTTCAGAGCACCCGAGCGCAACCAAACATAAAAGTCTTTGTCTTTTCTGTTCTACTGGATCTCTTCTCTACTAGTCCCTCCATTTTAGTCTAGTTTTTATTTGTTGAAATTGTCAATATAATTTAGTCTGTTGACCATTTCGTCAGCTACTCATCATAACTTAGTTTTTATTATAGTTTTTGTCAGTGAAAAATTACAACATACAAAAAATGTGTGTTGGGAGGAAACAATTGGCATGACGACTAAATTGAGGAGAAAACAGTGGGTAAAAAGCTAAATAAAAACAAAAAATCATCTGGAGGCCCCCAGACAGCAATGCGGGATAGTTGATTCACTTAGACTCTTTCCACATTTTCCACACCGTCCTTGCTCTAACTTATTTCTCCTTGAGAACGCCACTGAGGGGACGGCCCTCCCCAAGCAATTAGCGTCTGTAACTCATCAGATTTTAGGATTAATTAACAGCCATGAATCAAAACCAAACCCATAAAGGTAATGAGCAGTGATCTTACACACCCCCCCCCCCCCCCTCCCCAACACACACAGACGCACGCACGCAAGCACGCACACACGCACACACACACACACACACACACACACACACACACACACACACACACACACACACACACACACACACACACACACACACGCCGTCCGCACTGCAAATATAAATATATCCTTATCGCCACTGTGTTGTCATTATACTGTAGTTGCAAAGTGGACTCTTCCATGCACTTGGACTTGCCACTTAAATGGCTACATTAAAGATATGGCGCATACGCTTAGTGTAAATACAGGCTATATTTGCGTTCAGAGAAAATCTGACAGCCGACAGCTGGCGTTTGAGTGAGACGAGCGACAGGAACGCACCGTCACACACTCTGTGTCTGCATTTTGAGCACACTTATGCTGTATTCGACAAAATACCTTTACAGAGAACATTACACTCGGATCCGCGATGGATTCAGAAAGACCCCCCCATACCATTCCTATAGCGAGGCTATAAGCAGCTTCCGATCCCCCTCTCTGTCCTCTCCCCACCCCCTCGCTGCCGTCCGGCAGTCAAAACTGACGAGCTTGCTTGGTCGGCTTTCGATGCCTCAATAGAAATTTCTGATTACAGTGCAGTGCATGCATGACAGTGCAGTGTTGATTTTGACTGCAAAGTTTTAATTTAGACTATCGAAGAAAATAAAATCATTTCGTTTTTGTTTTAGTCTAGTTTTAGTCGACAAAATATCAAACAATTTTAGTATTATATAAAACATAATTACAGCACCTTTAGAGTTATAGTGTTTGGTGTGGACAGACCTCAAGTCCTCCTATAAATGGGCCTAGCTGTATCAGGAGCTCACACCAGTCTGCGGAAAGAATACTATATATGGGGGACAGTCTTACAGTCTTTAACCTGAAACAAACTGGG